>NC_056523.1:39704033-39706184 GCF_019175285.1 Sceloporus undulatus | reverse complement strand
TAATAATAATAATAATAATAATAATAATAATAATAATAATAATAATAATAATAATTTATACCCCGCTCTTCAGTCAAGGCTATCAGAGCGGCTTACAATTTGTTAATTAGACATTTCCCTGCCCTCAGGCTTACAATCTAAAAAAAGACATGACACAAAAGGAGAAGGGAATGGCAGTGGGGAAGGGGGAAAGTCCTGCAGATCTGATCTCCCTTGGAGGCCTGTTAGAGCTGCCTTGCCTTTCTCTCTTTCAAGATGATGGATGAATGGAGGGCCTTCTTCTTTTCAGGTGTTGTGTTTGTTTTTACCATTTTTACTCTTTCCTCTCGATTTTCCCCCAGATCAGTGTTGCATCATCTTTCCTTTTACCCCAGTGAATGTAGTATGCACATTCCCACTCCCTTTTGATCCTTCCCCCATCATTACGTCACCCACTGTGCTGATATCTCATGCACTCCCTCTAACCTGATTCCCTGAGCATTTGCTCTCTCACTCATATGGAGATCTGTGAATGAATGATGGGAAAGATTTAAGGGGAGGAAGAGGAAATTCATGCATTCCACTTGCTGAAGAATAAAGATGACACAATGCTGATTGGGTGAGCAGGAGGATTGGAGGGCGAGAAGACTAAAAGCAGTCAAAACAAATTCAGCACTTGGTTGGAGGGGAAGAAGATGGATGGGTAGCTGGATCTACGCCCTCACTGTTGGTCTCATGGCTGAACATACATTGAAGTAAAAAACAAAACATGGCGACACACATCAGGCTTGCTTGACCCAATCAGACTCCTCCATCAAAAATTTTTCCTTCCCCCTGCTCCACATTGTTGCTTCCTCATAGCACTCACCAAACTTTGGAAAATCTGGATTTTACAAAAATGTTTGGGGTGAAAGGTGAGTTTTTTAAAATTGCATTAAAGCATTCTAAAAAACACACTCCCTGTGAATTTGCAATGACTTCACTGTCAATCCTCAATAATGTTGTGTACCTGGCCTGGATCAATGTGATTACCAGGTGAGTACAGTTTTTTTTAGTGTGTAGACAAGCCTTAAGTGACCCAGTGTTTTCCTTCCTTGTCTATCTATCCTGACCACACTCTGATGTAACTCATACTCTTAGGGATGTTTTCCCACTACATCTCCCCTTGCAAGTCCTCTTTCAGCTCTTCCCAAAAATGAAATTAGATTAGATTAGCACCCTGAGAAACTTCCCAATTTTAGAATGGGGTTGCTTTAATGTTAGTTCTCCAAGGCACTGGTGTCTTTGTTCCTTAACCAAGATCTCTAAGTCCTATACACACAGCAGAGAAGGCTCTTTGCATGCCCTCACAGACTGTACCTTCCCCATTAATGGGATACAAAGGGTTTTTTTTTTAACCAAGAAGTCAAATCAGAAAGATAAAGGGAAATTATATTTGCTGACCTCTACCATACAAAATGGGAAACAATATTATAGCATGTTGATCTTCCTACCAGAGGGCAATAAACTGAAGAAAGCTCAGAAATAAAGCTTTGTAGCAGAAGAATCAATTTACAATTCTTATTCTAGGTATTTCTGATACTTTACAGCACATTGCCTTAAAGATGCTTTTGTCCTCTCGTGTTTCAGGCTACCAGCTGTGAAAACTGCAATAGCTTCTTTCTTTGACTTCAATGAATTGGACTGTAAATTATCAACTGCAAACAGTTAATAGTTTGCTATCATATGATGCTCTCAGATTCCTGTCAACAGAATTGGTGTGTGTGTTATGCTTGTAGGGAAGATGTCCAGGTACTGCTGCCATCAAGAAACAAGAAGTAGGGCCCCTGTCATGCTACACAATTGTAGCACCATGATTCCACTTTGTGGTTTGGCTGCATCTTGCAGAATCCTGGGGTTTTTAGTGAAGCACTAAAGTTCCCTTGCTGAGAATTTTAAATGTCTCTCGCAACTGCAAATTCCAGGTTTCCATAGGAGGTTACCATGGAAATTAGATTGAAATAATAGCACTATAATTATGTAGTGTGAAAGGGTGTCTTCAGAGATTAGACGCTGAAGGGCATAGTAGAAATAACACATAAGCTCAGAGGTGCAATAGAAACAATTCAGAATGTTGCAGAAATTGAGATAATAATAATAATAATAATAATAATAATAATAATAATTTGTTTT
>NC_056523.1:39702074-39703933 GCF_019175285.1 Sceloporus undulatus | reverse complement strand
TAGGTAGGTAGGTAGGTAGGTAGGTGGGAGGGAGGGAGGGAGGTTAGGAAGGAGGGGAAAGAGGAGGGGAGGAGAGGGACTTTGTTCCTAATGGCGGCGCACGTGCACGTATGGCAAATCCGCGTATGGCAAATCCGCGTATAGGGAGGATCGACTGTAGTTTGAATGTTCACACCATGGAGTGGAAGACCGAATATTCATGAGGTTGCCTCAGGTGGCAGATACTGATAGCGAGAAATGGATACAACTATATGTGCCACTTATCCTGTTCCGCATTGCCCTGAAGTCTCTGTTCAAATACCTTACCTGCCATCCTGATCCTTTACCATAGAACCTTTGTGACTGGGAGGGAAAAGGTGCCATTTTGTCCTTTTATCACAGACAACAAAATGGGTTGCTCTTGAATCTAGATCAGGCTGAATACAATTCCCAGATGTGAAAACCTGTAAGCACAGGACTTCCATTTGTTTTGAATTGAACCTCTATTATTGCCTTTTGAGAGGCAGCATGGTGTAGTGATTTCAGCATGGTTCCCACAACACTACAACTTTGGAGACCAGAGTTAGAGTCACTGCTCAGCCATGGAAACCTCCTGGGAGACCTTGGGTGAGTCACACACTGTCAGCCCCAGAAAACCCCATGATAGGTTCACCTTAGGGGTGCTATAAGTTGGAAACAATATGAACACACACAGCAGTAATAAATTATTGTCCTTTATTCAGTACATTATCAAATACCAAATTACCAGACATTAAATGAGCATTAAAGAGATTGCAACATGAGGACAATGTAGCTACCTGAGAAATGTATGGATCTTGGGCCATCAACTCCAAGTTGTGATCACATTCTTCTTTTCTTTTTCCCAAATGGAGGATTAAATCAATAGGTGGGTAGGTAGTTTGTGACTATCTTCTCGATTATGCAAATAAGTACTAACCCTGGAATGTGGAAACATTTTATTTATTTATTTATTTATTTATTTATTTATGATTACTGCTCATCCTGGCTGGGAGATTTGAGGTGCTATAGTCCATTGTTTTTTCCAAGTAGGAAAAGTAAGTTTTCTTTATAATTAGCTATGCGGTCATATCACGGTATTAGTGAAATGTACAGTGTGAATGACAAATTCTGTTCTTTCTTCCAATTTTTACTCTTAAGGAAAGTAGTTCTTCTGCAAAGGAAGCTAATTTGAAGTGGAAATATTTTACAAAAAGCTGGTAACAACACAAAATGAGTGGCAATGGGTACATGTTTTAGTCTTCGGGGAAAACAAGAATGCTTAGCTGCTCCAAGGGCTTCCATGAATCACTTTGCTATTGGTGTGTCAGTGACAATCAGTGCAGAATGTAAGAGAATACTCCTCTGGGTCTTAAGTCAGTAGAGGGCAAACAGTAGTTGAGGAGAGAGCCAGAGACTGATTTCTTATCTATCAAGGATTTGTAAATTAGGAAGGACTGGCTTATGGAAAGAAGTCGATCCAAATGTGCAAGGATTTAATTTAGTACACTGAAGCATGGAGATACAAACATGGAGATACGCGGGACTTTACTTTTTACTCGGATCGACACAAGACGTTTTCAAGACTGGACATGTTTTTTGTTTCTAAATCCCTGGCTCCAAAAATTCAAAAAGTTGAAACATTAACAAGATCGTATTCTGATCACAACTCGATTCTGTTGACGATTCGGTTTGGTACATCGGAATTCCGCTGGCATTTACAAGACTATTTACTATCTTGTCCTAAAATTGTTGAACAAGCGAAAGAAATAATTAAAAACTATTTCAGAGAAAACCAAAATAAGGGAACAGATATTAAAACCGTCTGGGCTGCAAGCAAAGCAGTCATCCGAGGATTTTTT
>NC_056523.1:39544840-39701974 GCF_019175285.1 Sceloporus undulatus | reverse complement strand
TATTTGGAATAAATATAAGAACAGAATCTCTCCTAAATTGCCAATGTGGCTTTCACCACATGAGGCCCTATATAATGTGGATCCTAAAAGAGAAACAATTTGGATAAAATATAGAGATTTAATTGTTGAAAAGGGTGGAATCAAACGTATGAGAAGTTGAAGGAAGAAAGCTGGATAATAGGATGGTTCTTATACAGACAGTTATATCAGAGGTATCATACAGACAAAAAAGAACATGGTTTTTCAAGTTCCAATACAGAAATGGAGGAAATTATATGTCGCTCAGAACAGAAAACACTATCTAAAATATACAACAAGCTATTAGAATGGCATACTGAGGATGAGGTAATAAAAGACGCCATGGTCAAATGGGCACAGAACTGTGGTAGAGTAATTGAATTAGATCAATGGGAGAGAGTGTTGAACAAAAGGTTAAAATACTCTCTATCACAATACGTAAAAGAGAATTATTACAAGATCCTATATAGGTGGCATCTGTTGACAGACAAACTAGCCAAAATCTATAAGACGGGCAAGAGGAACTGCTGGAAATGTCGCAGAGAGATAGGCACTTGTTACCACGTACGGTCTTCCTGTGATAAAGCAAAAGTTAGAGAAAAGAAGGGATATGGGAAAATATAATAATTTGTTATGAGAAAACTGTGTAATATGTATTAAGTATTGTGAAATAAACTTTAATAAAAAGGAAAAAAAGAACATTATGAATGAATAACAATAATGTAGAAGCACAATACAGGTAGCCAGTATCAGCCCCTCTCAAGACCTCTTGTAGAATGTTTCAGGTCAGGTCAGTGAAGTCAGTGCCTTGGCTCCTTCTCTAGGCCTGCATTCCCTCCCAGTCTTTCAATCTTCTACAAGGATCCTTAACCGTCCCCTTCTTACAATCTCATTAACTGTTGAACTATTTTGACTCCATATGTCTTTTTTTCCCTTGCTCACTCAGGAACTTCCAGCCTGCACTGAGTGGGGTCTGATTCATATTCCCCACCTTACACACATCAGATCCTGACCACAGGGCCAAGTTGATGATTCCTCCTCCTGGCCTATCACTGCTTCACCCTCTTCTTAGCTGTCCCAGGAAGCTACCTGGCTCAGACTCTCTCTCAACCTCCTATACATGCCTTATTTCCTCAGTCCCTGGTCACCAGACAAGGAGATCCCCATTTTGGTCTCTTCCTTATCTCTTTGATTCAATGGGACTGACTTGGGTGAACTTCCCACAGGTCCTGCAGAACCTTGATCAACCCACTGTTCTTCCTCCCCAGTTCTCACAAACCCTTCTTCCTACTGTGTTTTCCTCTCCCCGCTTCCCCTGCCACCATTCAGCTCTCCACTATCCCCTCACTGCTCCTTGCTTTACACCCTCAGACCCCAAAGCTCTCTTTCTCATGCTGCAGAAAAATGAACTAATTAAAATTAATAATCTGATCACATTATGAAAGTAACACAGAAGATTGACTGGGTTTTTTTCAGAGGGGACCATGCACAATCATCATCATCATCATCATCAGCAGCAGCAGCAGCAGCAGCAGCAGCAGCAGCATCAATATTCCACCTTCCTCCAAGTACAGGGACTCAAGCTGGCTATGTTACTAATTATGAAAGAAAAGGGAGGGGAGCAAAAAATATATTTCCTATACTTAAGCCTACACCCTACAAAGAGAAATTGATCTAAAATTAGCTTACTTTCTAGGCAGTCGGACAAGAAGGACTGAAACTATCCATACAGAACAGGGAGTGAGTCAAGCTATTGACTGGTGGTAATAATGTTGAACATAGACCTCAGAGTCCCAGGTGCAGATTCCATATCCAATATGCACTTGGTGAAACACTTATACAATTATGCCAAAAGCTAAATCCTGTCTTTGGCAGCTATAAATACTTTCTCTGTGACTAATATGTCTTGGCCTTCAAGAAATATTAATTTAGCAAACTGGACTTCATGTCTGCTTATTAGAAATTATAATGAATTGGCCAACAAGACTGAGGTGAGGTTGCAAAAAACATGGCAGGTCATACTACAGACAGCCAGATTTAATTACTTTAAGGAATAGCAAAGATTTTCATTGGTATTGAGATTCTCAATAAAAGCGTCCATTCCAACCATTCTGAAACTTGTTGTGAGATAAATCACTCCTTTACTCAGAAATTCACACATTGGTGAAGTATGTGTGCAGGGGAATAAAATATGCATAAACCCATGTGTACATTTTTTAAATGAATGATTAACGTGATAGTGAAAAGGAACAAAAATGTATATATTGGGGAAATACATACATAAAATAAATTTATTGGAATTCTTCTAAACTGATATATGGACAAAAATAGGGAAAGCTCAACAAGATTAAGACTGAGTATTATCCACACTTGCAGTTCTCAAAAGGAAATGAAAATTGTGAGCCTTTTGGACTACCCAGTTATAATGCTCTGACTACATTTTAACAGCAATGTCTGTATCCTGTGAAATACTGGGAATCCAGTTTGGTGAGGCACTAAAAGTCTCTGGATGAGACTTTCTAAATATTCCTCTCTAAGCCACAGATCTCAGCATTCAATAAGATAGAACAATGGTGGATAATAATAATAATAAATTTTATTTATAGCCCACCTCGCCAAAAGAATGTAGGTGGGTTACAGTAAGAATACTTAAATAAATACATAATACATACATAACACAGTTAAACTATTATCATAGTGCTATTGTTCTGTAAAGCAAAAGGGCCCTTAGTCTCATTCCAGTTTTAATTTCCATCAGTCTCTCAAGCCCATAAAGTACTCCAATGTGAGCTAATGGACACGGACAGTCTCAAAGAAACTGTTAGGGACTTGGGTTTGTTTGTCTTTATTTTTCTATTGATATTTGTTTTATTTTTTATTTTTATATTTGAAAATCATGGCTCAGATTCATTATTAAGCAGCAACAGCACAAAACCTCAAGATGTTTCCTTAGACTGCCATCATGTAGGGAAAATAATTACTAATGATCATATCATTATATGTACTGGCAGTCCTACTATGAGTTGTGCTTTGTGGGCATGTGTTTACATACGTTTACACATTATTTAGACCCATGGCAGGAAAAATGTGGCCTGTAGACAGCCTGTATCCCTGAATCCCACTTTTGCAGCCCTACCCCTCTAAATGATTTGGGAATTATATTTTGAGACAATTTCCTGCCTGAAAACTGATTGAAGTTGTGTGCAGATATGGCAGTTCGTCTTTTCCCCAGAATACCCCTATCTTCCACAAAAGGCTTTTTTTTTTCAGCCAAAGGTGACTCCAGAAATAGCATGACACACTTCTAGTGTGCCGGGATGTCCCAATGGTGTCTGTGCAAAATTGGCACTGTGCACTGCCCATTTATGACCCTAACTGATACAATCCCTATTGCTTCTATGGTTTTTCAGATGTTAGTCCTTAGTAGGGTAGCCCTGGTTAGTAATTGAATGGGATGCCACCATTGAACATCAAGTGCTGTAGGCTATATTTCAGAGCAAGGAACTGGGAAAAACACTTCAGAGTATTCCTTTCTTAGAAAGCCCTATGAACTTCCTGCAGTTGTCATAGGTTGACAGGTGGCTTGGAGATGTGCATGTACATACACACTTGTCCAGAAATCTAAGCTGTGTCACATAACAGTTGTCCAGTTAGAAATGATTAGCTCTTTTATAATTCAAGTATAGAGTCACTATAAAGGACCTCACTGTTTTTATCTCTGTGTGATTGCTACCTTCCCATCTCCTGCACCCCATAAACTCACTCTTCATTTGGCTATTTGACTAAATATTACTAGCTTTTTTCCTCATGTGCAAGTAACAGATCTTATATTCTTAAGATTTTCACAAGGTTTTATTACATATTTGTGGTTTGGGGGTAAGAAAATCCAAAGCACCTTGTTTTTTCATAGGGATGAGCTTAAGAAAGGAATCCTGTGTCAGAAGGGCTTAGAACCACTCACTTTAACAGTGTCCACCAGCAGGAGAAGGTGTCCTCCTTCCCTAATCAGTCACATATACCTTTGTATATATTGGACACACACTATTCACCTGTGAACCAGAATTACATTTATTGTTACAACTTAAAGGAACCCACACTTCTTTTTTTCCCCCTGATTCCTGAGCCATGAGAAAAGTGTTGGAAAACAAAGAGATGTATTTCTGGTTTTGGATTAAGAGATCAAGAAAAGTTCTACTTTGTAATTGGGCTGGCTGTTCATTTCATATTTTGAGCTCAAGTGTGCTGAAGGGATTCACTGAGGCTTTTCAGCATCATGTACTTGTGACCAAAACAACCCCATTCTAGTGAGAACTAGAGGTCCCATGGCACCTTAAAGTTTAACAAATTTGTTATGGTATAAGCTGTCATGCATGGAAGGCCCTCTAGAGTGCATTTGGTGGATACAAAAAAAAATATTTTATTCCAAATCCAGTGATGCCAAACTCTATCAATAAACATATCCTTTTAAAAGAGGTCTGTTCCTCTGTTGATCTGGAAGCAGCTGGCTGATGTTTATACACACACACATACCACAAGTAATATCTGGTGCAAGGGGGAAATGAGACAGGGACCTTTCTCCTGACCGTTCTTCCAGAGATCACTTACAGCAGTAGGTGAAAACTACTCCACCCCAACTGACAGGACAACAGACCATTATTGAACCCAGCAAATGTTGCTGGGTAACTTGAGGCTAGGACTGGACTGGGAAACACTACTTAGGGGCTGTACAGACCACCCCAAAGGGGCGGCCTGCAGCCACCCCTTTTTCCATTGAATCAGGGCCACAACAACCTGATGCTGCAGCCTCGATCCAGCCATCCGAGGGCACAAAAAGGAGCTACAAAAAGTGGCTCCTTTTTGTGCCCTTGGAAGAGCACCATAAGTGTGGTGGCATGGCTATATGGTGCCCCTTCTGTGCTGCGTCATCTGCATGCAAGGCCGGAGGCGCGCCATGATGCACCATCTGGAGTGGCGCACAGCATTATGGTGCCCCAGGGGTAGTGTTAGGGCATGTATCATCTGGATGCAATGCCCCGAATCTGCCCGCAGGCCAACCTTTCTGGTCGGTCTATATAAGGCCTTAACTATGTTAATAAAGTGATTGGTGATACAGAGTTGGTGATGTACAATCATGGCTGACATCTGTACTTTTGATGGCTTAGCTAGATCTGTTAAAAAGCCATGCTGTTGAAACTCCCCTTGCTACACTTAAGTATTAAATTTAAAGGAGCCTTCTCTCTTTTTCATATAGCTCCCTTACTCTTCAGCTAAGTTCAATATGGTAAATTTTGACAATATTATCTATTCATGCTGCTGGGGGGGGGGGGGCGCCAGGACCAGATTTGGAGACAACTACAAGGTGTTGGTGTCCCCTCCTAAATTGGCACTATCTTTCTTTTTCTGTAATTTCAAATCTAGATGTCATGCATTCTGAGTAGAGGGGAAAACCTGGCCACTGTCATACAAAACATCCCAGCTGCCAGATGTTATACCCACAATACACTGTAATTAGCACATCTGGTGCATTATATTTTGGGGCAAAAAAGCAAAGAGAAGGTACAATGGTGACTGTTTCTCAGAGCAGAAGGGTCAGGCAGGAGTGTGGGTTGCATTCCAGTTTTTTACTCCAAATACCTTGTGGTATCACTGGCATTGAATATGATTCTTCTTGTCATATTTAACCCTACATTCTAGTTACTTGAGCAATAATGCAAATCAGGCATGATTTGTAATTTTAAAGGAAGACCTCTAACAATCTTTTATTCTGTTTGCATCTTTCATCATAATGCGGTCATAGACAAGTGCTTACTCATTTATATACTGTTTGTAAACAGCACTGTAGTTGGACATATCTTCACAATAATGTCATATCTTCACCATTAAGAGAAAATTACCCTGAAGAGTACATAGTACATCATTTTAGCTCATTATGCAGCTAAAAATCAGAAAGTGGCAAGTTACAAGAAAAAAAAAGACACAACTGGAAAAAGTCTGGTTTTACTGCACAAGACTATATTGATTTAGTACAAGGTATAAGGTGTTCTGAGACTTCAGATTTATGTCTGAATACAGGTGAGTTAGGTCAGAAGGTCTTCTCCCTTGTTTGTCTTCAGTTGCTGATTTTCAAAGATTTTACTTTTCAGTAAAGCAAAACAGTGGCTTGGACAAAAATCTATCTTTGTGTGTGTATGTACTCAGAATACATTAGATGCACTGAAAATTATTTACTTCTTATGCAGAGATAGAAGACACATTACCACACAGATTTTTATTGTCAGGATTACCAACACATGAAGAACATGATTACTGTATTTCTAAAGCTTTCTTTCTATCCTTTTCTGTTTGCACAATCTTTTGACACTTTACAAACCATAAACATATATCATTTCAGAAGTTAATAAAGAGAAAGATTTTTGTGGTTTATTATAAATAAAATAAGAACAGTTCCTGAAAATCGCCCTCGGTGAGACGAAGGGGAATGGAACGGGGACTTCCGGCGGCATCAGTGGCATTCCAGTGTGTGGCAAACTTTCCCTATTCCGTTCCCTTCCCACCCCCCTTTTGTTTCCGCACCAGGCCCATTCCACAAGCCCAGTGACATGAGGTCCATTGTTAGGGCGCTGTGTGCGTCATTTTAATTCCACAACTGGGGCAGGCATAAGATGTTGACATCAAACAAACTGTTCATTTGGATGAACAGACATTTAGGTTTATTTTGTTGTTGTTACTGAATGCAGACTGGGGAAGCTAGTCCTTCAGTTAACCTTCACTCTAAAATGCAAAATAGCAAATACACTGGTATCTTATTTTAATTGGAATGATGCTTTTCCAGTGGTGACAAAGTGTGGAAAGAATGAAGAGAGGACGAATTCAACCTTTCTCTCCTTCCATGCCTCGTATGCTACTCCACAGTACAGTACAGTGGTTAGAGTGTTACCTTAGGACCCAGGAAATCCAGATTAAAATCTCCATTTGACTGAGTGATCTTGGGCAAGTCTCTGTCTTTTAATCTAACTTTGGTGCGTTCCGCACGTGCCAAAAGTATGTGCTCAGCACGTACTAGGGTTAGGAAGGGCTGTCCTTTCCGGACGCCCCTAACCCTAGTACACGCCGAGCACATACAAAATGGTAGCACCCATTCTACATGGGCGCCACCATCTTGACGTAGAGGACGCTTAGCATCTGCACGTCTTGGTGCCATTATTACGTCGCAAGTGCACCAATGGCGCTTTGCGGCGTCTTAATGGTGCCACAAAAAGAAGCCGCTTTTTGCAGCTTCTTTTTGCTGCTCGGAGGAGTCGCGTGGTTTGTCCGCTGCAGCTCCTTCATGCAGCAAACACCGGCACCAGCAGACTGCCCTTTTGTAAAGTGCCTTACTTCACAGGCCTGTTGTGAGGAAAGAAATTGGGGTCATGTACACTACTATAAGTTCTTTTTCAGAAAGATGAGATCAAAATACTCATCACCAAAAATGCAAAGACATAGCCATGTTAGTCTGTAAAAATCAGTCAAGGGATTTTATAGCAATAACAATAGCATTTACATTCTATAACACTTTATAGTGCTGAGCACTCTCTCAGAAGTTTACAATGTGTTAGCCAATTGACGCCAACAAGTTGTGTACTCATTTTGCTGACCTACAAAGGGATGGAGAACTGAGTTAACCTGGAGCCCTGTGTGATCTAACTCACAGGATTTGGCTGCAGTACCAGCATTTAACCACTATGCCATCAGGGCTTAAAGTTAGTCTCAAAGGTGCTACAAGATCCCTTTGCATAGTAACAAAAAATAATGAGCCAAGCCATAAATTGTCCTTGGTAAATATAACTAGCATAAGGGCTATCAGTGAAATGACCCATTCCCACTTCCAAGGAGCATCACCAAGTGCTATGAGAAGGAAAAATACTTCCCTCTTCTTGCTTGTTGTGGTTTGCTCTCACTCCTGAATCATTATCATACCAATCCAATAAGAGTTGAAAAGGTGTGAGACAATGGAGAATTTGTTCTGAAATGGCACAGATTGGCTTGAAAAATCATTTTAAAAAATTAATGATTTAGGGGAGGTCATTCACATTGTTTCCAGTCCAATTGAATACAAACTGGGGATGCTAGTCAGTCTTCTGATGACAGTGATGTCCTAAGAACAGAAGTGTGACTGTACTTTCAAGCTGGAGGGCTTGCTTAATCCACTTGGCCATAACTTCTTAATGGAACTGCTGAACCAGTGTCATATCATGATTTATTTCTTGCTGCTAAAACAACCTCAATGGATGCGACATTGTCCAAAAAGCAGAAATGGATGTAAGTTGTCTTTGAGAGAAAACCATCTTTTAAGAAAATGGACCATCTACTTTCTATTGGCATATCAACTCACAAAATTTCCATGGATGAAAGATCAAGAAGCTATACACTCCTTACCTCTTGATATTAAAATTTATTATAAATTTTGAGAGGGATTTGATTCATGAAACAAGCTGTAAGCCTCATTTGTCATCAGTCTGGTGTTGCTAGATAGATAAAAAAATGAGTAACTTAGAGACATTCAATATAGATATTACAAATTTAAATGGATTTTTCCAGAATACATTATGGCCATTAAAATAAATCACACTATTAAACAAGGAGGGGGAAAAAGTTAAGCCTAGAAATGAATGTAATTCCATATAACTTCATGACAGAATCAATTATCATCTAACTATGATTTGAAGCACTTGCTATAAAGTCCATGAAGAGAAAGATAGACTTCCATGCAATATTTTGTCATTAGCCCAAGTATGGAAAATAAATTTTGTACAAAAGATCATTGGCTTAAGAATTGTCCATAAGCACCTTCTTAGATGTGGAAAATTGAGGTTGAAAGGGTAAGAATTCTTTTCATTTCTACTGCCACCTTTAACTAATTATAGGGGAGAAATTATAGCCAGGGTTAATCCATCATGACAGAATCCTGTGTTAAATTCTGTAGGACAGGATGCCAATGTCCCAGTCATATTTTTCTACATATATTCAACAGAGGCTCACACTGGCAGTCACAGTGAATGAGCCATTTGGCTATCAAAAATAGAGATTTGATTTCCCTTCTTTCACTGCTGAGGAAAACATATACACAGAGATCCTCTTACTTTGTGGTAGGGTGAGAAGTTAGATGTTGCACAAGCAGCTTCCTGTGCATTTACAGTCTAGAGTTACATGAGTCATTTCTCTTTTTTGACCTTGTGCAAGGAGCTATTCGGTAACTCCTTTTGCAACATCTGGCTCTCCACCCACCCCAATGCACCTGTCAACCTCAAAGTCACTACCTTGGCCATTCATTGGCAAGAGAAGAGAGAGAGAGAAAGGCAACCAGGCAACACATGTCTTGGCTAAAGGTAACCTATGCATAATCTCTACCAGCCTGCTGTATTTGTCTAGCTTAAAGGGAATACAATTAGATAAAACATATGACATATCCCTTTGAAGTAGATCCATGAAATAGACCCTTGAGGTTTGAATTTTTTTTCCAAATTAAATTAATTACTGGAAAATCCCTACCAACATACAGCAATAGCAAGTACATTTCTATACTGCTTATCAGTTCATTTCCTAAGCAGTTTACACTTTGTAAGCTAATTGCCCCGAACAAGCTGAATACTCATTTTAGTAACCTATGGAAGGATGCCAGGCTGAGTGGACCCTGAGCCCCTTGTGGTTAGTGAGTGAGTGGCTGCAGTACAGGCATTCAACCACTGTACCACCAGGGCTCCTATATAGGGTAGATGTGGAGTGCCACTTGAAAGTGCTCTGGCTTTTGAAGGGTGTGGCAGGGACTTTTAAACCCTTAATGCATCCATATCTAATTGGTGACATTTTCCACTCTAGGAAGGCACCATACTCTCCATGTTCTGCTTGAAAGGGATCCGGTGATACAATGAATTGGCAATAAAGCTGGATTTAGACCATGGCTGGTTTCAGTGCTTGTTGGCCCATGGCTATATCATTATGGAAGCACTATGGAGAAACAGGATTAGCTGTGTATTTTCAATCTGGTTATTGTTATTTGCCGTGTGTACATAAGAGAAATAAATGCATGATTTCCTTGGCATGCCAAGTACCCCTTAGAGCATTGTCACAGCTGTGATTGTTATACCAAGGAGTACTTCCATAGCTGCAAGCAAACTCACCAATACCTATTATAATGAATTGTTATTTTCTGCCTCCCACTTTCATCTTCCTAAAACCACTTTGTGACCTAAGAATACAATTAATTATAAAACTGAGTTACATTTATAAGGGTATTGTATAATTGTATTAAGAATGAAGCCACAGTAGTGTTCCATAGAAATTAGAATTCTGGATAGAATTCTTTCCTCCATTGTTCCCTTTGCATCCTGTCTACTCTGGAAGTACTGGTAATGGCCTGGACTAGAACAGGCATAATAAACCTAGGACTGAGGGTCCATTTCTGAAAATTTTTTGTCAGAGATGAAAAAGAATCTTTTTATGGCTTTGGAAAGTTTGACAAAGGACGGATATGAATCAAATTCAGGCAAAGCCAGGGGTCCAATCCAAACATGTCTCCTTCCGACCCAGTTTTGATTCCGATATTCCATAAACTGAAGTGGATTTCCTTCCATAGCTGGAAGAAATCAAAATGCACCTCATACAATGCTTCATGCAGGACCCATGCATTTGGAAAGGGGGAAGAACACACACACACACACACACACACACACACACACACTTAAACTTTTGTTATTGTTTTTTAAATGAGCAAGATGGGAAAGAGGTGAAAGGGTGTGAAGGAATAATATTATGTAACTAACAGGTCCATGTTCTAATCTTATGGCACATTTTATGAAGATCTCTCTAATTATTGTATTTTACAGTGGGAGCAAAGATGGATTGCAGCACAATCATTATTCCAGTGCCATCATACTGTAACAGACTGGGTTGCATTTAGATTTCTATTTCCCTCATTTAAAGTTTTTGGAGCTATAGAGGTGTATTGCAAAATAGCATGTTATGAAAATAAATGCACCTTTGTTCTGGGGAGGGGGTCAGCCTAGGCATAAACAAAAATAAGATGAACATAATAGCCATCTTATAATAATAAAAATCACGACAGTACAAGGTTGCAGACCTAATGGCAGCAAAGCACCTTTGCACCTGTCCACAAGAAAAGGAGACACCAGTAGGTTTGGAGAGAAACTAAACCTCAATATACACACTGGCAAAAACAGGTAGAATACTCATGATGCCTACCTTAGCCCAGTTCCCTCTTTTGACTGGGTGAAAGATCAGGGGAGGAGTGTCTAACCAAGTGGTGAAGATGGTTTAAAACAGAAGCCCTTTCAGCAACAAAGTGCCAGATTTTCCTCCCAGCAAAGATGGCCCACTTCTACTGGTGCTGCCATGTAATTATTAATAGCCAGAACTCCTAGATGTAGTAAGGTATTCCTTTCTTGCTTAAACTTGTTATTTAATACTTAACCAAATGCTGGTGTGTAGATAAGGCTAAACAAACACACTAGGAGAGGGAGTGTCATAATTTGCTATAGCGTTCTTATAGAGGACTGGTTCAAGGTCTATGTCAGCTGTACCTCTGAGGAAAGTGATTTTATTTGTAGTATTTGTTTTACTAGAATGAATCTTACTATGCAAGCTGCAATTTGTAATCCTGTTAATTTCCTGATAGACCAAAGTTTAAGAATACTTAAGGGGAATACTCATGTTGATCTGACTACTGGATAAAACTGGGAGGGTTTGTAAACCTGGGAGCTTAGGCTACTAACACAGCAACTCCTAGGGTGCATCTACACTGTAGAAATAGTTCAGTTTGGCACCTTGTGTCAGTATGAAATACTGCAGTTTAACTTCCATGGCTCCATCCTACAGACTCTGGGATTTGTACTTTTGTGAGGCACCACCCCTTTTTAGCAGAGAAGGCTAAAGATCATGCAAAACTACAAATCTCAGGATTCCACAGAGCTACAGCATTTAAATACCGAATGGTGACAAACTGCAATATTTTTACAGTGTAGATACATCCTTAGAAAATCTGAACAGATACAGACTGACAAGCATAAGACAAAGAATCTTCAATCTTGTACAAGATCTAGGCATGTAAGAAACATGCCTGTGTCAATGCTTCCCTGATTTGATAGCTGTAAACAATCTGGCAAGTGTCATAACTTCATAACTCCTCCATCTGATATTTTTCAGATTTCTTGACTGGAGAAAACTTAGTGATATGTGCCCCTGCAGCAAAGAAATACAGTGGAAGGGAAAGGGAAATGAATTAATCTCTTGCAAATGAATTAATCTCTCCCCCCAAAAAACCAATAACCTGCAACAGAAACCACTGCAATTTTACTACTAAGACTTTGCAGATTTCTTATGTAGAGCCATGCCTATGATGCCTGTCACTTTCATAACAATGATCTACAGCACCTCGTCAAAATGGAGACCTTCAAATGATACTGGACTGCAGTTTCCAGCAATTAGTATTTTGGCTATGGCTAATGAGAACTGCAACAACTTCTAGAGGGCTTCACTTTGACCACCCATGAATTCAAAAGTTGTATTCCTTCCTGAAAATCCCAAACAAACAAAAAGCCCCCTGCATCTTATGATGTTAAACTTGTCAGACTTAATCCTGCTGGAAGAAAGAACGACAGAATAAATCAATCACGTTTCTTTCCAATTATATCTTTAAATTATAATCCAGTTCCATCAACCAGTTGTTAGTGCTTCCTCTTTCAATTAAAAATAAACAGCCCAAAAGTACATATTAAGAAAACCCCTGCATACATCTCTATGAATTTTGAAAGGTATGAACCCATCCTAAACTTCTATTCTGTGTGGAAATCTTACTCTTTTCTTCAAAGGTAAATGAAAAGTATAGACATATGGGACTATCTAATAATAGTCAATGAAATAAAAATATATTTTTAGTTTAAAAACTGGACTGGGTTTTGGGATCTGAGTTGAAATGGTTAGGCACCAAATCTATATGAAGAGAACTGGTATGTGAAGAAAATTTTAAATCAGTGTAACTTCCTATTAAAAATTCTGATAAGCAGAGATATTTCTATTTGTCTATTTGAATTAACCATCCTGCAAATACAGCATTTCACACATTCTAAATGGTGCCTTTAATGTTGCAAGATCATGCATAACTTTGATTGGCTGGCAGTATATAATCTGTGACATTATGTGATATTCAGAGATGAAATGGAAGGGGGTGCATTGAAGTACAAGAATAGGGATGGGAAGGGGAGCTGAACAGAGATTTGGGTTTCCTGTTAAAAATAATACAAGAATAAACAAACTATGGTGAAGCTCTTTTATCTTTCCATCACATATTTTATTATGGCCTTTTTGGTAGGGTGGCTGGTGTCCACCACACCACACCACATTGAATTGATAGAAAATAAGGCTTAGCCAGATGTTCTGTGTGCGGGGGAAAAAATCTTGTATTTTGAAGGTGTGCATAGTTTTAAATCCAACCAGCATAACAAAAAAACTTGCCAAACTACCCCATGCTTTCACAACCCCTGAAAAGGGAGGGGGTATTCCAGGACAGATTTTATCTTAGATTACAATTGAGAGAGATCCAGTGTGGTGTAGCGGTTTGAGCATTGGGTTATGACTATAGGCAAGGGTTCAAATCTCTACTTGGCCATGGAAACCCACTGGGTGATGTTGGGCAAGACATACTCTCTCACCCTAAAAGCATGGCAATGGCAAGCCCCTTCTGATGAAACTTGCCAAGAAAAGCCCATGATAGGGCCGCTGTAAGTCGGAGATGACTTGAAGGCACAAAAACAAACAGTTGCCTAGTTTCAGATAGAACTATGGAGAAATTTGCATATATGCACACAAACACACACACAATGATATCTATTATGTAACTTTGCTTTGCTCATAGTTGTCTGGCGTCAATCAGGTCTGCCCTTCATTAAAAAGGATGGTTTCACTTGCTGTTATGGTAATAGTTATCAAGTGCATTGGTGTCAGTTAGCAGCATGGGTCAATTTGACCTGCATTGCATCTCTTTGTGTAAGCACACTTCCAGTCAGGCTCAGCAAAGGCCTGTAATTTTGTTGTGAAAGATGGTAATTTTAAGAGTAATTACTTTAGGTGAAAGTCAATGCTTGCTAATGCATGGGGAGTTTGCTGTTATCCTATTAACTGGCCAGCCCTTTCTCTGGCTAGCTGCTTCCTGCTGCTTTCTAAACTCAGGTAGGTGAAACCAAAGGCAGGAGGGGGAGAGGGAGGAAAGATTAGGAATGATAAATGGGGTAGAAACTGCTTAAGTTTAATGAAAGATTTATCTCCGGAGGCTAATGTTCCTCTTTCTTTTACTAAAGCAAGAGTTTGATAACCTCTCATTGCGCATTTGATAAATGGCATCTTAAAATCATACCCCAAAATGACTAAGTGCATCTTCAAAACAAAAACAAAAGTGGGCTAAAGAAAGCCATCACCATTTCAGAGATATGGGAAGCTAAGAGCTGTTTTGCCAAATTAGAGAAAAGTTCATCTGCTTCAGTATCTGGATTCCAGCAGTGGACATTCATGGCTAAATAGGTACTTCTGAAAACATAAAGGTATTTTAAGAGTGTGAGTCATACCCAGCTACTTGCCTCCAACATATAAAATTAAGCATTTCTGGGGGATTTTCTGAATGAACACAGGAAACTGCAAAAGAAGAAAGGGAAAAGTAATAACAAATGAAAAGTACAAATGCCAATTTCATTAACTGTAATGTTAAGGAGTCATAAAATGTATTCCAGAGATGAATATAGGTTATTATTTAAAACACACACACACTCATATATAACCAATAAACTATTTTAGAGCCGATGCATTTTATGTTTCTATGTGCATATGTTGAGATCAGCAGAGGAAAGCTGTGGGGATCTCAAAGCAGGGATATTAGACAGTGCCAACTAAGATAGGATATCTTCTGCCAAGCAGGATTCAATGATCCAGGCAACTTTGGGCTCGTCTAAACTAGCAGGAAACCTTGTACTCACTCCATAGTAGCTGTGAGTAAGGTGCACAATATTCCTCAGGATTCACAGGCAATGTGAGGCTTTCTCCGAAAATCTGGAGGGAAAAAAAAACCTGCCTCCGCCACACTTATATACACATTCACCTATAAAATTGAGACTGGTGATGAGGACAAGGCCTTGTGGCTGGAAATATTCCACTACAGGACACAGGATCATCATAGGATCTTTCTTCTCTTCCAGGGTACTTCAATCTCACCACAGTGAGTGTGGCATTATTGAAGTCACTACCAACTGGGAAACTGTACTATGGCTACATGGTATGTATGGATTTTCCCACTGGTGTAGACAAGTCCCCAGTGTCTGTTTGCAAGACATCTCTTGGCATCATGATGACTCAGTGCTGTCAGTATTATCTATACGTTAATAACAGATCATTTCCATGGTTGGTGGCTGTGACATTCTATCATTACCAATGACAAGGCATGCTGAGTATTGCTGTATTGTAACATACTATATATATACCGAATTGTGGTTTTGCTGTTACTCATAAACCACCAGTTTTGGAAGACATACATTATCTATAGAATGAATCTCACTATGGAAACAATGCAGTTTGGCGCCATTTTAAGTGCTGTAGCCCCATCCTATGGAATCCTGGGATCTATAGTTTTCCAAGATCTTTAGCTTTCCCTGCCAAAACATAATGGTGCCTCACAAAACTACAAATCCCAGGTTCTGTAGGATGGTGCATGGTAGTTAAAGTGATGTCAAACTGTATTATTTCTACAATATAGATGCACTCTCAGTCTCTCTCATTTTCTTTCTGTGTGTGTATGATTGAGAGGAAGAGGGAGGGAGGGAGAGAAAGCTTAAAATGTATGGGGCAATCTATGAAGCCATTAGTACTTGGGACTTTTCACATGATGTATATGAAGCTTGGGGGAGGGGGGACTAGATTTTTACGTATTGAAAATAGATGTCTAAAGAAAAAAAGTAACTCTTTCTTTATGTGGTTTTGTCTTCTACCAGCCCCTCACTTTTGTGGGAAACACACAGACTTGTCATTTTTGTTTGATTGTTTTCAGCAAGCTATAAGAGCAAACAAACAAATAAAACAACTGTGAAACCATTGCTCTCTTCTAGCCTTGCCTTTGAGCCTTTTGATTTTGTGGTGCCTATGCTATCCAATTTCCTGTACCTGTTATGTAAGTCCGGGTATAAAATATACAATGCATAGTTTGTTTGCCCAACTGCGATTTGTGGCACTGCTATATTTTCTTTCCTGTGCTATTTTACATCTACCTGAAACCAACTGGGAAAGTAATCTGTGGATCTGAATCAAGAGGTCATCAATATTCTGAAGCCACCCACCCTTCTTCATCCTTTCCATCTTATTCCAGAGAGGTCATGGAAATGCTGAATCAGTGTCTGGAACTGATTATGGAGTGGATAAGGGCTAATAAATAAAGGCTCTTTTGTGATAAGATGGAACTACTATTGATGGCTGGCTCATCCAACCAGAAAGCTTTACTCCATTCTAAAAAAAAGTTCACACTCCCTCTAATGGGAGTTTGCTTGTTTGTTATGTCCCCCTCTTTCTCCTTGTATGGGACCCAAGGCAGCTTACAGAGTACAGGTAGTAATTATTAATAGCAAAACTTTTTTAAATAAATAAACAATTCTATTAAAACATAAAAGGTTTAAAACAAAGGTTTAAAACAAGTTTTTCACTTCAGTTCTGGTATTACAGAAGTCACATGGTAAGACTGGACCGGATTCTCCTCCTCTCTCCCACTCTCATTTACTATTCCAAAAACATGCTAACTCCATCTCTGCCAGGTTGTTATTTTTTTTACTTTATTTTTTATCTTTGCTGTATTTACATGCTTAAAGAAAAATGATAAAATAAAATAAAAATATTTTTAATCGTTTTAGTTGTTCTTGCTATAATTACGCAAACACAACACAATAAAAAATAAATAAATCAGACATGGAGTTAGGAATGCGTTTCTGCTTTGGAAAAAGGAGTAGAAGGGAATGTAGAATCATAGCTATAATGCTAGAATTGGCATGAAGAGGTTTTTCCAAGTAGTGCAGTTGTGCAAAAGAAGAGAAGAGTGATAAGAAACATTTTCAAAGTGGTATGTTCTTGTTTTCTGTCATAATGTGATTGACATGAAAGGTGGAGCTGGCGTGATAATGTTCCAAGAAAAAGTCCTCTCCCAATGCTCTTAAAACTCAGGGAGGCTTCATATGGGGAAATACAGTTTTTCAGATAGTCTGGACCTAAGCCTGGTAGGGATTTAAAGCTCATAACCAGTGTTTGGAATTCTGTACAGAAATGGGCCAGTATTTAGCAGTGGCATCACTAGGGTTGGTGTCACCCAGTGCAGTAACTCATGGTGTCACTCCCCCCCATTGACTTCCTCCCATGCTACACCATACTGAATCCTTCGTAATTTTTTTGCATTTTTTGCACTAATGTTACTCATCATGTACCACTGAATGTCATGCTAATAGTTGTGACATAAACAACTAGCAAAGTTAATATTATACTTTCAAATTATAATATCATGCACACAACCTAATTATATTGGCTGAGTAGGAATTCAAACTCTAATGTCCAGAGTTGTAGTCTCACATTGAAACTACTACACCATGCTATTTCTTGTGGATGGGTAAACGTCTCCTTCTTCACATTGAACAAAAACATCTGGGGATTGCAACAATTCAGGAAACTTCTGAGACCACTGGAAAGGATTGTAAAACTCTGAGGAGATGTCTCCTCTTGCAAGCAACCCCTTTTCCATTTGAAGGAGATTTCATTTGAGGAAGTTGTGCAGTTCAGAGAACCAGCATAGTATAGTTGGTATTCAGCCCTAAACATCTTCTGGTTAACCTTGGGCAAGTCACACACTCTTAGCCTAAGAGAAAGACAGTGGTAAACCTCCTCTGAATACATTTTGCCAAGATAACCCTAGGATAAGAAAGAAATTGGCAGCATGAGTTTTCATAGACTTCAGTCTATTTCCTCAGATACATTTAGTGAGGAAGTAGACTGAAGCCTATGAAAGCTCATGCTGCCAACTTTTCTTTCAGTTAGTCTCAAAGGTGCTACAAGATCTCTCTTTTCTATGAATTAACATGGCTATAGCTTTGAATTCAACTCTAGGATGAGGTCATTATAAGTCAGAGTCAACTTAAAGTGCCTAACAATAAACATTCCAGGTGCAAAACACAGATAGGCCTCTCCTAGTGCCATCATTACTCTAAGAAATGGTGATTCTGATCATGCTCAAAAATCACTATTTGCTGCATGGAGTTTGTAGCCCTGTCTGACAGATGATGTGATCCCACATTCTGAGCATACATGCAATTCAAAATTTGAAATTCAAGGCTTCCTAATTATCCATTGCTTTCCCATAATGAGGTTGATGTATTGGGCAGCTGGTGGGAGGACTGAGAAAGCAGAGTATTAGGAAATAACTGGCATGGGAAAGAACAATCAGTTTTCTAGTACCACTGCAGACTTTGGTGCAGAACATACCAAAATGCACTGCAAACATCTCTCTTTTTCTGAGGCTGATTCTTTGCACCCCACCATCCTTCATTCTGACTTTTACAGTTTGAAATGTTATCCTATCCCTGCTTGTCATTCTTATTTCTGCCCTGGTGACAACTAGATGGACATTGTACATCAGTATGTCTCTGAAGACTACATGGAAATTTGAATTCCTGAAGAACATTGTGGCTATATTATTGACAGGAACCAGCTGCAAGGTCACCATATGTCACCAAAATGAAACCATCTCCATGTCAGGCACAAGTCCAAGATAGTGTGTTGATATTCAAAGCCTGCAGCTCATGCTCAAGGTAGCAAAAGGACCATATGGTCCCATATTAACCTACTGGGTCATTAAGATCTTGATTAGAATCTGTCCTCCAGATGCTCCCATCTTAGGATGTTAGTCTAGAGGTTAGTCCAGTTTTGATAAGATATAGGGCTTTTTCAGCACACTGGTTCTAGAACTTCCTCCTTAGGGAAGTCAGTTTGCTGCCAAAATTGTTATAGTTGAGGCATAACAATAGTTTTAAAAATGACCAGGCTTGTAACTGGTGGTGAGTTAATATTTTTATTGCTGCATTTAAATTTTATTGTGGCTATTATATTTTATGGGCTGGGACTTTTTTGTGCTCTTTAGTATTTAGTTTAATGATTTTATGATATTTTCATGCTGTTTCTCCTACTGTTTTCAGAATCATTTTGTAAATTTTGACAAAAGAATAGGTGGGATATAGATTTTTTTAAAAATAAATAAATTCTTAAATAGTGCAGCACCCAGTTGTGTTTCTTTTGTAATTTTATTTTTTTAATGATTTGTACATTTCCTCAGTGGAAAATATACTGTTTCAAGTATTGCTATTATTTATGTATCTCCCCTAGGAGGAAGATGGAAGCTACATTTTCAAATGTGCTGAAGAAGTGTACCAATAGAAAGAACAAGTCACTTTTTTATTAAGAGGAAAAAAGAATTATTAGCATGATTTTCTATGTACCATAAAACAAGAATACAGGGTACACCCAGGTATACTCTGTAACAGATGGTGAAAGAATATGGTTTAAAGAAGGACTGGCTGTCAGTTTGGTAATAATTTGTGAAGTATTTATATTCATTTTTTTCATCCTTGGCAAAAACTAAGGGCCACCCCTTTGATCACCAGATTGGAGCCACAGCAACCACATGCCACAGCCCCAATCAGGCTTTTTGCCTGCAAAATGCCACTCCTTTTGGTGGCAGAAAAACACCACCTTTTCTGCTGCTGTTGCAGATTTTTGATGCTCCTGCAGTGTGTGGCATCTAAATGCCGTGCTGCCAGAGCACTGAAAAGCTGCCCCCATGTGGGCAGTGGAGCAGTGTAATGCCAGCTTTGGGATGGCATCAGGGCATGTGTCATGCATATGCCATGCTCCTACACTACTGGGAAACTGCCATATTGTGCTGGTCTGCGCCAGCCCTAAGATTTATAATTAAACTTTCTATATTCAAAAGAAATTGTTGAATATCTCCTATGTGGGGCAACCTTTCAATTAAGAAAGGAGTATGTAAATATGTCGATAGGATAGGGCTGCATCCATTATCCAACAAAAGCATATGATCTTTTTAACACAATTTATATTTGTATTTATTACAACATTTAAATTTATAACAAATTATTCAATGTTTTTGCTTTACAAAGCACAGAAATGTTTAAGTATTTGATCTTTAAAAGAACCTATTTGGGATTTTATTTTCAATAAATAATAAGTTTAATTGCATTTCATATTTGCCCTAACGGATGGAATTTGGCCATCTTGCAGCTGCAGAGTGCTTGTTTTTTCTTATAATATCCTTACTGGAACTCATTGGGATCTGATAGGGCTTTATTTTTATTCCATATTAGAATCACTGAAGCTTAGAACCTTAGAGAGAGAAGGCTCTTCAAAGCTATCTAATCCTGCCTCCTGCCTTGCAGGAATATACAACTAAAACACTTTTTCTTTCTTTCTTTCTTTCTTAGTCCATGTCAGAGGGTTTCTACTTCCTGTTTTGGGGGGGGGACATAATTATTCTCTGATGGATATCCATGTCCACTGTGCTTCAAAGGGCTTCAGAAAAAAAAGTTGATTTACTTTGGTGAACTTCCTCTTTATTACTACAGTGCTGTGAGCCTATACTATATATAAAGAGATAGATGGAATCCATATTCACTATGAATTGAATAGTTAATTCCTACTGATAATGAATGTGGCATTTTAGATAAGATAAAGGCAGTTTAAACTTTTTGCCAATTAAAAAAGACACCAGACTCTCCAGGGCTGAATTATAGGTATATGCAAAATAGATAGGCCTTTATGAGGAACAAGGTGGCCAGTGGGATTCAGTAAGATCAGTACATTCTGCAAACACTGTAGTTTTATATACTTCTTGTAGCACACTTTTAATTAGATGATTATGAAAAGGGCACACTGCTTTATGATGCATTAACCTTCTTCACAATTAGAGACATAGTGAGAGCAAAGATCTCACAGATAATCTTGACAAAACCATGCCACTGCAAAGAAAGAAGAGGCAGCCATTAATGCTATTCTGCCTTAAGCAGGCATTTATCTTTGCATTGAAGATGATTCAAGCATGCAGTCCTTAAAGCAAACAAACACATTTCAGCATATTTTTATGTGGTCTCCAGAGTAATTTCACACTACAATTCTAAATGCTATTACAAGATTATTTGGGTCTATGTGTTGCAGGGAGGTATGTGGGATAAATACTAAAGTACTGAATGTTAGGCAGAATAGCTAACATTTGTGATATTAGTGTTATGCTGACTTTCAGCTCACTCAAGAGAGAATGGGCAACAGTGGAGATGAAATCAACACACACAAGCCTTGCCTCAAATATCTCCATCCCTTCAGGCTCCAAGCTTTCCACATTCTTGGTGGATATGGCTGAAAGGCAGTTTGTACTTGCAGTAGTTTATAGCCAAAGAAATAATCCATCCAAAGGAAGGAGACTAGGCTGGTAAAGGAATGGTTGTGAGAGCTGAGTATATTATCCTGACCAAGTTAGCCTGGAAGACAGAGAAGTGGTGTAATACCCACCTTTAACCTTATTGGAAGGGATGTAATATGGAAGACAGAGCAAGCTTGTTTTCTGATGCTCAGGGACAGGATGCAAATCAGTGTATTCAAATGACAACAAAGACAATCTCAACCAAATCTCTTAGGAAGAACCTCTTAATGGTTCAAATGTTCAACAGTGGAAAATTTCATGGTATTCTGAATTTTTCCTTTTTTTTCCTTTTTGCTTATACAGTACTATAAAAAATAAGGTAATATATTGCCACGTACATGCATGCTGTGCATCTTTTCAACTTATGGTGACACTAAGGTGAATCTATAACGAGGTTTTCATTGCAGATTTGTTCAGAGGGGGTTTGCCATTGCCTTCCCCTGAGGTTGAGTAGGACTTGCTTAAGGTTTTTATGGCAAAGCAGGGAAGTGAATCCTGGTTTCCAGAGTCGTAGCCCAACGTTCAAACCAAAATAGGTATTTTGAGGTAGGTGAGAAGGTGAGAGCATGAAATGTTGAAAGCAAGTGGTGAATGACTGGGATTTTGAACTTATTTTTTTAAAATGTGAGCATGCTAGACAGGGTGTTTTTAGAAAAGAATAATTAGGAGAGTTATTGAGATTAGATAGTGAGAGGTTTCTCCACAGGTGAATGAGAGCTCTGTCAGTGCATCTGCACTGTTGACTAAGGTGCATCTGTACTGTAGAAATAATGCAGTTTGATGTTATTTTAAGTGCTCTAGCTCCATCATATGGAACCCTCAGATTTGTAGTTTACAAAGTCTTTAGTCTTCTTTGCCAAAGGGTGCTGATGCCTTACAAAACTACAAATCCAAACATCATATAGAATTGAGCCATGACAGTCAAAGTGGTATCACACTGAATTGTTTCTACAGTGTAGATGCACTCTTAAGTCCAGCACTGACAGGGATCCAGTTCAATTTGCAGCCACTTCTGGAGAAGCAGCATTAAATCAAGTGTGGATTTCCCATACCTGCAATGGCAGATTCACTAGCCACTCCTGACGTTTTGATAGAAGCTTGCCAAATTTGCACTTCCTAAACCAAAGTGCCAGTGAGGGTTGTTCTTCACTTTTCACACTTGCCTGAATGTGCTGGGCTTCTGAGGTCAAACTACATATATTAGGTAAAATGAATGCATACTTCCATGAGAGCTTGTTTAAAAATTTCATGCAGATGCATCAACAGAACAGAAAATACTGAGGGCACACATTCTGGAGATGGTAACTCTTGATTTCTCCTGTCTCAATGGGAGTCAGATTGAAATCCTTCTATTTTCCTTCCCACACTTTAGGAGGTGTGGGAAATGTCCCCCACCCAAAAATGACAGGAAGCTGTGCAGCTTTCTCTAGAAACTACACAGCTTTCATTGAAAAGTGCTCAACTTTTTCTGCTGACATGTACTGGGTACTGTTTTTCTGCAACTTTCTGTCCCTCCTTCCCTCACCCCCATCCCCACACCCAAAGTTGCATAGAAATCATCACATGTGAAAAGATGTTATAGCTGTCAAGCCAGCCTGCCAGCTGGGGGCTGAGAGGGTGCTGGGAAGTTGCTGAAAGGTTGACAGCGCTTGTTTGAGAGCTGCAGCCTCTAGCCAGGATTTCTGTGAAAGATCTGTGGAGGGAAGTTGTGAAGTGGAAGACAGTTGCAGATGTTTGACAACTGATGGTCTAGTTTCTGGTTTTTCTGTAACTTCCCTCCCTCCAAGCCCAAATCCTGACAAGAGACTGTGAAAAAGACGTTTCAGCTTTCAAAGGGAGGAGGGGAGGAAACTGAAAAGTCTTTTCACAACCTCTTACAGGATTGGGGCTTTAGGGGAAGGAAGTTGTTGGGAAAACTGAAACTAGATTATTGGCGAGGTACAGACCGCCGCTTTGCGGCGCTCTGCCGCCGCCGCCGGTAGGTCCGCGGGGGAGCCGAAGCCTTCAGACGGCCCGACTCCCGCGCGGACCGAAAAAGAAGCTCCAAAATGGAGCTTCTTTTTCCGTCGCGTTTGCGACGTAGCGAGGCGCCAGGGGCGCACTCGCTACGTCACAAGGGACGCGACGCGTACGGACGCTCAGCGTCCGATACGCAAAGATGGAGCCGGCCATGTAGAAGGGCCGGCGCCATCTTGTACGGACGGAGTCCGTACTAGGCCCAGGGGCGTCTAAAAGAGACACCCCTTTTTTAAAATGGGACGTCCTCCGGACGTCCCAAATGGCAGTGAAGAAAGCCCCATTAGCTGCTAAACATCCACAATCCTCCCTCAAACTTCCCTCCATAATTCCATACACACAGAGAGAGTTGCAAGGCATTGGGGGGGGGGGGGGAGGTAGAGAGAAGAGAGGAAAAGTTTAAAAAACAACAACAGTATCCAGTATGTGTCAACTGGAAAAGCTGAGCAGATTTCAATGCTCAGGAATGGGGGGAAATGTTCCAACTAAGCTGTGGGAACTTCATGTTTTATTTCTTCCTGCACCAATTCTCAAAGGGGTTGGGAACTCCATTTTCAATGCTATTCAGGAAACCGGCAAGTTCCTATCCCATCCCATCCCATCCCATCCCATCCCTAACACACAGACAGGCAGTCAGTCAGACAGGCACACAAACCAACAAAATGAGAAATCAAAACTTACAGATTGGTCAAGTATCCACTTCAGTAATGAGAGATACAGTTTTCTTTACTTGCTTCAGTTGGTTTATGTAAAATGAATAGAGACTATTCGTGTCAAGAGTTTTCTGAGCATATTAAAATGCAAACCAACTTCCCAATGATGGTTAACTTTTCTTCTTGCTTTAAGTGCAGATGGCAATCTATATGTGCTTATCTTCATGTTGGCCCATTTCCTCTTTGGAAAGTTGTCATTGCACAGAAGATGGTCAAGTTCTGTTTTATCTCCCTTTCTGTTCTGTTAATGCCTGTTGAATTTCGATGAATGCAAATGACTTGTTATAAAGCGAAGCAAAAGAATGGAGACATTTATGGGGACACAGAAGTGAAAAAGATGCCATATAACCCTCCAAATGGAATTCCTCTCTGAAGCCAGTATTTATTAATAGTATCAACACATTAATATTCTTCTTAAGGCTGATGAAAGGAAGAGAAACATAGTGACAAGGAGGAAGGGCAAAGGACAGTTTGATTATGATTATTTAAAACAGATTCAAATTCTAAAAGAAGAAAACTAGCCTAGAACCATAAATTAGCTGATTGAAGTTCCAAGATATAAATCCATATGATTAACCATAGCAAACAAATGATTGTAAAGAATTATTATTTTTTCCTTTGGAAATATAACTGTTGGAAATCTTATGCAAAGGGGTACTGTAGCAAAGTTGGTAGCATCAGCTTTTGTAGACTTCAGTCTACATCCAGAATTACAAATCTTGCAATTTGTTGCAGGTCATTATCACATGAGGCTTGAAAAATGGGATTACAGCCAAAAAGTAGTGTCTGTGGTCATATCTTATTGTATGATTTTGGATCTGTTGGGTTTGTAGCCCATCCATTCCTAGAGTACTTCTTCCCATTGACAGTCAATGCCTCCCAATCAAACTGATTTTCCACTGCTGATGCATGTATTATAAGTTCCTCTTGAAGCACTTCAAGAGGAACTATATATTGAAGTGTGTATCTAAGCATCAAAATAGTAAGATAGAGAGAATCCAATAATGGAGGTAGATGACAGTTAGTGTTCAGAACTTCATAGACATGCC
This sequence comes from Sceloporus undulatus, assembly GCF_019175285.1. NCBI lineage: Eukaryota > Metazoa > Chordata > Lepidosauria > Squamata > Phrynosomatidae > Sceloporus > Sceloporus undulatus. Next base: position 39,676,628 of record NC_056523.1, on the reverse strand, counting down.
TTTGCCTGCAAAGGCCTATGTATAAACCTATGGAAAGAATAAGCCTCAGAATCTGTCATGCACATCCTGGCAATGGAGCTTTAGTGAGTACAAAAAGGAAGAAGGGATGAGGAGGGGGGAAAGAAACATAGCAGCATCTTTAAAATTAACTGGTTCTTAATTTAGAATGCACTTTCATGGATGTAACCCCATGTCTTCAGATGCAGTACCAAGTGGTGAGTATAAAAAATGATGACTGCTGTCCTCCAGACAAAGGTGGCCCAAGATATATATTTAAAAGAACAAAGATAAATCTTCTTTCCCCTCCCTCCAAAATTTAAGCATGTAGGTAAGTTTACAAAACAAACTAGGTCGAAAAAGATAGACCAGACAATTCGAAGAAAATGAAAAATTCAAAAACATAGGGTCAAATCAAAGCTACTTGTTTAACTTATTTTGAATAGGTTTGAGTCATTTCTCCATTATCTGTATATTTTAACATCTGATTAGTTCTTTTTCTTGTTTTTTCTTCTGACTATGGGGCAGTACAGACTGGCATTTAAACACTGACCCGTTTTGTTGCACAGCATTACCACAGCAGCCAAACGGAGCGGTATGGCTGCACAGCAAAAAAAGGAACCACCTAGAGTGGCTCCTTTTTTGCAGTGTCGTAAAGGCTGTGTTGCAGCCCTTAAAATGCCACTTTCTTGCTGAAACATGTGGGCACTGAGACACCCACACATCATCCCTATGCTTCCCGTGTGGGTGGTGCTGCTGAATAGTGGTGCTGCCGGCACGTAGTTGGGCTTGAGACTGTGCGGATGGTGTGCGGTCTCGAGCCCTACTATCACCACCAGGATAGTAATATCGGGCCTATGTTGTGTATTGAGCCTATGGGACTCTTTCCAGAGCCCTATTATCACCGCCAGGATAGTAGTATCGGGCCTATGTTGTGTATTGAGCCTATGGGACTCTCTCCAAGACATTTTGTTGGTGAAATATGTGATGGTGGCCTGAAATGTGAGTCACACATAGTGCACACCCACTGAATCATGAATGTCAGTCATGAAAGCCTTCGACTTCACCTTGAATCAATGATGTTGGATACTAACATCAAGATGCATGTAAGTTCAATTCATTCAATGCATCTAGCCGAACTGGCATTAAGAAAGAGATTCAGGTTGGTGTTCTCCCATTCCAGCTGCAGACCTTGACTGGACTAACATATGAATTTACTGAACTGGACTAGCATCTAGTGATAGGATGGCATCCTCTACCATTCTTAAGGACAGTAGCCTAGTTGTGGGGACATACCACATACAACTCTCCTCCAAAAGAAGAAAATGACCAGGGAGCTCAGGAAGATCTGCAACAGTGATGCCAATGCTATCTCCTTGGCCAGCTCCACCAGGCCTAGCCAGAGCAAGAAGAAGGCCCTTCCTCCCTCCCTCCACCATCATCCAGCATCAGAGGGAGAGCAGCAGGCCAGCTCCATCAGGCCTAGCCTAGATTAAAGAGAGGGAGAGAAGAACCGCTGGACTTTTCCTCTTCCCCACTGCCATTCCCTTCTCCTTTTGTGCCATGTGTTTTTAGACTGTAAGCCTGAGGAGAGATAAATGTCTAATTAACTTTCTGTTGCCTCTCTGGGAGCCTTTTAGGCTGAAGAACAGGATGTAAATATAGTAAATAAATAAATATGGCAGGCTGGTCCTACTTCCACTGTCTTCTCTGTTGTAATTTCCTTCCCACACCCTCTCTGTGATTTTTAGCTCTCTTCTGAATCCTCTTTATCTAAGGCTGGAAAAGAAAATCAGTTCTTTCCAGATTATCACTGAATTTTCACATCTCTACATTGAGAAAGTGTACCTTGACTCAGAAATTCATACATTTTCAAAAAGATTGCTAAAAATGTATACAACTTAACAACACTCACAAACATACTTTAGTTGATGGATAAATGAACTGCATACAAAATGAATTACAAAATGAGTATGTATTTTAGTTTGAAAATGTGTAATTCATTTAGTATGGAAAATGGGTACAGAAAATATATACAAATATCATTTGGGAGATTAAAAATAATCCTCAGAAATGCAAAGAAAGAATAGGATGGGAATGGAGATGGAGATGGGATTCAGACAACAGAATAAAATCAAGATGGAGGCCTTTTTTCACATCCCTACTTCCCTCTCTCTATTTCCAGAGGCATAAAATGTCTCAGTGCTCTATTGCAGTTTCCAAGACCCCAAGTAGATGTGTTTCAGTTGTTCCAGAGGAACCTATATTGAATAAGGTTACATTTCTGTCACTGAAATCTAAATGGCTATCCAGTCTAGAAACCAATGGAGAGTTTAAATGACAGTTCACAAGGGGGAAAAAATCTAGGACATTCATCGCATACCTGGAAAAAATGTAAGGTAGAATAACAGTTCTGCTAAGAAGTTTGCTCTATCATGCAAGTCCTCCCAATCAAAATAGTGTCTCTTATGAAAAAAAATGGAAAATCAAGGTTTGATATTTGAAATGTATACTTTTTTGAACATTTTTAAACCGTGGATGCTTGAATCCGTGTATAAGAAATCCATGTATAAAAAGGGCCGACTGTATGAGTAACATTAGTACAAACAACATTACTACGAATTTTGTATGGTGTGGTATAAGAGGACATAAACGGCGGGAGGGGGTGACACCATGAGATACTGCATCAGGTGACACAACCCTAGTGACACCACTGGCTATTAGCCCACCCAGTATGTCAGAAATGCTGTCTAAAACATGTGGAGAACCAAAGGTCCTGCACTCTGAACAGTTCACTCAGAAAGATATTCTAGTTGTCAATGGCCCAGTACACATGGGCAGGAAGTGGCATGGTGGTGCCAGTTGTAGGGTTCCAGAGTGTGCATCAACTGCATGCTCCGGAATCCTAGTCTGTAAGGATGCGGGCATCATGGTGGCCTCCCGGCCACATGGGGTCTGCTATGATGACAACACTGATGTACAGCGACCAGACATCGCTGGCAGGAATTGGCGTCATGATGGTGCCCCTTCCTGCTTGTGACACGGCAAAAAAGAAGCCGCTTTAGGTGACTTCTTTTTTTATGTGCATCATTACCCCACGGTTTGGTTGCTGCAGCACCGCTGTGCAGCAAATAGGGATGGCATTTCCCCACCAGTGTGTACCGATCAAGTGTTTAGCTCCTTCCTCAGTTTCTTCTTTGAAACCTACTCATTTCAAACTTTTCTCTGACCAAAAAAGCACAAGGTCCTGCTCCATCCACCTTTCCAATGCTAGTCAAGTCAATAACATGAAATCTTTTATCTTATATGGAAACTTTCTGATTTATTTTCTCATTTCTACAAGTTATGTATGTCTGCCTCATCTCTAGAAAAGATGCAGCAGCAGCAGTGACCATAGGAAAATCCCACATAGAACTTTCTTGACTGCAGACACAAGGGCCAGTACATGCACATTTATTTTCAAGGTAGCAAATTGGAACTGGTGTATGTCAGTATGGAAACAATATATATTTACAACACGAGCAATTTCTGTGCCTGTTTTTCTAGGGCAGCCTAAAGTCCTTGTAAAAGTTTATAAGCAATTTAGATTAAAAACAGTTTGAAGTTCTCCTAATCATAATTACTATACCCAAGTGTCCAACTTAATTTGCATTTCCAGTCCATAAGTGCATGAATTATGGTCAATAACCCTCCCGGCTGAGAGTTTTATTGCTGTTTGCTAAATAAGAAGGAAAACGAATAGCAAGGCTATAAATCACAGCACAGCAATTGCTGTAACTTGTAGTAGATCATAAGTGCAAAGCCAAGTCCAATATACATTACTCTTTCACTCAACCGCATCTCTGGAAAAACAGTGCATTTCCATTCAAATTACTTCTGCACCACCTATATGTAATCCAAGCTTTATACCTGAACACAGTATTATGGCAAGCTAAGACCTCTTGTTAATTGCAGCTGACTATTTGTTCACAGGTCAATATTATGATCTAAGAAAATTTGTTTAAGATTGTAGATGCAACTGAATTATCTAAACATTGCAACATTGCTGTCAAATGTGTGTCCCAGAAATCGCTTGATCTTCATGCTAAATAAGCTCTCAGAGAAAATCCTAAATTGGAGAATGCAAAGATGTCTTTCTTATGGAACAAATGGATTGACCATGGAATCTATACTTGGGAACAATTAACAGGTCAAAATCAAGAATTTTTGCCATTATCATTATTGTAATCTACTTATCAACTATTCATGGATGCACTAAAGCATTATTTATAATTACAACACATTTTGGTGTCTGTATATGGATTGTCAGCCATTCCTGTTGAGTTGAAAACATTAATTGTATCCTCAGAGAAACTGAAACCAACATGTTTGAATTATGAATGTGTTTTTCAGAAAACATTAAATGATGTTAATGGGATCAGAATAGAATGAAATGCAGAGTTATGTCATCATGTACAATTTGAATTATATATTTGAATTCTGAATTTAAGAACATCCCAAAATGTAGTACTTTTGACTTTATGAAATAATTACATTTTATGCAGGCTGTATTGGGTTCTCTTTGACTGCAGCTAAATTTTTTAGAATTATAATAAAAATAAGGACCCAACATTCTCTTATCATTAAAAAGAACCAAGTTTCAGCTTGCATCATGTGAGCATTGATTATTCCAGGTTTATATTTGGCACACAAGTCAATTCTAAATGCCCCTCCCTAAACTGCTAATCCCAGAATGCAACAGGAGGCAGCTAGAGCAGTAAAAGCAGAATAACAGCACTATAAGAGTGTAGTGCGGTAATCTAAATTAATCACAAACCCAGAACTTGGTAAGTAACATGAAAATATGGATTAGGTTATATCATTGAGGGTTTTAAAACAACAAGAACAATGGCTGTAGAATTCAAAGACATAGGAGTTTATCACACAGAGAAAATCGCAGAGATCGGAGATTTAAACACCAATTATTCCAGGAAAAATTCGAATTCACAAATAACATTTTCACACACATTGCTCTTAAAGAGGCAATAAAGAGACAATAAAGAAAGAGGCAATAAACAGCAACAGATCACTTTTGGGATTTCTCCATGAATGATTTTTTTGCTGTTTGTTGCCTCATTATTGCTTCTTTATTACCTCTTTAAGAGCTACGTTGTCTGAAAATCTTAAATGAAAATTCACGTTTTGACTGTGATAATTGCTGTTTAATCCCCAGATTATGCCCATTTTCCCTGTGTGATTATAGTCCATAGCCATTTTCATCTGAGAAAATAAGTATGCAAAGGGATCTTGTATCCTCTTTAAGACTAACTGAAAGAAAAGTTGGAAACATGAACTTTTGTAGACTTCAGGGGCAGTACAGATGGGTGGCTGGAAGCCACCTCTTCCTGCTCCGGGTCGGTGCCGCAGCAGCTGCACACTATGGCACCAACCTGCTCCTTAAACGGAGCTGCTCTGACCAGCCTTCTGGAAGGGGTGTCACAGGCGCACTCGCACGCCATGATGACAGCCCTTCCAGCCACTGCCGTTTCGGATGTCATCATGTCATGCGCCATTTTTAAATGATCCTATCGCAGCATTTTCTTAGCTATGGCATGGTACAAACCACCAACAAGTGGCATACTGGCACCGGCATTAGGGTTAGGGCGCGCACACCATGTACAAGCTCTCTAACCCTAATATGTCATGGCGATGTAACAATGGTGCCGCCCTGTATACATGGGCACTACCATTGTTATGTAAGCATGACATGGAGTCCGCACAGTGCTGCACAGCACTTATGTAATCAGTGCGCCAGTGGTGCACTAGTTATGCCACCACTCCGGTGTAAAAAGAACCTGCTTTTTGCGGGTTCTTTTTCCTCTGGCAAGAAGCTGCACGGTTTGGCAGCTGTGGCTTCCTTCCGAAGGAAAAACTGCCGCCACCAGCCCGGACCTACAAGAAGGTATGTACCAGGCCAAAATTTATTAAAAAGGTTTGCCATTTCCTTCCTCTGAGGCTGCCTAAGGTTTCCCAGTAAGTTTCCATAGCTGAGTAATTATTTGAACTCTGATCTCTAGGTCTGGAATACAGTCCAGCATTCAAACCACTACCCCACACTGATTCTTTATATATATATATATATATGAGGAAAACCTATTCTGACAGAGGACCACATGTAGTTATTTTTATACAACAAACAGTGAATATGAGTCATTGTTCCTAATGGGATTGCAGCTTCTTCTGCTTTTATCTGCAGTCAGCATTTGGTGATCAGAGAGAAGTTGCTATTTAAAGCTCAGAAGCTTTTGCAATGAAGAGTTCTGGTTTCCATCTCTAAAGGTCTTGCAATGAATAGGTGCTCTAATTTGGAGAGTGGGAAGGTTTTGCATGGAACAAGAATTTTGGTTTGCAGATTAATAAGGTTTTGTATGGAAAAGGGATTAAAACTGGGGCATCAGTGTCAATCAAATATATGCTATTCTCGAATAATCCTATGCTTTCTTTAAACAGTAACAATTAATGCAGTGACAAAGATAACAAATTAATGCTTTCCACTACCAATATTAATGATAACAATATTGAACTGCAGTAGCAATTAATGCAACAAAGTAAATTTTAAGCCGATGTTCCAAGAGCAACATAAAATCATAAAATAATCCAAGAAAAATGCAACCAGACAATGTATAAAGGGGTTCCAAACAGCTCGTAGCTGTGAGAAAATTAACTAAAAAGACAGGTTAGTATTCACCGGGAAGATTGTTTTCTCACCAAATATTATGGTAATTTAAAGTGACTTCACTTACTTGTTTTCTTTTCAGAGAAGAATGCACTCAGTTGGGTACTGGCAAAAAAAGTAAAGCAAAGAGCCAGAATAAAAGACTTCATCAGATAGCTGTGATATAAGATTGTGAGTTTATTAGACCTACTGGCAAAACTTCATGCAACACACGAACTGAAAATCAGGCTGCAGCTTTATTGGAAAATCTCATGCTGAATTCAAGCCAGACTATAAACAATAAGAGTTCAAATAGTGTTCTGTATCTGAGTCCTATTTCCTGAACAAACCAGGCCTATTCAAACCAATTCAGACCAGGTCTAGGTTCAGAATACATGGCCCCATTTTGGCCCTGTAGTGGAAAAGTCCAGCTGCAAGTGAAATTGAAATAATGTGCAGATCTGGATTTAAAAATGAGCCAGAGATGTTGGTTGCCAATATGAGCATATACTGTATATACTCATAAGTCTAGAAATTTTAGTAAAAAAAAAAAAAAGACCTCCCAAAACTGAGTCAACATCCACAAGTCAATGTAAGTACTGTATTGTAACTCTTATAAAAAAAAGGAACCATCCCCTGATGAAAGACAAGAGAGTGGTCAGTGCTTCCCTGCAAGCATTGACCCCTGTCTGCTTTCTCATCCATCCAGCTTTTAGTGTGAGCACAGTTATGCCTGCTGGGATTTTCTAAGATCTTTCATATTATTTTCATTTGCTTCATCCTTTAGATTCTTTGTTACACGCCTCTTAGCTTCACCCTTGAGTTATCCAGGGGTCATATAAAAATCCATAATTTTGGCCCCAAAATCCGCCCTTGACTTATACATGAGATCAACTTATAGCTGAGTATACACTGTAATCAAAATGTAAACAGAGTGTAGGGGAGCTGAGTTTTGCTCATTGACAACTCTGCTACATAACTGGGGGCAATGATCCCATTCCAACCTCAGGATATTTGAAAAGGGATTTTATGAGACTCTGTGGAGGAAGTGAATTACCTTCTGCATCTCTTCATTCATTTCCTAAACAAAACTGTTAGTAACTGATCATAAAAGAGCTGTGGTGAGAGTTGGAGTGGTGGGGTTTTTTTTACCTCTTTTGTCTTGCAATAAGAGGAGCCTAGCACAATCATCTGTTCCTCTTAGAGCTAAAGCAGATGGTCGTATAGGGGCAGCTTGATACCATCTCTTTGAGCTCCGAATTGGGGCTGTGGCAACTGTATGCCGTGGCTCTGATCCAACTTTTTTCTGGTGCAAAAACATACAGCAAAATGCTGCTTCTTTTTTTTCATTGGAGAAAGGGCACCTTTTTGCCACAGCGGCAGATTTTCAGCACTCCTGTGTTGTGCGGCATCTAAACGTCACACCACCAGAGCACCGCAATGCTGCCTGTCACCTGGGCGGGCGGGTGGTATGACACCAGTGTCAGTGCAGCGTCGGGGCATATGTCAACTGAAGGCCATGTCCCCACATTGCCCCAAAGCTGGCTGAAGCTGCCAGGCCATTTTGCCTCTTTCCTGCTAATTTAGGTAGCAATCTGTTCATTTTATGAGACAAATATAAAATAAATGTAAGTTATTCTCCCAACCATTATCAGGTGCTGGATTTGCTTTGATCAATTTTTTTTAAATGATCCCTCTAATAATTTTTTCATTGTTTCTGCAGTTGCTGTTATTATATTTCACCTTCAGTTCATTTTGTGAAGCAAAGTAGCTGCAAACACAATTATTTTATTGTCCATTTCATTCATTTTGTTTGAACAAGAAACTGCCATGCTTAATTTCAATTATTTCTCTACATTAGCTAAATTTATAAATCAATTAAATTTTTTAACTTGTAGCATTTTCAGCAGTACATTCGATCAATAGTTTAATTCTACTCATCATGAGGCCTTTCTGCAGCAGACTGGGTCTAGACAGATCTGTTTGCTTGCACCAGTAGGGCAAGTTTGTTGAAGACTTACAAAGTATCATAGCTTTGATTGTTGTCACAGCAAGGTTGCTAAATCTCCAAGCTTGCTTTATAACAGCTAAGGGTGATGCTAGTGAAAGTTGCTGAGCATACCTAAGGTGGCCGAGATGCCAATATTATTTTAGTATTTTTGCATTTTATACTGTGGTGTTTTATTGTTCATTTATGATTTTATATGTTCTCATGTACTGCCCTTTGATGGAAAGGGTGTAATAAATAAATGTTACTGTTAACAAGTCAAAAGGATTTTATTTGGGCCTAAGGTGAGGAGGAGGTAATGGCAGCACCAGCCATCACAACAGAGGCAGCCCCTGATATGGAAGGGAGTCAGTCTGTGTCAATACAGAAAAGGAGGAATGGTTTTGAGATGGAAATGGATTGCAGAATTGCTGGAGTAAATGGCCACAGCACCAGCAGCTGCCTCCATCACTTAAGGAGGCAACAAATCATGCAAAATAAATAAAGAAAAACATCTTGTGATTAAAAGTCCACTGCAGTCAGTTCCTAAAAGGAAAAAAAATTGTGTGCCTGAGGAAGCAGAGCAAAGAAAGAGACTCCCTAAGGAGGAAATTCCAAAGCCCAAGAACAGCCATCAAGAAAGTCTTCTCCCTTGTTCCAACCAAACATTGTAGGACTCACCCACCCAAACCATTTCTCTCAGATGGCAGCACAATTGGCCTTTTTAAGCCCACTGCTGCCACCAATTATGTCATGGAGACACTCGAACTTGGGACTCTTTCGTGTGTCTCTTAATAATAATAATAATAAATAATAATAATGTTTTTATTTATATACCACTATTCCAAGGATCACAGCGGTGCACAGCAAGAGATAAAAAACAGTTAAAAACATCACAAACCCCAGTACCCCCAGCAAATAACAACAATTAACAATAACAACAATAGATAATCAAACAGCTCCCCATACAAATGGCTGTGTAGAATGGAATACAACATAACACTGCCAAGGGGAAAGAATATAATCATGCCTTGGATTAACCTCATTGGCTACGATACTGCCACTGTGCAAAGCTTGCACTATAACTCTATCTTTATGCCAGTTCTCTGGGTTACAGATCCCCCCCCCCAGCTTGGCACCAACTATTCTCTGACTGCCACACACCCAACCTAAAAGATTTTTTTTCAATGTTGGTAGAGTTTTTAATGTATTATTGAAATCACTCCAGACAGCTGCTTGTTGAAACAAAGTAATAGATTTATTTACAAGCCAGACTGAATACAGTATCTCTTTTAGTGGATGGTATTCATATTGGATAAAAATAGTTTATTTGTTACACAATTTGACAATTCCTTTGCTTATCTTTGCAATTGTTTCCTTCTAACTTTATATCCTTTCTGGTAAAAGGTGACTTCTCTACTCACTCTAATTAAACTCTCACACTTGAACTCTCTTAGTTCCAGCTGCTACTCAAGCCCTTATAGTAATTTCCATAGACTTTTTCTCTGGCTGTAAGCCCTCAGGACATTGCAGAGGAGTGATGAGGGCAGGATGTCAAAAGATCAATAGATGGCAGTTTTATAGCAGACAGGACACCAACAATATCTTTGGACTTTGGGAGATAGGTGGCCTTGATTACCATTCACACCTTCACAACCCCATCCTGGAAAACAACTTCAAAGTAATTCCAAACATAGCCAAAGTGGTTTGGTCCCCATTTCAAAGATCTGTTTGATCAACATGCACTCTGGCATTTGCCCCCATAAGAAGGGGTGCTTTTATTTTGTTGTTTGGCTAGGCTTGGCTAGGCTCGGGTTTTTGTGTCTGTGACACTCATTCACTTAGCATCTCAAATGCTTGCCAATCCCAGAGTGCCTGGGAGCATTTGACTATCCTTTCCCCACTCCAGACCCCCTGAATCAGATTCAGCTTTGCTCAGGTACAGTGTTTCCATTAGAAAGCCTGTTTTTGTTTTTAGTAAATTTGGAAAAGATCCTTCAATTAGTTGATGACTTTGGGGCGTGTGCTGGTTTTAAAATCAATAAATCTAAATCAGCAATGATTACATATAATTTGGAAAAAAAGAAGCAAGAAAATTTACAAATAAAAACGGGAATTCAAATTCAGAAGAAAGTTAAATATCTAGGGATATATTTAACAAAAAAAATAGTGATCTTTTTGAAAATAACTATAAGAAAAATTGGCAAGAAATAAAGAAAAAATTGGAAATCTGGTCAAAATTACAAATTTCATGGCTGGGCAGAATTGCACTATTTAAAATGAGTATTCTTCCAAAAATGATGTTTTTATTCCAGAATATCCCGATAATCAAAAATGATATAGTATTTGGACAATGGAAAAAAGATATATTAAAATTTATTTGGTCAAACAAAAAAGCAAGAGTTAAATGGTCGTCATTAAGAGATAGTAAAGAAAGGGGGGGTTTAGCTATGCCAGACTTTAAAATATATTACCATGCATGCTGTTTAGAATGGGTTTGGGACTGGATACATCTGGAAAATCATAAACTGTTAAATTTGGAAGGATTTAATCTAATCTACGGCTGGCATGCATATATGTGGTATGGGACAATATCCAAGAACAAAATCTTCAATGATCACATAATCAGGAATTCATTAATTAGGGTATGGAATAAATATAAGGAGAAAATATATAGAGCCCTCCCAGAATGGGTATCGCCCCATGAAGCTCTGTTTAAAAGCACCGGTATTGAGAAAGACAATTGGCTGAGATATAAAGAAATTCTAAAAACAGATAAAGGGCAAAAGATAATGAAATCTAAGAAAGAGCTAGAGGACAGTGGTATTAAACTACAATGGTTTTCCTACCTTCAGCTGAGAGAAAGATTAAGGATTGATTGTAAAGAACAAGGAGTGTGTAGGGAAGAAACTGAACTAGATGAGATTATCCGAGGGGGAAAAAGGAAGGGTTTAATATCAAAATTATATAAATTATGCTTCAAATTAGAATTAGAAAGTGAGAGGATTAAACCATGCATGATCAATTGGGCAAAAAATATTGGACATACGATAAATTTAGATAAATGGGAAAAAGCCTGGGGTAAAGATATGAAGTTTACAGCATGTATGGACATAAAAGAAAATCTGGTAAAAATGATCCACAGATGGTACTTGACCCCTTCCAGATTAAGCAAGATTTATAAAGGGAAAACAGGAGTATGCTGGAGATGCAATGGGAACATTGGCTCCTTTTTCCATATGTGGTGGACATGCCCCAAGATACAAACATTTTGGGGAAAAATTAAAGATATAATAGGGAAGATATATCAAGTAGAACTAAAGATGGACCCAGAGCTCTTTTTATTAAATATGGTTGACAGTAAGGATATTAGACAAAAGTTAAAACCAATTCTGTATATGATAACTACTGCCAGGATGTCGATAGCAAAAATGTGGAGGAATTCCGAATTACCCACGGTTGATATATGGCTTAGCAAATCCTTAGAAATAATAGAAATGGATAAGATTACAATGGCTTTAAAAGATAAATATGAAGAGGTAAAAGAAACTTGGGAACCTCTGTTGGAATTCTGTAAAGATAGATGGAAGTTAAAATGAATTCGTTCAACTATTTTGGTTTCTTCTTCTATAATATATCTTGATGTGTAAAGAACAAATATATAGTATACTAAGAGTACAATACTAAAGTAGGCGGGAAAGAGATATGGAGGGCTTAAGGTTTGAAGCAGTCTCTAAGGACATTTTCTAAAGAAAAACAGTTAGATAAGAAGATCGTACTTATGGAGAAAGTTGTTGATAAAAGAGAAATATTTTTTTTTATGGGAAGAGCTGTTAAGAAAGTATTTACTACAAACAAAAAGGGGGGATGGTGGGAGGGGGGGAAAGGTGTTGTATTTTGGAATGTAAATATACATAAATGTTGAAGGTAACACGTAGGGGATGTAAATATTGTAAACCTTAATAAAGATTATTATTATTTAAAAAAAAAAGAAAGCCTGTTTTTGTTCCAATGTAATACCTTTGCCTTTCCTAGTTCTTGAGTGTGTGTGTAGTTGTAAGTGTGAAGAGTGAGTGCATGGTTTCCCCCCCTTTAAAATAAAACTTGTAACTCAAAGTTTTGCTTCTGGGATACTTTATACCTCAGGACTTGATATACATTGGCTAAAGATCTCACAGTCCACTAACCCAGCCACTAAGTGCTACTACCTTGAGCTAATTACATCCCCCATAACATTGGTAGTTAGGTGCCCTTTTTGGATGGATGCACCTCAGTGGGTTACATGATCCAACTGCCCCTCTCAGCAGTATACCTCATTCACCTTGGCTGTTAAAACCCCTCAGGGTTTAATAAACCTCTAACTCAGAGTCCTGTCCCTATCTAACTTATATATGCTCCTCTCTTCCTATTTATACTTGCTCCTGGGAGTAGTCCCCACTTTTTCTTAGGTAAGCTCCCATTGGCTGTTGCCATGATCACTCTGATTGAATGTTGCCAACATCCCAATCTGTCTTTTCTCCACAGATGCAGTCCTTCAAATCAGGTAGGACCCAAGCCACATGGAACACTGTAGGACATAATACTTACTGTAAATGATGCCCAGAAATGGAGCAGGGGCCACTGAAGCTGTTGCAACAAGGAAGAAGCTGGCACATAACTCAACTGTAAGCAAACAGTATCCTTGCCAGGTGTTCATGGCATCCTTATCAACAAACACTATAGCTGTACTAAGCAGCAGGAAGTGTACTACCAGTTTTATCTAGATTAGCTAACAATGAGATCAGCTGGCAAAACCAGGCAGAGACAGATGGTGGTGATGGTAAGTAGAGAAGTGTTTCAGGCTGGCAAAGCACAGAGTCTGGCAGAGTGAAGAAGAAGCACCAGCTGGTGGAGAAGAAAGCAGAAGGCCTCAGCCTTAACCCTGCATGTTGATATCTCCAGGATAGCACTTAACAAATCTGGCTACTTTATCCTATGTGGGCAGATGAAGAGAAAAAGAAACACAGAAAGGCAGGCACCCATCAAAAAGCCATCAGTGAGCCATGCAAAAGACAGTGAAAATATGTATGAAGTTCATCAAGCCTTGATGTTGATTCATCTAAAAGTAAGTTCTCTTAGGGTGTCTAGTGTTTGGTGTTATACCAACAGGATCCCAGCCATAGGATTCTGATTTGAACATAGTGCAGGAAACATAAAAAGAACAATTTCTACATCAAGTTTTTAAAAAATAACTATCTAGTCCAGCAATATTCCTATAATGAAGACCAACAAGATAACATCGGAACTACCATAGATGTCCAAGGATACACTGGCTCTGTAATGGAATTTCAATTCTTACATCTTCAGAGTATTAAATTCATATGCTGATGTGTCTTGACCCATGAATGTTTCCTTTTTCAGTAGATAGTACCAGCTCATCTTTTAATTTCTTTCAACCCTGTGATTCAGCTCTTATATTTTATAATATTCAAGTTTTGGACATTTTATTCTCTCATACATTGTGAAATGATCTTATCTTGTGTTTGAATCACTGAACTATCTGGCTTGATTTGTCTTCCTGGCTGAACCCATCCCAGTGCAGAGTTCATTGCTGATTAGATTCATCTTGGAGGCTTTTTGAGAGTTATTTCGGGCATTCTCCATTCACGATTTTGCCATGAACAAAGGTGAAGTGCAGATTAAATAAAAAGAAATACTGTTTCAATAATGGTGAAAGATCAGTTCTTAAATTAAGTTTGGAACCTCTCTTGGAAGTAGTGCACTTGACAGTAAGAAATACAGTTGTGTGCCAGCAACCTTGCTACTTCGGAGCTCAAGGACAAATCTTAAACAGTTCACCCACACAATATCATCATTCATCAGGGAACATGGGATTCTGTTAAAGATGTTCCCCAAATTTTGTCATTCTATTACTCCCATTTCTTCTTTCCAACATCATTATTTTGATGCTAAGCAGTTATGATGCACAGAACATTTTATTACACTATTTGGACTTAAGCATCTGGTGTATTGAAACTGATCAAGAGCCAACCCTAAATTACAGAAACTAGTGGAATCATATATTAGTCAACAGCACACACACAAACTATTGGAGAAATTGTTTTGTTAGTATGATCTGATTGCTACCCTAGTCTTTGGATTATCATCACCAGGAATGGTTATGTAGAGTGATTTGGGAGATGCAGTCACAAAAGCATTCCTGTGGAAGCCAGCGGAGTCAACTGTCCCAAAATATTCACAATCACATTCTGATAGATTAATTCCATACATAGGGATCCCTGGGAGCAACAGGAGTCAGATGAGAATGTGTAGGATTTAAAGGCTTGGAACTCTTGAAGTTACAATTTATATTCACCACAAACTGGTTTCTCCAGTTCCTGCTCTGTCTAAGGCCAATTCGAAGTGATCTTGCTTTCTCTGATACTTAACAGAAAACCTAGGGTGGGTGATCTATAAGCCCAGACATCCTGACAAACATGGCTTGGAATGGAACTCCCACAAACATTATCGACCAACTCCTCCAATATTTTTCAGATAACCCAGAAAGGGCTTCCAACATTTCACAAATGAAAACTGGGACATGTGAAGCCAAGCAACATCAGAGCATGGGCAAATGAGCAAAAAGTTATTAATAAGGAAGAGCACATAAGTATGGTTTGCTTTGGCCTTAGTCTGCTGGAAGAGGCAAGACTCCACCCAAGCCTCTACTTTCCCTCCCTGTTGAGTTAAATGAGTGCAAGTTAGGAGTGAAACAGATGACCATGAAGGAATGGCTGGAGGCTGCTCTGGCTGCGATCAGGCTTCAATAAGCCTGGGATTGTGGTGACTGCGTGGCCTGCTCTCAAAGTGGTCTGTCACCATAGTCCCAAATCCAGACACTGGCAGGAGTGCCTTTTTGGAATGGCTGGCTTTGGGACCACAGTGGGGCTTGGGCAGCCTTGGAGTGGCTTCCAGTCACTTTGGGGATATGTGTCATCTCAACACCATGTCCCCAAAGAGTCCAGAAGCTACTTTTTTTGGTCCATCTGTTTTGGGCCTTACTTTTGCACTATAAAATCAGTTTGCAGCAATTGAAGTGAACTGGGAGGAAAAAGAGGAAAGGTGGAGGAGGGAGAAAATTGGGCATTTTAAAAGGTGCTGAAACTGGGGAGAGGCTGAGGACAGAGGATTAATCCGGACATTTCATGACAAATCAGATCATTTGGAGTATATAAGCTTAAACTGATAGATCCAAAGAAGTAACTTTTTTTTAATCTTTGCTTTTGCACTTGAGAGGCAGAGATTCCAATGTCAGGAGAGGTCTGAGTTTTGAGGAAACTGTGGATTCTTATCCATATACAGCAATAGCAATAGCATTTATATTTCTGTACCAGTTATCAGTGAATTCAGCACTTTCTTAGCATTTTACAGTCTGTAAGCCAATTGCTCCCAACGTGGGTACTCATTTTCCCAACCTATGAAAGGATAGAAGGCTGACTCAAGTTAAGAGCCCTGGGATTGACCTCAAAACCTTGTGGCTGCAGTAACAGCATTTAACCACTGTGCCACTAGGGATCCTTTTCAGATCCAAAACATTTTGTTGAATGAGTCAAATGACAAGATAGTGATCCCTCACACCCATAGCATTTTATTTCAATAGATAATGGGATAATATCTGGTTGAACAATAGCTGAGGCAACAGGATGGTTTAGAAAACCCAGGACCATTCAAGTGGCCAGCTTTGTCTTCCAATAGAAAGGGGTTTGGCAAGAACAGCCCAGTTGTGCCACATCTGCCTCCAGCATCTTATATCTTACTGTGAATAATATGTCACCCATGGCACAATATTGAGGCCTCCAGACCCAACCCAACCACCATCCTCAGGAAAAAGGCTTAAAAACAAGGGTCCCTATGGAATCATGGAATTTGCAGTTCAGGAACAGGTGTGATGTTATGAACTTTTGAGTGGAGATTTTGTTTTTATTAAATCAAATCAGGTAAGACATGGTCATGAATGTGATGTATAGTAAATTTAAGAAGATAAGTGATCTGATTGGAGAACATGAGAGTATAGAATGTGGGAGTGACTAGTGATCGGTTGAATGTTTGAAGGGATGTTCAGAAGTCTAGGAAGTAGGGCAGTCAGGAGGAGAGATAAGACCTCAACTCAGGGCAGTTCAGCAGGGTTCAGCAAGGATTATGAAAAGGCAGAGAAAGAGCTAGGTTGCTGCCACACAGCAAAATTAATGCAGTTTGATATCACTTAAATTGCCATGGCTCCATCCTTATAGAATCCTAAGATTTGTAGTTTGTTGTGTCCATCTGAGAGAGAAGGCTAAATGTCTCACAAAACTACACATCCCATTATTCCTTAGCATTGAGACATGGCAGTTGAAGCAGTGTCAAACTGCATTAATTCTGCAGTGCAGATGTAGTCCTAGTAAAGTCAGCTATAATTTAAATGTGTTAAATAAGTAAACTTTAATTTTATGTGTGTTTGGTGTTTTGTTTTTTTGTTTTTTTCCTTTTCATTTATATGCCACCTTTTTTCCTGGGTTAGAACTCAAGCTGGATCACAAAAGAGTAAGATAAAAACAATACAATTTTAAAACACAATTAAAGTTTTCACATTAGAATAACATGTTAACAAAGCAATATAAAATAATTTAAAAGCATGGAAAATGTTTTTTTTTATTTTATTTTAAATAAAGCACTTTACTCAACTTTTGTAAATTATTTCTGTATTGTATACATGTCCCCTTTCACATTTGGGGATAGAGTCAGGATAGGTAGAAATCCCCATAAGAGGTTATCTGGAATTCTCAGCCAGGGAGCACCTCAAATGTTTCACCCCACTACAAACCCTAAGATTCCATAGGATGCGGTCATGGCAGTTAAAGTGGAACCATAGTGCTATGATTGTGCAATGTGAAAAAGTTTAAAAAATCTCTAAAAAAGGAGATTGTCTTATGTGTAAAAAAAGACATGTGGCCTTGCCTTAGTGTAAAAGCGCCTTTCCCGAAGTGGGGGTGTTCAAAGCTGGATGTGAACTTCCAGTCAGTTTGTTTCCGTACATAAAAATGAAAAGCATTTTTAGTGGAGCTGAAGGTCATGTTGGATCCTGGGAGGTATCAAAATTTGTCCCCTGGAAACATCAAAGCTTCTAGTCCAATTTTTTTTTAAAAAATAATGTCCTAATAATTTTTGAGAAACCCTAATATTCTGAAAAATATGTATTGCCTACAGCAGTTGTGTTCTAATTATTTATGGCTTGTTCAGCTAGAAATAAGTGGAGACTTCCACAAGTTGCTGCCTAAATTAGTACAGGCATAAGTACAGTGGGCCCAGAGTAGCTACTAGGGTTTGCTTACAGGACACTCCCCCCTCCCCAGTAGATACCAAAATCCATGGATGTTCAAGTCCCGTTCATTACAGTGGATGGTAAAATGGTGTCCCTTATATAGAATGGATAAATGAAGGTTTGCCTTTTTAGATTTTATATATTTTTGAATATTTTCAAGGTATGAATGCTTTAATCCATGAATAAAGAATCCATGGATATGGAGGGCCAATTATATATATATATTTAAAAAATAGGTTCTGAACAATTTTTCATCCGACAGATGATCAGAGTCATTATTAATATCTATCTGTGAAAGTGAAAACCTTGTACATCTTTGCTTTAACCAACCCAAGACAAGATACTATTTTACATGCTTTGCATATCAGGTTCTCTTTTACCATATTCCATTACCAAGTCCCTGTTACACTTTCATGCTTACCAAAATAGCAAGATGCCCAGCTTAGTTGCAGCAATTGAGCATGGCAGTGTGAAATCAGAGCCTACATGTTTTAAAGTAATATTTCATTACAAAATATAATCGAGTACGTGTCAGGGATGTTCTTTAATTAACATTTCTTATGCTTTTTTGTATTTGACAATTGTTTTTGAAGTGATCTTTTGCTTTCTGTAACAGGCCATTTATTATACTACATGAATCCATGCAAACAATATATGTTGTTAGTTGTAGTATGTAACATAGCTTTTCTTTTTTAAACCAGAATATGATACATTTTAAAGTTTTAACTTATATGTCCAGTAACTAGAAGAATGTTTTCTGACACAGGTGATTTCTCAAAGAATTATGAATCGACCACCAAAGTATCTGCTAACAGTGAATGCGGAACACATTAAACATGTCGCTGAAATCCTTATCAGCTCTTCTCACAGATGGAAACTTGAAGGCTGAAATAGTTATTGCAAATTAATTTCTATAGTCTGTCTATAAAATATTTGTGACACTACCTTAAAATATAATCACTTGAGCAATCTGATCTTTGAGAATACGGACAGGAATTTCCTCATCTGTGCCCATTGTTTTGATTTATAATTGGAATTTAGCTATCCATCAGATTTTACACTTTTTTGAATGTACAACACAGTTCCTGGAAATTTATATGCATCAAAGTATACATTTAAATTTTGGCTGGATTCCTATTGGAGTATACTCAGCACATCTACTGCTACTTTTGTTGGGACTAACAATACAGTGAAGGTCCTTTGCTTTGAAGGGAAAGATACTTTTAAATATTTTTGGAAAAAAAGCACACATTTATATGTTTAGATGCTGCTCCAAGAGGGTTTGGTTTTTTAAAAAAACAAAATAAAAATGCAACAATTACAGATAAAGGATGGACTTATAGATAAAATACACTGATTTTATTTCCATTCCACATAACTAATACTGAAGGATTTGCATTCAACACATCCCAAAAGGCTTCCGAATCTGGATACAAGTATTATTTGGGTTATATTTCCAAATAGAAATACAATTTGTAGTGGTGTGGTTGCTTGTGAATAACGGAGGGTTTTGAGTTCTTCCTATTTACTCACTCAGGGTTAGATAGTTCTAGTTAAGTTCATCTTTATTAAGGTCATAGACCAGCACAGGTAAAAAGGGGATACAGAATAAAAGAAGATAATGTTAAAACAAGGTAAAAGAAGGCAAAAAACCCCAGGTAAAAACAAGGTAACAACACAGGTTAAAAACAGTATTTAAAATATCCTTTTAAAATCCATTGTGGCAAGGCAAGATTAATACTAGCCTACTGTGGAGAACATTGCCTGATGGATTTTAACTGTGTGCTACCAGCAGTAGCATGAAAGATTACTCCCAGATATTTGAAACAGGAGACTTGTTCAATCTTGTGAACATCTATAATCCACTTCCACTATCTGTATTAAGAAAATCCAAATAGGGAACTGACAGCTTCCTGCAGATAATTTCAATGGGACAGGGTTACTATTTGCTTTTTGTTGTTCTCTGGGGGAGGGGTGACCAAGTATCTGTGAATTTCCCTCTCACAGATTCTTGCTTTATGTCTTGAAGTTCCTTTTTTGAGGTAAGACCTCCGTCCTGAATGTGGTTGGCAGGTTTATCTGCAGATTTATGTATGTTCATTGTTTTTCTTGTAAAAAGGTCATGAATCACTTCATCCTTGGAAACACTGATAGTTTTGGTATAATGTACTTGCCAAAGGGATTTACTCATTTGAGTTAGTCTGTTATGGATAGATGCATTTTGGTTGTTCTAGAACTGGTTAAATAGTGGTAATTTTTTAAATCAATTTTTCTGATGTAGCAATTCAGCAGCTAAGAAAGGAAACTGGTAATTGGTTTTTGTGAATTCCAAGTTTTGTGCTTTGTGATGGATCTTTAAAAGTAGTTGATTTTTCTGCAAAATATGACTATATCTGGCTACATCCGGATGTCTAGAGGAAATTGATCCATCTTCCTGCATGTGACCAGAACCAGCTGCCTTTTTAACCCTTTGTTTGTCACAGGGGTGGTTGCATAAGAAAGGCTTGTTGGAATTTCTCCATCTTGTCTGCAATACCATTTATTCTATGCAGATTGCCAAATAAAGCTGCTTCGGGTCTCTTTGGAGGTATGCTGTTTAAATGATGAATGCATCCCAAGAATCAGGAAGCTGCAGCAAAGCTGCACTCCAGTGCTTAGGAATGGAGTGTGGCTTTGGCGCGACCTCCTGACTGTTAGGACCCATGCATCATTTAAATAGCATACCTCCAAAGAGACCCGAAGCAGCTTTATTTTGGCAGTCTGTAACAAGCCAGTGTTTCTGCAGACAAAAGGCAAGCCTCATGGAAGGGCTAAGAGAAATTATCACTAGTGGGTTCAAAAGTTTTTCTACGTTATCTTTGTTATGTCTCTGTTCTTGAGAGTCATTTAGATTTACACTTTGTAGAGACAGGGAATTGTTTTACTTATATCAGATTTCTCTAATGACTTAGGGAGTGGAGAAAGAGCTGTACTTTCAGATCTGTTACTTATGGATTGTGCCATCTCTGCCAATGCCTCTGCTACTGAGAAAAGTGAGTCTTCATCTGTTTTTCTGCTTTACAGGCTTTCTGGTTATCAGAACTGATATAAGGGCTGGTCAGGTTCTCTTTCTTTCTTTCTTTCTTTCTTTCTTTTTTGCCTTTGGGTATCATTTTAAGTTGTATGGAGGTGATAAGGCCAGATAATGTTGGGAGGCTAATTTTGCTGGTGTTAGTCCATTACCATCTTGCCCCACCTTTCAAGGTTAGATTTTTTCTTGTCAAATGAAGCCATTGTGAGTGGTTTCATGAAGTCTCATCACATGAGTTTCAAAGTAAAAGGCATTTAGGAGTGGTTTCCCACACCTACTTTCTGTGCAGTACTACCTCTTTTAGACTTAGCTCAAGTGCTGCTGCTGCCTAGTAGTTGTTTGGCACATTTAATCTGGTTCTTCAAGAAAAGTCAGTCTGGTGCGAAGACCCTACAAATAGCATTGCTATTGTCAGCATAGCCTCTTGCATCACAGAAGCATGCAGTTTCCCTCACCATGATGAAATAGTACCATTAAGCATTAATGGGGTAAAAATGATTAATTTAAAGTAACAGGGAGGTTTTTACAGTAGTTACATTGTCCCTTATCACACGTGAAACTGGAACTCCAATCCAGAACCAATTCGAATTGAAGAGGAAGCAGAGTCAATTCGAATCCAAGGCAATTCACGTGATAAATTATCACATGTGAAGAAAGAAATTGTGGTCAATCCTGAGTCAAACTGGAATGAGTGCACATTAAATTATCACATCTGTACATATCATGCTGATTCAACAATTCGAATTGGCACCCTTGTGCATGCTCTGAACGCATCGAGACCTTTTATGCTTCCGGGGTGAAGAAGGGGGCCACTTCCTGTTTCCTGTTTCATGTGAATGCTAGCCTCACGTGAATTGTTCCTGTCACCTCTCCCTCCAGCCTCAGATCACCCCCTCCATTGCTACCATTTCGAGGCTATGGAATTCTGGGAGTTGGAGTTCCTGTCACCTCTCCCTCCAGCCTCAGATCACCCCCTCCGTTGCTCCCATCACTCTCCCCAGCCCCATATCTCCCTCTCCATTGCTCCCATCTCGAGGCTATGGAATTCTGGGAGTTGGAGCTCCTGTCATCTCTCTCTCCAGCCCCAGATCGCCCCCTCTGTTTCTGTCGCCTCTTCCTGTTTCATGTTTCATGTGACTGCAACCCTCATGTGAATTGTTCCTGTCATCTCTCCCTCCAGCCTCTGATGCCCCCCTCCATTGCTCCCATCTCTCCCTCCAGCCCCAGATCGCCCCCTCCCTTGCTCCCATCTCTCCCCCCAGCTTCTGATCTCCCCCTCCATTGCCAGCTACATCCAGATGTGCCCTCCGTTCTTGAAGGAGCACTGGAAGCAAATGGAGCAAAATTGCAGCACCGCATCATGGGAAATGTGGGACCTTGGAGGTTTGGGGGTGGTGTACCAGGACAGAAGCAAAGTTGCATTCCACACCAGACTAATTCGGATTGAATCAAAGTGAGCTTGGAAACAATTTTTGTGAATTTGCTTGTTACCGAATTCAGAAAAATCAGGAGTCACTTCGGACTGCCTGTGGATCCGCCTCAGAATGACCCCCCCCCCATAGAAAGCAATCATGTGTGATAATACATCACATTTTAACATGAATTTGAATAGTTGGACCAGGAGTGACTCTGGATCTGAGCTGTAACACCCATCGTGTGATAAGGGCCATTGTCATCATTAATTGTTGGTTTGAAAAGAACTACCTTCCTCTGTCAAAAGCATGTTCTGTATGAAAGCTTTCCAGTCTGCACAATACCTGACTCTGACCATCCCAAACCTTGAATGCTGCTCCGTACAACAGTGCCTGTCCCACAGAACTTCTGTTACAAGCATAAGCTCCGCAGCTGCAAATGAGAGGTCATTTTGCTGTAAAACATGCAAGACTTCATATAACTCCTTACCACTGATATCTAATCACTGATTGGAAGAAAAGGAGAAGAATAGTGAAAGAACTGGTTGAAGCAGGCTATGTATTAGACCAAAAAATAATAAGTATTAGTTGGCATCATTATATTGGAATTCCATTCCTTGTTGGATCTCATCCTGGGAGAAAAGTGGCATAGAAATACAATAAATAAAGTTATAAAACTAATATGTGGGTTTATTTCTCCACATTATTCAAATCCCCACCACCATAAGTGCATTTTGTGGGCTCCAGGGTCAAAAATGTGCCTTCAAATATGTCTAAATACCTTCCTGGGAGTGTGGGGAACATTTTTGCCATGTTTTTGCCTCCAGGGCCATTTTAGACTCGCAAGAGGTCTTTTTTTAAAAAATAGGGAGTAAAAAGGAAGTGACTTCCATTAAAAAAAGAACTCTTCTGATATTAAAATGGTCAAGGGGACCTAAAAACATGGTGAAAATGCTTTATGCCACCTCTTGAGGGCATTTGGGGGTGTATGTGGTTTTATTTTATTCTATTGTAGTTTTTTTTTCCCATTTTGTTTTGAAGTAGGATGCAGTGGGGATGCAGCCCTTCAAAGTCTCTCAGGTGCAGGGGCCTTTGGCCTTGCATAGTTGCCTACTCCTGGGTTTAAATAACTGAAACATGGAGCAGAAATATTCAGATCTTATATTTTTCTGTACACAATTTCACACCCACACACTTATCCATAGTTATCTAGGCTATTGTACTGCAATCATTCCTTTGATGAAACAGAACATTCAGCTTCTAAACATTTCTTTCTAAAGTTTTGGAACGGGTTGTTTATTCCTCGCTGTCCTTGAGTTTCTTGAAGCCAACTCCATCCTCGATCCCTTAGTCGTTGGTTTCCGCCCAAGGCATTCTACAGAGACAGCTCTCACTAAGATCTCGAATGACCTTTATACGGGCCAAGGCTAATGGCCTTTACTCTGTTCTCATCCTTCTCGATTTGTCTGCAGGCCTTTGACACAGTTGATCACTGTCTCCTAATTGACATACTCTCTAACCTTGGGTTTCTCAGACTCTTGTCTTGACTGGTTTAGCTCTTACTTGTCTGGCAGATCTTTGCAGAGTCGTCACAGGTGGTCAGACTTCATCCTCTGTTCCCTTATCTGTTGGAGTTCCCCAGGGCTCCCTGGTTCCCCTTCTGTTTTCTCTCTACACACTGTCCTTACGTAAACTCATTAGCTCTTTTGGTTTTTCCTACCATCTGTATGCCGATGACACCCAGTTGTATCTTTCCACCCCCGACCTTTCTCCAAGGCTTGAACAGCAAGTTTCGTCTTGCCTCACAGCTGTCTTGCAGTTGATGCACCATCGGCGTTTGAAGCTTCTTGTCTTTCCTCCTAAGTCCACCCTTCAACACTCCTTTTCTGTCTCTGTGGACAACATCTCTATTCAACCAGTCCAGCAAACCCGCAGTCTTGGTTTTATCTTTGATTCTTCTCTGTCTTGTATCCCTCAGATCCAGACCACAGCCAAGGCTTGTAGATTCTTTTTGTACAATATTGCTAAAATCCGACCTTATCTTTCCACCTCTACTGCCAAGATCTTGGTCCATGCCCTAGTGATCTCACGACTTGATTACTGTAACGCCCTCCTGGCTGGGCTTCCTCTTTCTCACCTCCGTCCTTTAATCTCTGTCCAGCATTCAGCTGCATGCATTATCACAGCCGCCCACCGCTGTGACCATATCTCTCCTGTGTTGGCATCCCTTCACTGGCTCCCACTCCCTTTCCATATTCAGTATAAGCTCCTGCTGTTGACATTTAAAGCCCTCCATGGGCTGGCCCCTCCTTACTTATCAGACCTTATTTCTCCTCACCTTCCCACTAGGGCCCTCCGTTCTGGTAGTCAAGGTTTGCTGTCCCAGCCCAGGATTTCCTCTGCCTCATCTCGGATTCGCCCCTTTTCAGTCGCTGCCCCTCACTCCTGGAACCTTCTTCCCCCGCGAACAAGAGCCATCACTTCTTTAACCAAAACGGAGCTGAAGACCATCTTGTTCAAAGAAGCATTTCCAGACATTGCATAATTGTCACTTGCTATTTGATGCTCTTTTGTTGTCTGTTTTATTGAATCATTTCCTGTATTGCTATGTATTTTATATGTATTATCCTACTAGAAAGGCCCCTTCCCCACCACCACTCCCTTCTCCTTTTGTGTCGTGTCTTTCCAGATTGTAAGCCTGAGGGCAGGGAACCATCCAATTAAAAAGACTGTATTTACAGCGCTGCATAAATTTACAGCACTTTATAAATAAAGGTTAATAATAATAATAATAATAATAATAATAATAATAATAATAATAACTAGTTGTTCTGAATCAGATTTTCCCCAGATTGAAATGGACCCAATAAATACAACAGTGACTGAGTCAGTGAAGCTCCTACAATAATACCTTGACAAAAGCAAGTTAAACTCTTGATACATCAGGCACAGTTCTCTTTAGATATGTGTCCTAAAAATATGCATTTAAGGTATAGTCGTTCTTTGTTAAATAACAACAGAAGTATATGCTTATCTTTTTATATTTTTACAAATGTTCACTTGAAAGAATTTTCATGTAAAACATTGAATGTATTTGAATATAACATTTGAAAGAAATGTACCAAATCAGCTAACATGTTTTTTTTTTTTTGGGAGGGGCAGGGTTTTTGGAAATTTTTGCAGTATTTTTCCAGAAAATCCACATCAATGAAGACAGCACATTAGGCCAGAATCCCATTGGTACTACACTGGCATCACACTTTCTCCAGGATTGTGTATTTCTGGCAAGGGAAGGCAATGCAAATTTGCCAGTTCTGAGCAACCTATTTCTCAGCATCTTCCTTCCTCTTAAGTTGGAGGACCTATGACCTTCTTCCTTCTCTTGAAACCTCCTATACCACTGTAGATACTCCAGCACAGTACATCAAGAGGATCCTGGGACTTTTACAATTCTAAATTGTTTAGTATTGGTGGATAAAAACTGAATGTCTTGCTTGTATGATCTGCTCAGGAACCTCCATATATAAGTGCAGGCAACAATTCTACTTTCACATCTTTGTGGGGAAGGGTACTCCAAGAATTCATGGTGATTGCTTATGATCAAGACTGAGGGATTATTTGGAAATCAGAAATGAAACCTCCTTCAGATTATCCCTTCCTTATGTTCACTGGATGAAAAAGGGAAGGGAATTGGACCACGCCTACTTGCTCTTGACTTTGATGCCAATGAGGCAGCAACTGCTCTTGGTTTTAGTGTGAACTTTCAAGGAGCTATCCAACCTACTGCAGGTTAGGATTCAGCATCTTGGATACCCATTTTAAATTCAGGTTAAAACACAGAGGAGATTTATCACTTCACTGATGTCAGAGATACTCACAGATGTGCCTGCATACCAGGCGCTCCCCTACCACCCACTTGTAAGTTGCCTTGAATCCTGCGCTGAGAGAAAAGTGGAATAGAAAACAGAAAAATAAGAAAACAGTCAACTGAAATGGTTCAGACATCCCATCAAGTTCCATGAACGCCACTATAAATAATTTAAGTGTTAAATGGTGTTGTATGCTTTGAGTCATTTAAAATTATTATTATTAATTACTTTAAAACTCTTTTTTATTGATATCGCTGGATATAGGCTTGAAATCCTAGAATAACAGAAGAGACCACTAGGGCCATCCAGTCGAACCCCATGCCATGCAGTCAAAGTACTCTGGAGAGATGCCCACCCATCCTCTGCTTAATAACCTCCTGTCCAAAGAACATAACTCCACTACATTACAAGGCAGCCCATTCCACAGTTGGACATTTCCTACTGTCAGGAAGTTCTTCCTAATGTTAAGGTGGAATTTCTAGTTTGAATAGTTTGAATCTATTGTTCTGGGTCCTATTCTTTGGAGCTGTGATATGGGATACAAATATTTTATTAAATTTTAAAAAGTGGAGTCCTCTCACGCATTCAGCACCTCCACACATTCTTCACAGAGGCAGACCAGTAGAGGCGCAGTGGTTACAGTCTTGCTCTCCATTTGAACCATTCTGGTATTCAATAAATGCGTGGAAGAGAACATGTTAACAAAATTGTAATGTTTCTCATTTTGAAGCTCAACGCTTGACCAGTATGCCATACTGGCTTCTTTAAAGGGTACCTCAGACTTTCTGGTTTGAAGAATATTATTTCATGTTCTAAGTGGAGGTATATGCACACAACACAATTATAACTCTTTGTTATTTTCACTCTATTATGTACATGATATAGTAGATTAAGCTACTGTAGTATAGTTTTATCCTGTAATATGAAATTCTGTGACTTGAAGTTGTGTGAGATACTGTGAGGGTTTTGCTCCAGTGAGCACCAATGATGTAGTGCAGGGGAACACATTACAAAATCCTAAATTCTTCAGATCCTAGAATTCTGTAGGTTGGAGCCATGGCAGTTAAAGTGGCATCAAACTGCTATAATTGGGGAAACTGCTATAATTGGTCAGTGCAGATACAAGCCAGGCACATTATACAAAAAGGCTGTTGTTCAGACCAGAATATGAACTAGAGGGATTTTGCAGGATCAAACCAGTGTCCATTTTGAAATGTGGCATAGAACAGATTTACATATGAAAGTCAATAGCTTTTCCTTTTCTCTTTCTCTCCTGTGGTTAGTTCAGGCCATACTTCAAATAAAATGACAACAAGCAGAAACCTGTCAACTTTGGCAGGAAACTTGAAAGGTCAGCCTAATCTGAATACCCTCCTGTTTCAGAAGATTGATCTCAAAAAGCTCAGCTTTTCAAACTTCACACTCTTTCCCAAGCTTTCTTGACTCAAATTTGTATGCTGTTTTAAGGGCAGTAATTTATAATTAATTTTATTATACCTTTCTAAGCATATCAAAGTTTTGAAACATCAGCAGGCATAACCTTGCCTGCATTATTCAAATGCAAATACAACCCCCCAAAAACATTCTGTAGCACTATTAGATGTTCAACAAACATCAAAATTAGCTAGCTTTGCAAAAATGTTTAGAATTTGCAGTTGATTTTATTATGATGAAAATAATGGCACCACTTGACACGAGGAAGCAATTTTATAAAGCAGAGTAAATTATTATAATGACAAGGCTATATTGCAGCATGGAAGTGATTGTCTGTTTACAGGTTGCTGACCTACTAGGATGGCTCTGTATATTTAGAAAAATGTCCTGTTGGAGTCTTTTGGAGCTGGATATTTCAAATGCTTCTTTGTACACAAACACAATTCAGTGGCTGAGATCCTGAACTCCATACAGTCAGCAACACTCCACCTGCATAGAGCATCCCCAGCAGGTAGCTGTCCAGCCTCTGAAGACATCCAGAAAAGAAGACCTCACCACCTCTCTAGGCAATCGGTTCCATTTCAAAACTGCTCTCATTGTGAAGTAAATCCTTCTAATGTTCAACTGAACTCTGCCATCACGTAAGTTAATACCTTTACACCTAGTTCTATCCCCTGAGACATCACCCTCCTCTTTGTGGCAGTCCTTGAGGTATTTAAAGAGTGTAATCATGTCATTCCTCAGTCTTCTCATCACCAGGCTAAACATTACCAGATCCTTCAATCCTTCATATGTTTTGTTCTCCATACTTCCCAGCGTGTGCATTGCCCTTCTCTCAACGTGAACCAACTTGTCCATAGCCTTATTAAAATGATGCACAGTACTCCAGATGGGATACAGTACAGAATATAGTGGGACTATCATTGCCTTTGACTTGGAAGCTATGTTTCTATTAATGTATGCTAAGATAGCATTTGCCTTCTTTGCTACAGCATCACATTTCTGGCTCATGTCCAGTTTAAGATCAACAATAATCCCTAGGTCCTTTCCGCATGCAGCACTGCCAAGCCAAGTATTCCCCATCCTATACATTTTCTTTTTGGTTTTGTGGCCTAAATGGATACTTTTGGTTTTGTTTGTGTTGAATTTCATTTTATTTATTTCAACCTATTTTTCTAGATTCTCACGTTCCTTTTGAATTCTATTCCTATCTTCCAATGAGTTAACTACCCTTCCCAGTATTGAACCATTTGAAAATCTGATAAGGATTCCCTCCATCTCATCCTCTAAATAAATGATTATTAAAAATGTTGAAGATATAAGCTCCAGGACATAATCCTGTGGCAATCCACATGAGACTTCCTTCCAATTTGAAGCACAGCCACTGATGACATCTCTTTGAGCATGATTTTCCAACAATTATGTATCCATCTGATGGTGTTTCCATCTGTTCCAAATGTAGTCAATTTTCTAATCTAAATATGAGGGATTTTATTAAATATTTTCCTGAAATCCTGATAAATGCCATCTACATTAGGCCTTTCCTAATTCGTCACTCCCCCCCCCCCAAGCAAGTCACCTGTCTGCCCTGCAAATATAAAATATCCCACCCCTCTTAGTCTTTTATTATATTTGTTCTTATTTACTCTAGTTCCTTTATTGTAATGTTTTAATTGGGTTGGAGAGTGGGGGGAACTTGTTTTAATGGTAACTGATATTTTACTCTATTGCACTGTATGCTTTTTAAGATATTGTTATTTTCCTTGATTCCTTGAAAAAAGGGGGCTATAAATAAATCATAGTCTTCCAGCAGATATCAGGATAATTGAAGTCCCCCATAATTACCAGTCCCTGCATCGTGGAGATTTATAAGGTTTGTTTCATAAATGCATCATCCGCCACCTCATCTTGGTTTGGTGGCTTCCTAACACAATAGTCTTTTTATTTCTCTTTGTAGAAATATAATTTCTTTTGCAGAAAATACTGTTTCCTACAGAAAACTTCGGCCCGGTACATACCTGTAAAATGATCTGGAGGAGCGGTGGCTTTTTTTCCTCCACAGGGAAGCTGCAGCCGCCAAACAATGCAGCTTCCCTGTGGAGAAAAAAGAACCCACAAAAACTGGGTTCTTTTCTCCCCGCACCAGTTATGTCACGAGTGTGCCAATGGCTCACTCGTGATTTAACTGGTGAGGCGCAATGTGCGGATGCTATGCATCCATTATGTCATAGAATCATAGAATCATAGAATCATAGAGTTGGAAGGGCCATCCAGTCCAACCCCCTGCCATGCAGGAAATCCAAATCAAAGCATCCCCAACAGATGGCCAGCTAGCCTCTGCTTAAAGACCTCCAAGGAAGGAGACTCCACTACACTCCGAGGGAGTGTGTTCCACTGTCGAACAGCCCTTACTGTCAGGAAGTTCTTCCTAATGTTGAGGTGGAATCTCTTTTCCTGTAACTTGCATCCATTGTTCCAGGTCCTGTTCTCTGGAGCAGCAGAAAACAAGCCTGCTCCCTCCTCAAAATGACATCATTTCAAATATTTAAACAGGGCTATCATATCACCTCTTAACCTTCTCTTCTCCAGGCTAAACATCCCCAGCTACCTGAGTCGTTCCTCATAGGGCTTCATGGTTCCCAGATCTTTCACCATTTTAGTCGCCCTCCTTTGGACACGCTCCAGTTTCTCAACATCCTTTTTAAATTGTGGTGCCCAGAACTGGACACAATATTCCACATGGGGCTTGACCAAAGCAGAATACAGTGGCACTATTACTTCTCTTGATCTAGACACTATACTTTTATTGATGCAGCCTAAAATTGCATTGGCCTTTTTAGCTGCCGCATCGCACTGTTGACTCATGTTCAACTTGTGGTCTACTTGGACTCCAAGATCCCTTTCACATGTAGTTTCTTTCAGCCAGGTGTCCCCCATCCTATATCTGTGCATTTTATTTTTCTGCCCTAAGTGCAGTACCTTGCATTTCTCTGTGTTGAATTTCATTTTGTTAGCTTTCGCCCACCTTTCTAGTTTATTCAGGTCATTTTGAATGTTGAGCCTGTCCTCTGGGGTATTAGCTATTCCTCCTAATTTGGTGTCATCTGCAAATTTGATAAGTATGCTCCCAATTCTGTCATCCAGGCCATTGATAAAGATGTTGAATAGCACTGGGCCCAGGACAGAGCCCTGTGGGACCCCACTGGTCACTTCTCTCCAGGTTGAAAAGGAGCCATTGTTGAGCACCCTTTGGCTTTGGCCAGTCAACCAGTTACAAATCCATGTAACAGTTGCCTTGTCTAGCCCACTTTTTACAAGCTTGTTTGCAAGAATGTCATGGGAAACCTTGTCAAAGGCCTTACTGAAATCAAGAAATACTGTGTCCACAGCATTCCCTTCATCTACCAAGCTGGTAATTTTATCAAAGAAAGAGATTAGATTTGTCTGGCATGACTTGTTTCTCTGAAACCCATGTTGCAAAATGGGTGACTTTTTGTGATTATGGCATTGCTTTCTAGATGTTCACAGACTCTCTTTTTAATGATCTGCTCTAGAATCTTTCCTGGTATAGATGTCAGACTAACTGGATGATAATTGTTGGGATTCTCTTTTTTCCCCTTTTTGAAGATGGGGACAACGTTTGCCCTCCGCCAGTCTGCTGGGATCTCTCCTGTTTTCCAGGAGTTCTCAAAGATTATTGCCAATGGCTCCGATATTACATTTGCCAGTTCTTTCAGTACCCTTGGATGTAGTTCATCTGGTCCTGGAGACTTAAATTCATTTCGTTTAACAAGGTATTCTTCTACTATCTCTTTACTTATTCTGTACTGAAATTCCCCTATTCTGTCCTCTGCTCCATTATCCTCAGGTTGAGCACCCTTTGCCTTTTCTGAGAAGACTGAGGCAAAGAAGGTGTTGAGTAATTCTGCCTTTTCTCTGTCCCCTGTTAGCATTTTGCCATCTTCTGCACACAGTGGCCCTACCATTTCCTCCTTCTTCCTTTTGCCGCGGACATATCCAAAAAAGCCCTTTTTATTCTTTTTAACCTCTCTAGCAAGCCTGAGTTCATTCTGCGCTTTAGCTTTTCTGACTTTTCTGTCATAATGGCGGCACCCGTGTACATGAGATGCCACGTTATTGTGCTGCCAGTACGTGTTAGGGTTAGGGACCATGCAGTTGCTGCGCAGTCCCGTACCCGTGTGTACCGTGCCTTTGACATGTAAATTTTGTGCAGAATAAGTTACGAACTGTGAATATTCTCATACTAAGAGTGGCAAGGTGACAAAGGAGTAAAGGAACATACTACACATTTATTAATGTTGGTCAAGATAGGTTAAAATGTACAGTTTGTTCATTTCATTCAGAAATTATGCGAGGTACACATATGTAAGAAAGCTGTCCTTTCTCACTTTCTAAGTAATGTGGCATAAGAAGATAAAGAGGTACTTTACTAGCTCCTTTTCCAGGCTTATTTGATATATCCTATGCTTTCTGTTTTAGAGAGGATTTTGAGATTGAAAGATGTACTGGCATTTGATGGGATCTGTGGACTGTGACTTTTAAATCAGGTGTTTGTGGCTGTTGCAAAATGGGTGAAGAAAGGAAGCCAGCAATCACTAGTGGGAGGAGAAGGGAGAACCTTGAAGTTGTCCATCAACAGTTAGAACCTAAAAGGTACTCTGAGCAGGTATGTTATTCACTTGATCACAGTCTTCCTCGCTATAGTGACATCAATTGTTATTTAAATTAAAATCCTTATTTTCAGTTGTGCATCTGCTACTATGTACTAGCATGTATGATTGTTAGGAAAATAAGTGCTCTGTTTTCTCTACTTTTGTTTTGTTTTGTTTTTATTATTATTTTCCAGAGAGTGAAAAAGCCCACAAGTGGCTATTCTAACTTATATACAGGGCAACATAAAAAAAAAAATCAACAATTTTCTCTCAGTTGCAAAGCTCTTGGATGCAAGCAGAACCTCTCACAAACTATTTCCATCAAATTTGAGCAGGACGGTATCATTGTCATGCTTGTGATTGTCTTCAGCAGTAGCAAAAGATTTATAAATCTTGCTAGTTTTCTTCCCTGAACCATAAAGAAGAGAACTTGCTAGCACAATTTCATCCTTTTTGTCAAGTGTTATAACCATACAAATCCCAACAAATCAGGTTGGGCCAAGTTGAACAATTGTCAAAGCTGAAGGCTTCTGTAGCAGGAAATTGTGCTATTTTAGCCTTAAAGCTTAGCTGCCAACATCTTGTCAGGCAAAAGATAGAGAACACCTGTGACAATGGGAAAAAACACCATTCTTTGTAGTCTTAAAGAAATAGGAAAGACCTGAAGACAATGTAGCCTTATTCAAGTGTTCTGTGGCCATGCTTAATGGTTTGTGTGTAAATCTCCAGTTCAGCTAGTAAAGCAGTGGCATGTAACATTCCCCACCACCACTCCCTTCTCCTTTTGTGTTGTGTCTTCTTAGATTGTAAGCCTGAGGGCAGGGAACCGTCTAACTAAAAGACTGTATGTACAGCGTTGTGTAAATTTACAGCGCTATATAAATAAACGTTAATAATAATAATAATAATAACAACAACAACAACAATTTGTAAGGCTTCATTGGGTTATTTATTTATTTATTTGCAGCAACTTGCAAAGCCTCTTCAGGGACACCTACGTATTTACTTAGTTAGTTCCTCCTTCCTACACAGCCATTGTGATCCCATGTCGCACCTTATGTTTTGCTCAGCATCCACATTCTGACTAGAAGCAAGTAGGTAGTGTGATAATAATGCATTGTAATTTGACAAATGTACAGACTTTTGTTTTCGCAGCCCCTTTAAATTTCTATTTATGAGCTGAGAAATTTGCCACCTCTCACCCAGGTGTGAGAATTTTGAGGTGGTTCATTTGCAAATGAAATAACAGGGTGGGCACTTCAAGTGCAAATTTGAAGTTCTGAATGTTTCTGTTGCTTTATTGCTTCAGCACTTTATGTAAATTGAACGGTTAAACAGAAGGGGTGGAACTGAGGCCGGAAACAGACAGGCCAAAAGGGCCGCCATTGGGCTGCATTGGGCATGTCATTTACATGACACATGGCCTGAAAGCAGCCATCAAGTTGCCTCAACACCACTCCAAAGGTAAATAGCCGGCCTGAAGAGGAGTGGAAATAAACCACTCCTTTTCAGCGGTCTGTTAGGAGCCATGACAATGGGCTGGATTGGGGCTGTGTGCATGTGATTGCCACAGCACCAGGGAGAGCGGCACCAGGATGGCCCCAATCTGTCGTGTGATACTAATCTTCAGGGCAAGATTCTTGAAGAGACTACAAATATCATGCAGTTGTATTGATTCATATCATTTATGTATTTATTTATTTATTTATCACTGTAGATTTGCACATTAGAGCTAGGGAACCTTTTTTAGACTACAGCTCCCATAGCTGGATGGATATTATGGAAGTTGTAGTCCAAAACTTTTCCAAGCTCTAATTCTCTCTCTCTCTCTCTCTCTCTCTCTCCTCCTCCTCCTCCTCTCCCCCCTTTCCCCTCCCCCCTCTCTCCCTATCCTCTCTCTGTAGTGTCCAGCTTATTTGGATCAGCTAACACAGTCCACAGTCAGCTAATACAGTCCCATGTACTGGCTAGCAGGTTGGACTGTAGGTGGAAAGATCTGGGCTCCCATCTTTGATGCAACTTTAAGTTTAAATTGTGGTTTTAAGGCAATCAGTGTCAGAGTTTTAGGCTTAACTCATGACATTATTAATGGCATAATAATAGCCCATGTATTCCTGCCTAAACTCAGTGGAGGATACAGATGTGAGGCACATTACTGTCTCATTCAATACAGTTTTTCCCATTTTTAAGCCAAATGCAATTCACTTTGATCACCTTTTGAACCACTGTATTACTTTATCACAACATATTGCCCTCATATTGCTGGACTGCAATTTACAACAGCCCCTGGTGTAGCCAATGCTGAGCAATGCTGGGAGCTGCAGTTGTACAATATTTGGATCTTGGAAGCTAATTTTGGCCTGCAAAGCTCAGGGCCTGGAATGATCTTAAAGTGGCAACCCTCTGCATATTAGCTAAATACAACAACATATGATCTGGATACAGCTTCATGGTTGATCCACACTGAAAACCAAATGAAATGCCATTCTTTGACTAAAAGCCCACAGATAGGCACACAGGAAAGGAAATCCATCTAAGTATAAATGAATAAAAGGTTTGCTAGCAAAACCTTAGCAAGTTACTGCATGGTGCTCAAGGAAGGAAACTGGGAAATTATGGATGAATCTCCACAGTAGAATTAATGTACAGTATGGCACTGCTTTAACTGCCATAGCAGTTAAAATCTGGGATTTTTAGCTTTTTCAGATAGTTATACTTCTCTGTCAGAGAGCTCTGGTACCACAACACCAATCCCAAAACAAATCCCAGAATTCCACAGTATGAAGCCCTGACAATTAAAAGTGGTGTCAAACTGCATAATTTTGCAGTGTTCCAGCAGTCTATGTTGAAGACCAATGGCACCTCAGTCAATACTATGCAAGTACACAGTTGCTAATTGGATACTCATTGTTGATGGCATCATCATCATCCTGTGTTTGGGCAGCTATGCTGGAAGGCCATGGCTGCACATGTTAAGCCAGCATTTAATCTATTCCGAACACCAATATACCATCAAGTTATACAAGCAAATGAAACGTAATAATCCTATCATTCTTCAGGGTTAAATCTGAAAACTGAATTTTGGAGTTTTTGTAATGTATTGTTTGAACTGACAGGTTTGCTTTCTGCTTGTTCATGTGTAGAATCACATCATATGACTTATGAGGGCTGATAACAGTTCTTTTAATGACATAAAAGCTCCACTAACATGTGCCTCACAACATGTGAATTATTAAACCATCAATTTCTATGGAAACATTGCCTTCTGAATAAAGTCTGTCATCTCTTCCTGTTTCTGCTTGCGCTTCAGATCCTGTCTCCAGAGTTGTTATACCAGCAACTAAGATTCTTAAAAGAAGAGGTGCCATTTGCGACACCTGATACAATTGTTGTGATGGAGACTTAAGAAAGATTGTTAGATACATGAAGAATTATTTAAATTGTGGATTAGTTTTAAAATACTGGCAGTATTTTTCCCAAATTTGTTCTTTTGTCCTCAGTAGGCAGTGACACAGGCATTCAGATCCTACTGACTTTGGCATTAGAGATCTATTGCACAGAATCAGAGCATTGTAGATCTGAAATGACATCAAGGTCATTTAGCAAATCCCTTGGCAATGTCAGATGTGTAAAGCATTGCTGACAGATTGCTATCCAACCTTTGCTTAAAACCTCCAGTGAAGGGAGGGGGATCCATTTTCTATGGCAATCTGTTGTACTGTCAAACAGTTTTTACCATCAGGATTTTTTTTTATGTCCGGTTGAGATACCAGTTCTTGAAATCTGAATTTGTTGGTCCAGGTCCTATGTTCTGGAGGAACAGAAGACAAGTTGCTTCATCTTCTACACAACAGCTCTTAAAATATTTGAATATATCAATCCCCTAGAGTTTTCTTCTGCAGAGTAAACTTCCCCAACTCTCTCAGACATTTCACGTAGGACTTTGTTTTCATTCCCATTTTTTCACCACAGTTTGGTCATTTCCTATGCAACAACCTACCAAGGATGAACTTTTCAGCTGTTGGAATTTGACCATGCCCTTCTATAATCTTGGGTTGGCCATGTAAAGCTACTGAGTGATCTTGGGCAAGTCACACACTCTCAGACTCAGACAATGGCAATATCAGTAGCAAACCCCCTCAGAAGAAACTTGCCCAGAACATCCCATGATAAGGTTCACCTTAGAGTTGCCATAAATTGGAAATGACTTGAAAACACACAACAACTTCTATAATATGCCTATAAATTCCTTTTATTTGATATCCTGGGTAATCCTTTGGTTTCCTACACTCCATGTCATATGTTTCCCTTTTTCTGAGATGTGGTATACCATTGGGAGATGCCATAAGAAGAAACACTTCAAGGAATGTCTGCCCCCCCTCCTCCCCCCCCTCCAATTGTTAATTGTTAAAGTATGGATGGATGGACTCAAGGGCAGTTAACAGCAACAATATTTATTAGTAGTACATTTATTAATATCTTACCATTTTCTCAGTTTGGGACTCAAGGCAGTTAAAATTAAAGTTAAAAGTTAAAAAGCAATTGATCCAACCATGAAACTGAAAACAGAAGTGAAAGGTTTTAAAGGCTGCAAGAACTGTGTTTTAAACTATACTGTTTTTCTTTTTTTTTAAAAGTACATGTTTTAAATATGGTTACTACTGTAGTTTAATTCAGTTACAGTGTTGACATTTTGCATGCTTCTAATTGTAATATTTTAATATGTAAGCCTCTTAGGCCCTCAACAGACCAGCAAGAAATCCTGGTGTGAGGGCAGAGTGGGGGCATGGTGATCACCCACTGCCTGACCCCACGCCAGTGTCATGCAGTGCAACCCATGGCATGGTGGGTGGTGTCACTAATAAGAAATCCTGGCTGGGCTGATATTTGGAGAGATGTAGTCAGGAGTACTCCTGAGTTGCAAACACAGTCTTTCACAGGGAGTGTAACCCCATCCAAAAACTGGCTGACATACCTCCAACTCCAGATTAGAGCCCTTAATAGTAAGCACTTCTGTTTATCTGGATTCAGTTTCAATCCCCCCCCCCCCCCAGTCAACCCATTATCTCCTTCAGACATTCAGAAGAGACATACTATACTTAACTGAGGCTGTTTTTGAAAGTATAGAGAAATATGTTCCAAGAGGTAACAGCAGTAGATAGGGGTTTGCTGTTTCTTTTGTTGGTAAGCTGGGATATAAAGAATAATCAATATATATATATTTTTTAAATTGCACACACTCACAAACCCTGACTAAAGGCTGGAACAGATTGGTAAGAAGGAGTGGCTTGAACAAGGACTGAGGCCTCAATCTGCCTCGAAGCTGGCCCAAAAAAGAGTCGAAAAGATCCATTCCTTTTTGGGCCAGAAAAAAACTGACTTTTGTGGTTCCACAGCAGCCCAAAGCCAACTTCGAAATGCTCCAGCAGAATTAAATTATTATTCTATTATTTTTTAATTTTCTTATATCCTGCCTTTCTCCCAATAGGTGAAATACCATGCTGCCAGAGCACCTTGAAACTGCCCGTGTTTGAGCAGCTGGGTCACTTCACACTGGCTTTAGGGCATAATCAGAGCATGCATCAGGTAAACACCACACTCCAATGATGCCCAGAAGTGGACTTTTTTCACCCATTTGTTCGGGTCCTAAAAGAATTTTGGATGAATAAGAATCTTCATAGCTCGGATTTTGTTTTGTGCAGAATTCACATGTGATTGTTTTGTGTAGGAAACATTTTTTTCTATGTGGAAAATAATATTTCCATGCCAAAGTATTAACTCTTGCACAGGAAATCCTGTTTTCTGCCCAGAAAATTCTGCAATTGTGCTTTTATTTATTCTGCATAAAACTCACATGATTGATTTGCACAGAAAACAGTGTTTTCCAAGCAGAAAATGGCATTTTATGTATTAGAATTAATATTTATATAATGATATATTATTTCCCCCCAGAAAACATGCTGTTTTCTTCACAAAACAACCACATCTAAATTTATACACAGATTAAGTCCCAAATTGAGAATTGCCTTTGAAAACAGTTTTATTTTCAAAGCCTTTCCCATAATGGGAAGAAAATTGCTGGAATTATTTGTTGCTACCTTCAAGAAGAAACTAGGTGAAAAATTATATCCCTACAAGTTGGCCATCACTCCACTCCTCCAGCATTGATGTCATTAATAGCAAGGTATGTGGGGACATTCAGATTATGTTAATACAGATGTGACTAGAATTTTTGACGTAAACAGGAACCCTGTACAAAGTTTCCCTGCAACCATTGCTGTAGAATATGGCAAGATGAGGAAACTGAAGAACAGAGCCAATGGGCTGGCCAAAATGTGTGTCTATACCCCCAATGGTCCCTTTCGTAGTTAAAACCCCCAGATATTCTGGAGAACACAGAAGGAGGGCTTGAACAATTCACCATTTGTATTCTAATTGTTGTCCCAGACATTCCCTTGTTCTTAAGAACTCAATATAATAGTCATAAAGAAGGCTATACAGCTATAGTGGGAATTGTGCAGCCTTGAGATATTCATGGACTGCAGTTCCCATCAGTCCTAGGCCATAGAGTCAATCGGTGTGGAATTCTGGGAATTTAAAAATGTCTGGAGGGACACATGATTCCCACCCCTCCTGTATGAGCAAGGATGTCTGGGAGTGAGTGTAGCAACAGTCCAGGTCAACTGAGTCCACAAAAAGGCTAGTGTCCTAAGACAGCTACTACCCATAACTTCAGGAATGCCTCTAAGAAATGTGAGAAATCATTCAGATCCATTAATTTGTGAGGGCAAGCAGTCATACGAGAACTCAGCCAACTCCATGGAGGTTTGAAGTGACCTAAATTTGTTTGAAAAACCTGTTAAAAACATATTGTGCTGTATAAAACAGTCATCCACTGGTGCCAATATATAGTTTCTGCTTGGGATTCAAATGCTAAGGTTATTTGTAGCTTGCTTAATCCTTTTTCCTCCCTTCTGTACTGCTCTTCTTGTGCTTCCACTTCTGATTTTGAATCATTATGGACAAGCAAAGTTATTTTAGCACTTGCAGGAGACTTTAATTTATTTCCAGACATGGCATAAATTTGCCAGTATAACAAGCAGAATATGTAAATATAGCACATGATTACTTTTATGCAACTACAACTCTTCTTTTAAAAATGGAAAAGGACAAGAGTGTTGTTAAAAATCCATCTGTTTGCCTAGTGTGACAAATAAAAAGCATGATGTTTCTTTCTTACAGTCATTTAATGGAGACTGGCTCTCCTGATTTAATTAATTGCAAGTTTTCAAGCAAAAGTATTATTTCCCCCCAAATTCAGAATCTGGAACTTACCCCAAGTCTAATGTCAGTAGATTTTACAGAGATGAGATACTAATGAATGGAAGCAAAATAAGGCTTTGGAGTAACAAAAGATGGATGGCAACTTAAATTTGATCTTGACATATTTGATATGTCAAACAAAAAATTAGCACCCTGGGTAGCAGTGTTTAATATCCAGTGTTTAATAGCCACAATGTTGTGAATTCAATCCCAGAGGACTCCAGGTTGATTCGGCCTTCCATTTTTTCATAGGTCATTAAAATGAGTACCCAGATTGTTGGGGGTACTTGGCTTACAGATTGTAAACCACTCAGAAATGTAAATGCTATTGCTATTGCTAGATCATGCATAACAGTGCCATCTAACATAGCCCACAATGAACCTCCTCACTGGCCTGCCCCCCCCCCCAACCACCATCTTAACCTTCACAAATAGGTAGTCTGGGTGGGGAGGGGGCATGAGTAGTCCTTGAGTCTATTTGAAGACTGAGGGAAAATGAAAAGGGAGCTTTATGAGGTTTCTCCTTGTCAGAGTTTTTGGATGCTCAGGAAACCACATTTTCTTTTTTTTCCCCCCTATCAAGTCTTCAAATATTCTTACAATCCCTTAAAAATATCCACCATACATTTAGGATTGAAGAATTCTGACCCTTATTATCTTGAGAGCCAGAACGGAGTGGACTTCACATTGCTTCTGCACAATTACCTACTCCTTTCTTACCTTAAACTTTGTTGTTGTTCTTGTTTTATTTTAATATTGGGAGAGGGACACCATTTTGCTGTTACTACTGTTAAACAGTTGGGAGTCAGAAACCTTTGTTGATCTACTGGACATCATACCAGCAGATCCAAATGGAATGAACCAAGACTTAGCTATGTTTGAAGTAGACTCAGTGAAATTAATTAATCTTGTTAGTCATGGATTAATTTATCCCATTGATTTAGGTGGTCCACTACTCTGAACACGATTGATTCTCACTGATGATTAACCCCATTTGTCCCAAAACAGAACGCTTGCTTTGTAACAGAGATGAGCAGATGTATCCCTTTTGGATTTGGTTAACAATACATGTTGTTGTATCATTCTTAAGGTTTAATGTATGGTTTAATTAACTGCTATCTCAGAGTGGTGAATAGGTTTGGCTATGAGTCAGAAAGCCCCTGATTGACTCTTGTTCATTTTGTGAAATCCATAGATTACTGTCTCATCCTCATCATATAGATCATCCTAGGTGTCTGGTAGGTGATAGCTCAAGGGTGACCAGCTGTCATAACTGCAAAGGAGGACAAGGTGCTACAAAATCTGGACATTCAAGAAAAATGTAGGGCATTACAAAATAAAAGCTAAAAACATTAATATAAATGTAAAGACATGCTTCTTATTCATGATCAAAATGGAAGACAGTTTGAAATTTCTCTTGGACAGGAGATTGAAATAGAGGGTATGTCCTGGAAAAGGAGGACATCTGGTCACCCTGAATAGGTCCTTTTTATACTTTTTATCATGGATTCAGTCAATCACTCTTGATTGTACAATCCTGGCAAGATTTCATCATTGTGAGGTGATTTAATCAAGGTATACATATGCATACACCACACCCCTTTTTTCTGAGTGTGTAGAGATATCCATGAACATAAAGAGATGGAAATAAGATGCAGCTCTGCTGCTTTGCAGACTGTATCCAACATTTTTGGACTCCAAATGCTGTGGAAAATTCAGTAGGAAGAATTTCATTAGGGACTAAAAAGCGGACACCTGGCTCGGCAGGCAGGCCGCTTTGCCGCTAGATGCGGTGCGAACTACAAGCCCCAGATGCCTCTGGGGCTTGGCCCGGCCCCTGATTGGTGTGCGGGGCGGAAGTATTCTGCTCCCGCCCCACGACACTCTGGGGGCCGGGCTCTATGGTCTGGGAGTTCCGGTCCTCCAGGGCAGCTCATTGGCTACCTGCCCTGGAGGAGGAGTCTCCCAGATTGGGTGATCTGGGGGCGGAGCTGGGGCCTATAAAAGGCCGCGCGGCCGGCTCCGGCCCTCAGTCGGCGCTTGGCTCCAGCATGGAAGGAGCCAAGCTGAAAGGGAGCAGACGGCTGTGTGCTTCTCCCACCCACCCACCACTTTCTTTGTGGGTTTGCTGTCACAACTGTGGGGCGGCAGCATAGGCCAGGATCTGCACGGTGTGGTACCAGGGCTACGGAGCTCTGGTTTGGGAGTCAGTAGGGAACCGGGGGCAAATTGGGCAGGCGTATGGTCATTGCGGGGGCCATAACGCAAGGATGCCTCCCGGTGACCAGGGGCTTAGAGAATATGTGAACACACGGCAGTGGTGCGGTCAAGCGGTGTTCATTAGCCCCTAGGTCATCCCAATGCCTGGTGGGTACCAGGTTTTGCTATCAGACAAACATGGGGTTGTCTGATATTTTCAGATCCTGACCTTATGCTTTATGCCAACCCTTCCAATGGTTTGCTTAATAAAGTTGTGGCCTTTCTTCCAATTTGGTCTCCTGTGGTTATTTGAGCAAGCTTCTGAGGCAAATCCCATGTTGCACAAGCAATTGTAACAAAACCTTCTCTTCCTTCTTGCCTCCTGTATAGCACTCTGCATTCCCCCTGTGCGCAGCCTCCCAAGTTTAGTTTAATTGTGCATGAGGAGATGCATTGCAAAGAGATTTTCCCATTACTACCACTGGCTTTCATTGTTGTAGCACCAGATACCCAATGCCAGATTCCATCCAAGACTAGTAATTTTGCCCCACAGTGAGTGTCACTTTAAACTTACAATGTCTCACACTCATCCTTTTGCTGCAATTTACCAAAATTGGTGTATCTTTTTGGAGTTTTTCTCTATCCATTATTGTTTATATATCTGGGAGTGATTTTAATATAATGTTCTCTAGTCTAAAATATGGAACAAATACTTGATGGAAGATATATCTATGAACACAAGGTTGCTCCAAAACACTGGTGGGTGTTTGTGTCTGTAGATCATATTCCTTTCCTGTATGAAAAACTGGAGCAGGGGATGAACCTTCTAGTACTGAGGAGGGGAACCTTGAACTCATGAACCAAATTCAATCACATTGGCCCTGTTACTTGTTCCTCTTCCTATTAGGCAGCTGAGCTG
Source organism: Sceloporus undulatus (assembly GCF_019175285.1). Lineage (NCBI taxonomy): Eukaryota > Metazoa > Chordata > Lepidosauria > Squamata > Phrynosomatidae > Sceloporus > Sceloporus undulatus. The sequence continues at coordinate 39,633,711 of NC_056523.1, read as the reverse complement.
CAGACACCCCACTGTTATGTCCAACCTCAAACTAAGGCAGTTGGCAAGATTCTTCACTCACTAGTATCCCCAATTAGATAAGCTGAGTCATTTCTCTGCTTCTTGCTTTTCTTCTCAAAAGTGAGCAAGAGAAATCTTGATGATTTCTCTATTCTCAATAGTAGGATTCCATTCCACTTTCCCTAATGTTCTCCATGGAAATATATGTGGGTGTGAGAAGGAATGCCCCATAACTCTCTTTTCTCTCCCTCCTCCCATTATCCCTTCTTATTCAGATTCCCACTGGGAACCTGAGAGTCGAGGAAAATTTTAAGTCTTCTGCACAAAAGGGCAGATGTGAAGACATCTGTGACAAGAAGGGACTGGAAAGACATCAAGTAAGGCTTGAGAGGGGGTAATATCACCCATATTCTCCAATTACTTGCATCTTCAGTTCATAGAATCATAGAATTAGAAGAGACCACAAGGGCCATCCAGTCCAACCCCTGCCATGTAGGAAATCCAAATCAAAGCATACCAGCCTCTGCTTAAAGACCTCCAAAGAAGGAGATTCCACTACACTCCTAAGGGTTTGTGTTCCACTGTCGAACAGCCCTTACTGTGAGGAAGTTCCTCCTAATGTTGAGGTGGAATCTCTTTTCCTGGAGCTTGCATCCATTGCTCTGGGTCCTGTTGTCTGGAGCTACAGAAAACAAGCTTGCTCTCTCTTCAATATGACATCCCTTCAAATATTTAAACAGGGCTATCATATCACCTCTTAACCTTCTTTTTTCCAGGCTCAACATCCCCAGCTCCCTAATTTGTTCCTCATGGTTTCCAGACCTTTCACCATTTTAGTCACCCTCCTTTGGACACACTCCAGTTTCTTAATGTCCTTTTTGAATTGGGGTGCCCAGGACTGGACATAATATTCCAGGTGAGGCCTGACCAGAGCTGAATAGAGTGGCACCATTACTTCCCTTGATCTAGACACTATACTTCTATTGATGCAGCCTAAACTTGCATTGGCCTTTTTAGCTGCTGCATCACACTGTTGACTCATGTTCAACTTGTGGTCTACTTGGACTCCTAGATCCCTTTCACACATAATCTCATTCAGCCAGGTATCTCCCATCGTATATCTGTGCATTTCATTTTTCTGCCCTAAGTGCAGTACTTTACATTTCTCCGTGTTGAATTTCATTTTGTTAGTTTTGGCCCACCTTTCTAGTCTATTCAGGTCATTTTGAATTTTGATCATATCCTCTGGAGTATTAGCTATTCCTCCTAATTTGGTGTCATCTGCAAATTTGATAAGTATGCCCCCAATTCTGTCATCTAAGTCATTGATGAAGATGTTGAATAACACTGGGCCCAGGACAGAGCCCTGTGGGACCCCACTGGTCACTTCTCTCCAGGATGAAAAGGAGCCATTGCTGAGCACCCTTTGGCTTCGGCCACTCAACCAATTACAAATCCATGTAACCATTACCTTCTCTAACCCATGTTTTACAAGCTTGTTTGCAAGAATGTCATGGAGAACTTTGTCAAAGGCCTTACTGAAATCAAGATATGCGATATCCACAGCATTCCCTTCATCTACCAAGCTGATAATTTTTTCAAAGAAAGAGATCAGATTTATCTGGCATGACTTGTTTCTCTGAATCCCATGTTGACTTTTTGTGATTATGGCATTGCCTTCTAGATGCTCACAGACTCTTTGTTTAATGATCTGCTCTAGAATTACATCACCTAGGCTTAGCAGTTTGGCCCTTGGGACCAGTCCTCATCCCCACCCTTTTTTTATGAGATGAATTACAGTAAACAAAAAGAAAAGAGTACTGGGGTAACATATTTGAAAGCAGCTAATGGAGGTATTTTAATTTTAAAGTTACTGTTGTTTATATGCTTTCTTCTTAGATGTGATCAAATGGAAATGTGGTAATCCTCCAGAATGTTATCATTATTATTTTGTTCCTTATATGAGGAAGAAGCACTCCACTCAACACTTCACTCATACCAAAACCACTCAAAGATTTGGGTGGCTTTTCTGGAGCAGTATGGTAGAGAGAGAAAGTTACTTTCTGGCACTTGCTAAGAAATTCTTTATTTTCTATGTGTTGAAAAGTATGTGCTTTCATAAAGAACTTTGATATCTGCTGCATAACATTAAGCTTTCCAGGAAAGCAAAGTCAGGATAAAAATAGGCAGGTAGTAGCTTGGCAAAGACTTTACAGAACTTAAGTTCCTTCTTTGTGGTCCTTCATATTTTTTTTAATTTTATTTTACTGTATGTACTTGACTGGTAATTGAATCCCATTTTATATATTAGTAAGTACAGAACTTACATGGAAGAAATGTAAGTAAGCCTGAAAGGGTCTCAGGTTGATGCTGATATATCTTCTTCTTTTTGTAAAAAAAAAAAAAAAAAAAAAAGGTGTGCGTGCGTGTGTGTGTTAAATGTGAATGAAGCTGAAATATTTCAACAATTTCTGGAAAGAAACACAAATTAACTCTGAAACAAATAGGACAAAAGGGTGAGACTTCGATTTGCCCAAGTCAATGAGAACTTGCATATTGTTTCTATTCTGTCAGGTTAGTATAGGCACTTGGGGATGACATCTTATTTCAATGTCTTCTTAAATGAGATCTGTATATAGAGCACTAGTTGGAGCTACATTAAATTTTGTGACATCATATTTTGACATCAGATGAGTATCAGTCAAAATATATCCGATTTTAGAGCTATGGGTTTATATTTCATTCAATTGTGATCTGGATCCAATTGTCAGCTTCAGCTAGAATAGAGCCATTGAGTCAATCAGAAACTTGTAAGACAATACTGCCATTGTGAAGTCAAAGGCTTTCATGGCTGGCATCCATAGTTTTTTGTGGGTTTTTCGGGCTATGTGGCCATGTTCTAGAAGAGTTTATTTGTGATATTTCACCAGCATCTGTGTCTGGTATCTATGCTGACATAGAAGAGAGTGGGGTGTATATAAATACTGTGTGACCCTAGGTAGGCAGGAGTGATTTCTATGTTAATCTGTGTATTGTTCTGTTTTGCCGTTGATTCAGTGAGCCTGCTCTATTTTATTCAATATATTATTTACATTGAGAGCCAGTGCAGTACACTGTCTTGAGCACTACAGTTCTGGAGAACACGAGTTCACATCCCCACTTGGACATGGAAACTCACTACGTAAACTTGGGCAAGTCACACTCTTTCAGGCTCAGAGTAAAGCAATAAACATCCTATGAATAAATGCTGCCAAGAAACCCCCATGATAGGGTTGCCATAGGTTGGAAACTACTTAACAGCACACAGCAACAATTATTTACATTATTTATATCCTAGATTTCACCTATTTAACTCTTCAAGGCAGCTCACAAAATATCTGAATAAATATGTATTGAGTCTCAGCAGTGGTGAGCTTCCAGATGTAGATCTTCCCCTTTGGAACAAACTGACACCCTTCCTGATATTACGATTGAGATCTGTTTTAGTCTTCAGGGCCTTGCTGTTGGACCAGTTCTTTGTGAAATGGTTACTGCTGCTCCTGGAAGTCTCTAGAAAACACAATTCAAATTTTATTTGATTAGAAAAAGAGAAATTATGAGGGCTAATAAAACACCCTTGCTTAGATTCATGCAGCCCTAAGGATGCACTTTGTCCACCACTGATCTAAGGTCATCCATATCAGTGAGTGCATGTGAGACTGAATGGATAGACTAAAGGGGATATTCCTCCAAAAGAAGAAGACCACTAGTACATCTCACAAAACTTACAATGAATATACAAAGAACATTGGCTACAGAGCACATGCCAAAGCTTTTGTGTGTGTGTGTGTGTGTGTGTGTGTGTGTGTATCTAGAGTAGCCAAAAACATTGTGTGATACCTACTTGGTGTCTACACTTCCTCAAAGTAAGAATAGCATGGAGCCAGATAAGAAAATCCCATGTGACCTCTGGAAGGCCCCATGGCCATAACAATGAAGATTAATTACTAACACTTTATTGTTGATAATGGAGAATAGCCAATTTTGTTGTGGGATAATATACATAGGATTTTATTGTCATTGTCTAAATTAGATAAATAAATAAATAGGTGGACAGACTTGGGGTAGGCGAAACTGCACTATGGATTAAGCCAGTCATTGAGGTCATTTAGTTGTCATGGCTTCCTCTGCTGCCCCCTCCCCCCAAAAAAAACCCTTGATGATGGAGCAACTCTTTCTCAGAATGCTAGCATATTTGAGATTTAGGGCTCTTTCACACAGAGGAGGCAAGCATAATTAAAATGTGAATAAATCGTGCTAATAGTGCAATTGGGGGAAGATTATCACACCTCCACATGCTTCCCCCATTTGTTTCCCGTGCGTAAACGGTAATGGATGCATCATTGGGTAATAATGTTATTACCCAATGATGAGTCCATTACAGTTTATGCATGGGATATGAATGGAAGAAGCATGTGGGGGTGTGATAATCTTCCGCACCATTGCGCTATTAGCACAGTTTAATCATATTTTAATGATGCTTGCCTCCTGTGTGAAAAAGTCCCTACAATTCTCAGACTTCTTAGTTTAGGAGTTAGAAAATCTGAACATGTTTGACACCATTTGAAATGAGATCGGGAATTTCTATTGACAGGTTTTTATTTGATACCGTAACTGTATTGTCACCTAAAATGCATGATTGTTATGCTTGTGTACATTTTAATTTTGCATAGAGTAAATCTTTTCCATTTTACTTTGCCAATAGTTTCAGTTCTTTTCTTTTTCTTATTCACACCTGTTTATATCAGCTCACTGAGTCAACTCTAGTCACAAAAGATTGTAGTGGGACATATTTGGTAGTTATCTTCAGGTTACCCCAAGACCCTTGTATTTGCTGATAAACGCTAAGACTCTGTTCACATTTAAGTAGATAATGGCAACTACTACTGTTATAAAGTTGACATTTCTCTGATTCTGTACTGACAGTCTGTGGTCAAAGAACAGATGGTACGGAAAGAAGGTCAAAGGGTTGAGCAAGTGATCAAATGAAAACTGAAGAACCGTTGATGCTTCTTTTTTCCCTCCAGATGCTGTTAGATTCCAGTGCCTGTCAATCCCAACTCATAATGCAAGTTGTCAGAGATGGAGTAAAATATAGGCCAACAACATTTGGAGAGCTAAAAGGGCACCTGGATATAACAGCCAAAGGCTGAAGCCAGAATCTTTGATCAACTTAGAGCAAGGCATCGGCTAATGCAATGAGCACCATAGTACTGATCTGAATCCGTCTTTGATCATTCAGTTTGCATCATGTAGGTATCACATCTGGAGCTAAAGCAACAATCTTAGTAATTATTGACTCTTCTCACTGTGTGTGTGTGAAAGAGCAAGAGAGAGAGAGAGAAGGTGCTAGAGATTTGTAATACCATGTATTTGTTTTTACTGAGCACGGCCTTTCTTGCCTTCTTATCTATGTAAGAGTCTCACTAATATTGCAACAGCGGGCTTAAGGCACAATAACTTCTCATGGAGCCAGTTCAATGTATCATTTCTTGGCATTTCCATCAGGCCATTCCAATTGATTAGCTAGTCCCTCTTGCCTTTTTGTCTCAGGAAGACCACAACATCTATCTTTGGCAAGACAAATTTATTATTCTTCTTTCAAAAGAAAGTGGTAGCATCACACCAGCTTGACACAGACACACTATAACTTTTGTATAAAAAAATCAGTATGGTAATACTCATGGTTTATGGACTACCATTCTGAACTCTTAGAAATATAAGATGAGCCCTCTTCCTTTAAATTTTATTAGATTCTTTGAGAACCTTCCTCATCCAGCTGCCCACAAGGCTTACTACTTTATACACTGATATATGAAACCTGTAGCCCTCCCAAAGTTCCTCGACTTCATCTCCCATCAACCATGAACCTTGATCATGTTGCATGGGGAATTTTACTGTTTCTGTGCATTAACATCAGGTGGTCCTTATGTTCTTCATCTTTTATAACAATTGGGCTGCATTATCTTTAGGGCTGGACAGACTGCCCCGAAAGGGGGGGTTGGAGCCACCTGTTTTTACTCCTGATGGAGGCAGCACCAACCAAACACCTCGGCCTCCGTCAGGACTAAAAAGAACCTGCTGAAAGTGGGTTCTTTTTAGTCTGTGTGGCAGGTGGCATGAGTGTGCCATGATGTTTACATGCTTTGCTGCACTTACATCATCATGGCTGCTCCCATGTGCGTGATAGGGCTTGGGAGCATGTGGTCGCTCCACAATCCTGAGCCCTAAAATCGGCTCCAGACTGCCGCTTTCTGGCAGTCTGTACCGGGCCATATAGACTTTACTCAGTAGGTTAATATCCTGTTCTCACACTGCACCATCCAGCAGAATGCCAGAAGTTCAGAAGCTGAAGAAGCAAGCTGTATCTGAAAACAAACAATCCAGAGTCAGAAACAGTAAATCTAACCAAAATCCATGAGTAGCAGATAAGATCAAGAAATAGTTCAAGATCATAAACCACAGGGTCACAGGTATGCCTTTCTTGAGCAGATGGAGCTATTTCTCCTATCTCCTCTTCCTGTGCAGCAGTCAGATGGCTCTCAGACTAAACTGGAGGAGGGCACAACTGTGGTAAGTTTGCTTTGTCTACTGAAGCTGAACACTCAAGGGGGGATATGACAGTTAGAGTCAAATTTCTTGTGTTTAGAACTCTGCAGATGGTGTGTCTCACAAGAAGGCAATTTCTTCCTCAGTTTCTTCCTCACACATCCTATGTGTCTTAACAATATTCTTCAGTGGGTTGGGACAGTGAAACGCTATGTGAGGTGGGACACAGAGCTGTGGGAATAAGTGGGGAATTCTAAAAAAAACAAAAAACACTGTCCTCCTTCCTGCTGTAAGAGCCACACTGGGTTTGAATCCTCAATGCAAATGGAAAGAGTGTTCTCATTTACGGAAGGGAACTCTGGATCTAACCCTATTATATATCATTGGAATACATTTTAACCCATGACTCAGAGTTTGTCACTCAGGTAAAACAGGAACATAGAGCAGTCACACTTCACTCATTTGCGCTAACTTCCCAGAGAAAACTGTTTCCCCCAAATACCAATTACTGTGAGTAAAAGAAAGGGTCAGTTGCTTCCTTTGTCCCTTGAGAGCTACATAGACAAATCCCCAGCTTGCTGCTTAAGTTGTTTGATGCTACTCTGTAACTTGATACAACTTATGTTCCTATAAACCCTGTGGATTGAGAGTCACTAGGTCTCATGTACACTTCTTCCCAGTCCCACTTCCTTCTCGAATACTCAAGTTGCTTCAAAAAGAAAACTTTCTCAGCTATTTTTGGAGAGTTTGGGGGAAAAATCACTTTCATTTGTAAAATGCAGTTTCAAACGTTTGTGGCATTAAAAGCAAGTGCTTTGAAGATGTTAATTAAAGACATTTTCCACACTTTGGCAAATATTATTGTTCTGCTGCTTTTACCAGATGCTTCTTCAAATGGTAGAACTAAGCAGACATGAATAAAGTAGTACATTTACGAGACTGACTCTAAAGACCTTTAAAACTTGTCTTATCTAAACTTTCATAATGCTTCACAGTTGTCAATGCAATCATTCCATAGCATCTAAGGATCATATGAAACTAGGACGTATTTTCCATTTGATGAAAACTTAAGTTCTTTTTTCATATATGCTTGCAGCAGAAATCAGTGGGAACACTGATTTTGAGTGGATATGTTTCCAGTGTAGAACTGGAAAAAGGACAGAACACTGTCCCAGCTACCTGCATATTTTCTTGCACTATGTACTCTAGTAAGCACATTAATGTTAAACTATGTTTGGCTACCATTCACTTTTGACATTGGATTGCATTATAAGATATGAACTTAAAAAGTGTCACTAATATATTTTAACATTAGTGACACTTCATAACACAGGTATTATGAAACAGGAATAATGGGGAAGAGGAATGCATACCCAGGTTACACCCACACTGCAAAGATAATCCAGTTTGACAGCCCTTTAACTGACATGGCTCAGTGTTATGGAACTCTTGGAATTAAAGTTTTGTGAGACATTTACATCTGTCGGAAAGTCCTAGTACTATGATGGTGAACATGAGACACCATTTGCCCGGCATGTGATGGGGAGAGGATGATGATGAGGGGAGCACCTCTTCCTCCTCCTTCCTGACCCTTCCCAGTTTCCAGTTGCCTCTCCAGAGGCAGCTGGAGGCCAGGAATGGATGGGGGGAAGAGGAGGCATGTGCCTGTTCCTCATCTTCCCCCCCTTGCCCCTCCAGGCCTTCAGCAGTGTCTGGAGAGGCAGCTGAAAGCCTGGTAGGTAAGGAGGGGAGAAGTCTCACACCCCAGAGGGCATATATCTCACCTCCAGTGGGCAGAAGTCCCACCCCTGGCACTGGGTAAGATCTTTTAGTTTGGGCACTCGGCCCCTAAAAGATTCGCCATCACTGCTCTACTGCCACAACATACTACAGTTCTCAGAATGCCATAGCATTGAGCCATGGTAGTTAAAATGTCAAACTGGATTATTTTTGCAGTGTGGATGCAGCCCCATTTGGAATAAAGTAGTAACTATTTTGCAAATTAATGTTTGTGTTCACTTGAACTTGAACTAACCAGATGTTGGCTACGAAGTAATTTCCATCTGGTTTGCTGGACATTTTGGAACTTGTATCTAGAGGGGTCAGGACATTTCAACCAGGGTGATTAACTAGTTAAAGGACTATTGGGGGCCTGACCCAAAAGATCTTCTTAATTTGGAATCATGCTGGTTCACATACCATACCTGTTGGACATATGGAATAGCAGCTTTCAGAAAGAATAGCGGATTTGTGCATGAACAATATCTTCTGACCTAAAATAGGTGCAGGGGTGGGGGGAGGAGACTGCAGAAGAACAATGATTTGTGTACAAATGAAATGGTTGCCAAAAAGGCCCAAAGTGTGAAAAACTATTGGAAAATAGCAACAGCACTAGTACTGTAGGACACTTCTATATCACGTTGTAGGAAACTAAGCACTCTACAGAGTTTACAAAACCACTCATTTTCTCAGCCAGTGGGAAGTAAATATTTGAAATTCTTCAGTTTTGCATGCAATGGGTCACCATGGTTGAGATCAACTCAAGGATGGTTAACAAAAACAAAAACAAGAAATAAGTGAAGGTTTACATCCTTAATAGATGAATTCCCCATCTTGATGCTTGTACAGGCTGAATGACATCTTCATGAGAGGGTAACCATACAAGTGAAGAAATCAGAGTTAAGCAGGGGGTTATCCATACATATGCAGGAGGCTGTACTTGGAGAAGAGGGGGAAAATCATCTGAGAAGCCAGATTATGGACTGGAGAGCTTCCTCAATTTATAAATTTCCCTTTCCTCAAGGTTGACAACAGAAACATCAATGATAGATACATTGATGATAGATAACAGATGGAGTAGGGGAAAGAGAGAGAAATGGGGGGAATTTCCCCTAGAGATGGGGGGGGGGGGGAGGTCAGCTGGACACTCATTGCACAGCATATGCCATGAAGTCTTTGTTTCTTGCTAAGAAATCATGAACTGGAGTAGCGTATAAATCCCACAATCCAGGGTTGCAACTTGAGAACTGGGGAGCGCTCCTGTACTTTTACTGGTTGTGTAGAAGAGGGAATTTCAGCAGGTGTTCCTTGTTACTTGATTGTACACAACTCTTTTACACAACTATTAAAAATACAGGATCCCTCTTCAGTTTTCACTTTCATAGCCCTACATTATACCAAGGATTGAAAGGAGATGCACATTGTCATTTGTGGTCATGGAAAATTGAAAGGATGTTTGGCTATGTGTCTAGAGCAGTGGTAGGCAAAGTGTGTGGCCAGCAGGACACATGCATACCTTCCAACATTTCACAGATGAATAGCAGCATGGACAAGCAACATGACAGTGTGCTCAAGATGTAAAAAACTGTTAATGAGGAAAAAATACACAAGCTAAGAGAGACTGTCTCAGTTTTGAGATTCTCAGAAAGGACAAGATTGTATCTCTTTGTGGTCTCCCCCCACCCCCCAAAAATAAATACTTGAGTCAATTGGGTCTAAACTGCTGTTGTACTTTGATCTCAGTTTGCAGCAGTTAAAATACACTGAGGATGAATGAGAAAAGTGAGAAGAGGAGAGAGAAATTGGGGCATGTTAAATGCTTCTGAAAAAAGGGGGTGGCAGAGGATTATTCAAGAATGTTCCTGACAAATCAAGACAGAGGGTATGCACATGCAACTCCAGGGCCATGTTTGGATCCCAGGGCTCCCCAGGGGAAAAAAACATAATCCCCCCAAATTCCCTCTTTTTGCATGTTTTTGTCCTCCCCTCCTGCCATCTTAAGCCTGGGAGGGCCTCCTCCCTTTAAAAACATAAAGTGAAGAAGATGAGATTGTCCTCATTTCCAGCCCCAGGAAATGAGATGTTATATGTTTCACAGGAATACACATTCTGCCTACTGTGGCTCATAGGTGCATATCAGAAATCTGCATAAGTGGGCAAAAGGGGCTGAGAATACGTGTCTGGCTGGTTGCGTAAATTTTTCATATTGAGGTGAACTAACTTTTGCAGCAGGATTCTGATGGCTGCATTTCAATATAAAATAGCAAATATAGCAACAGCAAGTACACTTTTATACCACTTAGCAGTGCACATAAGAACTCCCAAAGTGGTTTATAATATGTAAGTTAATTGTTCCCAACAAGCTGGGTATTCATTTTAACGACCTTGGAAGGATGCCAGGCCGAGTCGACCCTGAGCCCCTGGCTGATATTGAACTCACAACCTTGTGGTTTGTGAGTGAGTGGCTGCAGTACAGGCATTTAACCACTGCTCCACCAATTGTATTTTCAGTGTATAAGGTTTCACTCTTTTATATGTGATGTCTGAGTTTTGTTTCATCCTGTGGCCCACCCCTACCCCAAAGTTGTTTTCAACTAAGTTAGATATACAGTGAATGGAGAAACTCCAGGAACTGTTGAACATAGATGTCAACACTTTTTAATGGATTGCCTTTTTTATTGTGTGCTGCGTGTTTTTGTCAGGGGAATAGGATAATTATAAGATTGTAACAATAATGAGGTTTTGAATATTCATAGGCAATTAAAATATGCCTCTGTGTATTTTAGCTGTACCCAATGGAAGACTTAGTCATTTTTTAAGAAACAACTAGGCCGTAATAATCAAATCCCACAACATGTAGGGAGGAGGCAGTGGAGAAAGAATGAATACGTAGGTCCAAGTTACATGACAACAGAATGATGCACCATTTCAGTTAAAAATTAGGAGAGGGCATGAAATGCTCCCTGTTGTCATTGTTGGTATGCATACTTGTCTGGACTTCATAGAATGTTAACTCTAATAGAATGATAATGGATGAAAATGTAAGATTAAGAATGGTGCAATTTCAGTGCCCAATGACCTGTAATGTGGGGAAAGGATCAGAGCCTGGAAAGTTATGTTTCAAAAGGAACATTTTAGTAATCATTCATAACACACACACACACACACACACACACCCTTCCAGCAATGTGCTACACTGGTATGGTATTTATTATTTTAAAATTACCTTTCTATAGCATTTTTTTCTAAATTCCATTGTGATTGATCAGCAAATGACATAAAACTTGAAATATTACACTCAACAGAGCCCTTAAATGCTTCAAATTGCTCTCAGAGTTCATCTAGAAAAGTAATTAGAAAACAAAACTTGGTACACTCTCCATCCAACTTTCTTGCATCCTTTTTATAAAGGAAGGAAGGAAGGGACAAAGAAGAACAAGAACAGAAAGTTAATTGCTTACACATAATTATTTCATTTGTAACTCATTATTTCCTGTTAATGATCAAGATGTCATTTTACTGACATAAATTATTCAAAACAGCAAGATTATGGACCATAGTGACTGCACAAACCACTCCCAAAGCAGCCCATCACCGTGGTTCCAAACAGGCCACCGGTAGGAACAGATTATATCCGTTTCTAAAAAGTCCAGCTCTTGCCACCTTAGAGCGGCCTAAAGCCCACTTTGGTGGCATGTATCATCTGAATGCCACACCCTCGAAGCTGCCGGAAGCCACTTCTTTTGACTGGTCTGTTTTTAGTCTGAAATTATTAAAAATTAGGAGGAGCTTGTTGATTATAAAACCATTCTAAATGCAAAGATTTAGTCAATACTACTAAGTGGGTAGCTATGTGCTACCCTGTTCTCCTACAGCCACTTAAAATATACAATGAAAACAATGCTGAACTCTAAGAGCAAGAAGAAAACATTTGCTTCTGAAAACCTCATTACATGCTCATTACATTCTGCAAAGTGATATGCTAATTCTCTCTGTCTCCCTCTCTTTGTGTGTGTGTGTGGTGTGTGTGGTGTGTGTGGTGTGTGTGGTGTGTGTGTGTGATTGATTCTAAATCTGTCAAGCTTAATTTCATGGGGATATATGATTTTCCATTGACATGTTTGTTCTGGACATTGTCTGTTCTGTCTTGATTTCATATGAGCTGCACTCTCCTTGTCCTGCACACATACACAAAAAATCATTATCTCTCTCACACATACAGGGGGGGGGAGAGATCCACATTGATCAAATGTATGAAAAGTGATATGCATTTTAATAATTTTTTCAGTTTGGTCCACAAACAGGCATCCATTTAAAATGTATGTGTATTTTAGAACTGCATCATGTTTTCCATGTGCTTTTTAAAAATAAAGCAGATAGTTGAACACTTTTTTCTCTTTTGAAGACTTCCTAGCAAAGTCGGAAATGAATGGATGGATTTTGAAATGTAAATTGTGTTCAGTTCTGCCTTTGGTTCTGAGAGGTACAAATTAATTAACATTAAAAAAAATTGACAGAGCAAATCTTTTGCCTATCCCTATCCTATGAATTTCTTGCCACTCCCTATCCTCTTAACAGTCTAAACAAGGAGATATTGGGGAAAAATATTTTTGCATGGCTTATTTTGTGTATCTGAATTAAATATAGGAAGACACTTTGCTGCTGAGGAAAATCTTTGGTCAAAAAGTGTTGGGCAAAGATGGCATAATAAATTGGCCCTGAACCTAGCGCTCCGGTCTGGCCTCCTACACTCTAACAGTTTTTTTTCAAACCTGTTGCAGCAAATGTGCTGAATTATGTGGTCTATAATGAGATGTCCTCTGTGCGTGAATTGTTGGGAAAAGAAGATAATTTTTTTAAAAAAAGCTTCAGCACTTTCACTACTATACACAGTAAATATGATTAGAGAGAGGAGGGTAAAAAGAAAGAACAGAAATGGCAGCAAGGGAGGTGGTAGGCAAAAGCTTGGAAACTGGAAAGAGGTGATTAGAATCAAAGAATCAGAGAGTTGGAAGAGATCCCCAAGGACCATCCAGCCCAACCTCCTGCCATGCAGGAAGACACAATCAAAACACCCCCAACAGATGGCCATCCAGCTTCTATTTAAACACCCTCAAAGAAGGAGACTCCATCACTCTCTGAGAGAGTGTGTTCTACTGTTGAACAGCTCTTACTGTCAAAAAATTCTTCCTAATATTTAGGTGGAATCTCTTTTTCTGTAGTTTACATCCATTGCTCCAGGTCCTAATCTCTGAAGCTGCAGAAACCAAGCTTGTTCCAGCTTCAGTTTGACACCCCTTCAAATATTTAAACAGGGCTATCATACCACCGCTTAACCTTCTCTTCTCCAGGCTAAATATACCCAGCTTCCTAGGTCAGTCTTCATAAGGCATGGTTTCCAGATGTGCCACCATTTTGGTTGCCCTCCATTGGACACGCTCCAGCTTGGTACCCAGAACTGGACACAATATTCCAGGTGAAGCCTGACCAAAGCAGAATAGAGTGGCACTATTACTTCCCTTCATCTCTAGACACTATACTTCTATTGAAGCCTAAAATCATATTGGCCTTTTAAGCTGCCGCATCACACTGTTGACTCATGTTCAACTTGTGGTCTACTAGGACTCCTAGATCCTTTTCACACATAATCTCATTAAGCCAAGTGTCCCCCATCCTATATCTATGCCTTTCATTTTTCTGCCCAAAGTGAAGTACCTTGCATTTCTCTGTGTTGAAATTCATTTTGTTAGCTTTGACCCAGCTTTCTAATCTATTCAGGTCATTTTGAATTTTTATCATGACCTCTGGGTTATTTGCTACTCCTCCTAATTTGGTATTATCTGCAAATTTCATAAGTATGCCCTCTATTCCTTCATCCAGGTTATTAATAAAGATATTGAATAGCAGAACCCTGTAGCACCCCACTTGTCACTTCTCTCCAGGATGAAGAGAAGCATTGCTGAGCACCCTTTGGTTTTGGCTGGTCAATCAATTACAAATCTGCCTAATAGTAGCCTTCTCTAACCCACATTTTACTAGAATATTGTGGGGGATTTTGTGGAAGGCCTTCCTGAAATCAAGATATGATACATCCACAGCAGGGTGGCTGAGATATGGAACCTGTGTTGGTGTATATACCTGTGTTGGTGTACGAACCTAAAGAAGGGTGTGCACTAAACACGAAAGATGGAAGCATTCATACAAAAATGGTTCAGTGAGACCTACGGCTGGGAGGACAACATAGATTCTATGGGGCATAGAGGGACTTAATTGAAACAGGGGTGGGCAACTACAGGAGGCTAGGAAGCCTCATCAGGCCTTCAGAAGACCTTTGGAGGACTCATCATCTCACACCTCTGCAATAAATAAATAAATTGATTGCCCTATTTGGGGGGAAATTTTACCACTGTTTTGGTGCTCCACAGGAAACACTGTGCCCAGGAGAGGTCTTTTTTAGCAACAAGAAGTGACCATAAATCATCTACTGTTTTAGAAAATGATGTTTTGGGGGCATAAAATGGGCGTGAAAGGAAAAAACCAAGATAAAATACACCCATAAGCCATTTTGGGGCAAATGGTACTTGTCAAAAAAAAAAGTGCACCTTGGAGGCAACAAAAATGGCCCTGGTGGACCATGGATGACAAAATTGGTGAAAATATGTTTTCATACATCAGTGTAGCAATACAGTGATCTGGAATTAACAGACAAGCAAAAATTGTGTACCTCCCTCCCACAGCATCTAGAGACAGACCCACTGAAGCTGTTTCTCCACTCTGTGAAATTATGTTTTTAATATTTGTTAGATCTGACATGTGCTGGGCTCCCTTCCAATCAACAAGACTGATTTTTGCAGACTTACTGCATTATAGGCAGTCAAAGAACCAGCATGCTGTGGACTTCTTCCTCAAAGAAGAAAGCTTCACATAGACTAAGTCACAGAGCTTCAGTTTCAGCTTTCATTCTCTCAAATTTTTCCAGAAGATATGAACATTCTGGTTATTCCAGGAGTCTTCATTTTTTGGTGGAAAGAAGGACAGCTCACTATTATTTTAAACTTTACATTTTCCTTCCTGAGAAGTATAACTAATACTGTGAATTTTATGTTTTTCTTCCTAGAGAAGTATAAATAACATTATAAATGTTCATCCCCTCCCAGAAGTATAAATAATAAGGAATGGTTACTGGTGATTCTGAAATCATTTGTGGAACCCTACTGACTTCACCCCCTGCCTGTTTCCCTCTCCATGCCATTCATCAATTTGAGACATAACAATACAAGCCTGGAAGAATGATTTCAGACCTCTTCTGCAGTGTCTGGAAAATGACTTTTAGGAGGAATGAATAAAAGGGCATGCTAAAGACATCTATAACTGAGCATTGGTAGGAGGATGCTTTAGGATCCTGTCCATCATTCTACCTCTGCTCAGGTACAGATGTGTTGGACATGTGGCTATAGTTTTCTTAAAAGTAATTTTCCAAGCCTATCCCAAATCAGCCACACTGCGATAGTGAGGAATTGAATATACAGGTAATTGTTTTTGCTTGTGTGTAGGCTTCTTATGAAGTCTAGGACCCTACATGATTACAGTTTAAGTTTTTTTAAAAAAAATCTCCCAGAGAGGAACCTAAGATGGTTTACAGATGGAAATCTCCATAATCATTATGCATAATCATATGCAGAGCCTCCATCAATATAGCAACCTTCCCAAGTTCTCCTCCTCCTTACACAGTGCTTGGAAAACAGGAGGAATAGAGAAAAGGAATGCAACAGAGTGGACTGGGCCAGTAGAGATCACATCATTTCCCTGCCTTCCAATGATAAAGGCAGTATGAATACTCCAATAGAATTTGTTAATTTAAAATTTTACCAATCTGTGGTAGGTGATATCTTCCATTTCAATGAGGCAGTAAATGTGATCCCAGTTTTAGTTTGAATGTCAAAAGGAGCTATCCATACCCCTCAAATAGGTTGAGCAATTTGGGTGTCACCTTTAAGGTTCTGACGAAAACTTGGAATGACTTTGTCACTCCCCCAACATGTGACTTACCAGCTATGATCAGAGTGGTAAATATGTGTCTTGGGAAGCAGCTGTTATGATGGAGCAGAATTAACTTCTAAATCAAACCATGGAAATATCCTGTATGATGGTAACTCAATGACACTCAAAGTTTTACCCTTGGGCCTGCTGCATTTACATCTACTTGCAGCTGTTGTTCCCCAACAACCCTCACCATTAGAGATAGTATAGGAATAAAAATGATTCTGCTTATTCAGTGTGGGTATTCTCATCTGCACATTCATGTATATTCATATTTTAACATTTTATAAGGTAATACCATCATTCAAATTAGAACAGTTTTATTTGAGTAAATTCTATATTTAACTGAATGCATGTCTGAATGTTGCACATAAAAAAGATTGGGAAGAGGGTGAAGTATCATAGCCTCCAGGTCTCACACCCCCTTGAGCAACCCTCGTGGTCCCCAGGGGGTCCCACCTCATAGTTTGATAACTACTGTGATAACTAATAAATCACACCTCTATTTCACTTTAGGGATGCTTAAGGAACCGGCAAATTCAGATATGAACATCTTCTGGGCTAATGTTCAGACTGAAACACATTTGATGACTGACCAGATTCCCAAGTGCTGAAAAACAGTTTTCAGCAATAAAGAAGAGATCAAACTGTTTTTATTTCTTTTTAAAGGATAAAATACATTTCCCCCAGAAATTTTGTTTAGAAATGTGTTTTAAAAGCGTATAGATTTTAAAAAAATCTTAAATGCATTTTTGTGTGGATTTAAAAAAAAAATTCTCAGGTTGATGTAGAGTGGGCCTTGTGAGTGTACAACACAGAAGTGCAATGGGCCAGAAATCAACTCCTTTCTTCCTCAGTAAAGAAAACATTCACTAGCATCTTATTATTTTAATAGTATAAGGTGTTAAATAGATGGAAACCTTGCCTTCTCTCTTTTGATTGACTTTTAACTTAAAGTCAATGCTACAGGAAGCTATACAAGTTTTTTTTTTTTTTAATTGTCTGAGGTGACAGGGAGAGGCAGCTCTCCATAGGAAAAAAGGGAGCTAGAGCAGATACTAATTGACTCACAGATTCTAATTTATTTTAATATATTACCATGCCTTTTTTTCTTTTACTTGCCATGATACTACATTATACTTTGATGTCTCCGTGTGTGGCAAATGATTATAGCTTCATTGCTGCTGTTTGTACGATTACGAATGATAAGGTAAAGCAGCACGCTTTCATATGACTTTTGTTTCTATTTCAGAGTCTGCATGAATAATTCATAGGGCAAAATTACTGTCCCAGAAAAATACAGTCTGTTTCATCACAGCCCTCTCACACTTTGGTGATCAAGGTTTGCCTTAAAAAGGAAATACAGCATCACCAAAGGTTTTGATATGCTAGTGAATTTATTCATTCGTACCATCACTGGAGAAGAAAGGAGAAGACTTTAGAAGTACAATCAGGAGAACTAGGACATTTCTATACAAAATGTTTTGAAAAGGCTAAATACAGAATACAGAGGGCAGAACTTAAAGCTAAGCTTACCTTTTACCTAAATCGTGCAAGGACTTCATAGATTCCCAAGGACTTTGAACCCACATTATATGGAAGATAACATATTTCTTCCAAAAAATACAAATAAAATGAAAAACATTAGAACATCAATGTCTGTGTCGCACAAGCATGTGCTTCTTGCTTATTAAGGTGGAGGAATTTTTGTATCTCCTTGCCATCATGGTTGTTATACACCTTCAAACTAACTTCGGTTTATGGCAACCCTATTAGAGGATTTTCTTGGCAAAGGTTATTTAGAGGAATTTTGCCATTGTCTTTCTTGAAATATAGCCTAAAGCACTTGGTATTCCCTGCCAATCTCCCTTCCAATTACTAACCATTCCAGATCCTGTTTAGCTTCCAAGATCAGACAAGATCTGGTGCTTTTAGGGAAATTAGGCTATCTTTGACCTAAATACAATTGTTAATGCCAACTAAAATAGGCCTATTGAATCAGTTCATGAATTAGTGGTCAATACTTCTAAAAATCCCATTGAGTCAACAGGTATGTTTTCATTGGGACTACCAAATAGATTCAAGGTAAGATTTTCTTCATCTTCTGTGTATAACAATTTTGGAATGTTTCAGATTTTACAAACTAGCAAAGTATTCAAGAAGCATGTGTATGTATGTATGCATCTATGATTCTATGGTTCTATATGAAACCAGCAAAGACTTTTTGGAACACTTCCCCCAAGAGTTTCCAAATATTTGAAAAATATAAAATCTGGGAATAGCTTAAAATACATATATTGGCCTGGAGGAAGGGAAGGAGGAGTGCGCTAGATGAACCATCTGTCATAGTGAAAGAATCCCACAGTATGTTTCTGTCTAAAGAAAAAGGTGGCATTAGATACCCTTCCACACATTCAGTCAAGATCCTTTTAAATTCTTGAGTGCACATTAAGACTTACCAGTAAGAGGTTCTTCACACCGATGATAGCACTCTCTCTGATATTCTATCTGATATTCTCTCTGATACTCTATCAGATGGGAACCTCTGACCTTTCAAACCTCCCTCCTTCCAACTGTTATCTCCTGGCCTTAGAGAGAGTGAAAGGACAGGCCCAACACCATCGGGCCTGAAGAGGAAGAGCCCTCCCCTCCCTCCTTCCAACTGTCATCTTCTGGCCTTAGAGGGAGCGAAAGGACAGGCCCAACGCCATCGGGCCTGTAGAGGAAGAGCCCTCCCCTCCCTCCTTCCAACTGTCATCTTCTGGCCTGGGAGAGAGCGAAAGGAGAGGCCCAATGCCATCGGGCCTGTAGAAGAAGAGCCCTCCCCTCCTTCCTTCCAATTGTCATCTTCTGGCCTGGGAGAGAGCAAAAGGAGAGGCCCAATGTCATCAGGCCTGAAGAGGAAGAGCCAGCCTCGATTAAGAAGAAGAGCCCTCCCTCCAGTCCAACTGCTTTGGTCCAGGCGTCAGAAGGAGAGAAGAATTCTGGACCTGATCCCCTCCCCCCTCACCATTCCCTTCTCCTTTTGTGTTGTGTCTTTTTAGATTGTAAGCCTGAGGGCAGGGAACCGTCTGTTATCCCCTCTATTGTAAGCCACCCGGATTCCCATTGATTGGGCGGCATATAAATAAATTCTATTATTATTATTATTATTATTATTGCAGACCTTAACCCTCCGAAGCCCTAATCAGAATGTCCATAGGTTAGGAATTGTGGGAGCTCTAATCCAAAGCAACTGGTGATCCTAAGAATCTTCATCCTTGCTCTAGGCCTTCATATACAACTTAGATTCATCCAGCCCTGACAGTTTTGGAAGTAAAACAGTTTAACATCCTTCCTATGATTTTTATGACAGAAAAAACTTCAGCATAACAAATGTCATCACTGACTTCAATAAAATAAAGTTAGGCACTGCTAAGCTCATTATGTAAATATATTGTAGAGCCATGTCTAAGAAATAATCAACCAATTCTCTCAAGTACAGTGATGTGCTTTATACTGTTGTGTTGATAGGCATCAACAGAATATAAATGACTCTTACAAGTGATTTACACTGTGAATTTTGCACAGCCTAATTCAACAACTGAATGAAAAAAAAAGGAAGACACAAGAGTTGGGAAAACTAGGGTCACACTTTATTTGCATTAATGTACAGAGGCAAATGGTGAGAGAGGAATGTCATCAGACCAGCACCATGGCTTCTGTAACAAGCAATTTGTAATAGCTTGACAACAATAACGTACAAGAAAAATCATCTTGGAGCACCTAAGAACCTCAAAAGGCAATGTGGCCTAGACTTTGGTATGTAACTTCAGGATGGATAGGGCATTGTAGCCCCCATAAAATGTTCCCCAAATGAAATCTTACTTCATTCCCCTAATTTCTGACTTAGAATAAGTTAAAACCTCCATTGAGAAATACAATTTAGGCATCCAAAGAAAAGACCTGGCAAAAGCAGACAGTGAATGCAAATACAATAAATATAAGAATTCTAGGTGTAAATGATTTTCAGTGTCTGACTTGTTACTCTAAAAGGTGGGAAGTCTGAGGAACCCCACCAGCAGTGTCAGCATCTCCTTGAAATTTTGGGGAAATTATAGATAGGAAGTTTACTTCAAGGATCTTTTCATCTATTTATACCAGTACTAACTGCAGAGAGACCCCAGTTTCAGTTTTATTTAAAAATTTGCAAAGGTGTATGCAAACACACAAATCCAATGAAACCTTAAGAACCATATAAGACTACTGGAGTGAAAGGTGTGGAAGGTTGGATAGTGATGGACTGGGAATCAGTAGGGGTGATAATTATCAGTTTTGAAGAGAGTGCCTGAGAGCAACATAGAGAGAGTGAGCGACACTCTCCGTGCACACAAGGTCTGTAAACCTCACCCCTATCTATAAGCATGGTGACTATAGCTGAGACAGATATTTATATCTTTTCCCCATATTCCCATGGGGTGCTTGCTGCTACCAAATGGTGTAACAAAGTCTTGATGGCTTTTCCATGGAAATGATAAAAAGGATCTAGAATAGCTGATGGCATTAACTCCAGGGTAACAAAACACTGATTGGATTTGAGACAACCCTGGATAGTTGGATAGGAAAGGTGAATAGGAACACAGCCTGGGATAGACTGGAGGGTATGGTCCTTAACTGCTTTGTGATGGGACTCACTTAGCCTCCATTGCAAAAGGAAATGCAAAGAGCCAGGAGGGGAGGGTAAAACTGATTAGCAAATTCTGCCAGCATATATTTTAGTACTGAGTCTCCCATGTATGGCTAGGTCAGAGTGACCCATACTCCATGTGTAACATCTGAGTGTCCACAGGTCATGACCCCTCAAAAACATGCCAGACATTAGATATTAATTATGAAACCCAATATCCAATGTGAGGGTTGTAGGGAATGCTAACAGATTGTCTCCAATACTAGAAATGCAGGACTGAAGCGGGGGATCACCAGTAAGGACAGAATTCTTATTTGAGGGCAGTGTTCCCATCCCCCCCCCAGCTACCCCAGACCAGCCCAAAAGATTATTCACCTATCAACGCTGGAGCCCCAGGATCTAAGGGGGATGTCAGAAAGGTCTCTGTCACCTTATATGTTCCTCTGGGCTCTCCCCATTGATCTCATCTAGCATCACTGATTACTTCATACCAACATCCTAGCCAATATTCCACAAGTTTTTACATGAGCCAGTATATACACAGTTATATTTTTCTACTCTAGAACTTTCTTCGGATATTGAACAATGTATTACATCATGTCCTGCAGCTATCTCATCATAGATGCTTTAATAGCATGTAAAACATAAAGATGATATTGAAAACCATATGAACTGATAAGATTTCTAAGAGATAAGGTGTATAAAAAAAAATAACAACGGGCCCAAAATGGAGCCCTGTGGAACCCCAACCAACAGAGGAAAAGGAGAAGATATCTGATCTCCAGCTACCACAGGAAATGACCAGTTTGAAAGATATGATCTGAACCAACTATTTACTAAATCAGTAAATCCTAGGTTCTGAAGCAAATCTAACAAAAGACCATGATCAATTGTGTCAAAAACTGCAGAGAGATCAAAGAGAATGAGAACTGAGTATAAGCTTTTTGACTTGGCCTGAAGCAGATCATCTGTAATTTTTGTGAGTGCTGTCTCCATAGAGTGCAGAAGACCAAATCCAAATTGAGAAGGATCCATGATGGGATTATCAGAGAGAAACTCAAGAAGCGTACATAACAAATCAACTAAGCTAAACAGGCAAGTTAGCTCTGAGAAAGAACCTGAAGCACAAAACACTTATTGACTAGCCTCAGTCTTTCCCATTTTATGCCCTAAAATTAGGGGCACAGGGCTGCCTGACTGTAGAGCCCTTCAACCATCTTCTATTCAGACTATTTTTAAATGGACTGTTTCCTTAACAGAAGACACAGAGGTGGAAAGGAAAGCCCTGTAGGGAAGTAGTTATTAGTAATTATCTTCAGAAATAAGAGTAGATCTAATGTTGGTTTCCTTAGCCAAATGTGTTAAGATAGCAGGTAATAATAATGGCCCTTAACTCAAGCCTGCCATATTTCTTTTATGTAAGAGAGCTCTTTAATCACAGTACATATTTGAAACAGCTGATAATTTTCCTAATTAATTAAGAATGGCCCTGGACTAGATTGTTACAAAGTGGAAGACCAAACACAATTTAATTCCCCTCACTATTGACTACTCCACAAATATGCCCCATGGGGTACATTTGCTAAGTGATGGGGATCATTAGTGCCTGATGGAGAGAACACACTCCTTGCATCTTAGCAGGAAAAAAAATGGCTAAACATGTCTTTAGAAAAGATAGAAAGGTAGTTTTTCTAGCGTTCTGTTTGAAAAGGTTAGGGCAGGTGGTAGTCTTCATTGCCTCTGTTTGGAGGCAACTGTGAAGGATTTTACAAGTCTACAAAGAGGAAGATTTAAACACTCAGCACTGCATTAAGATATTAATAATGTATTTTTTTTAAAAAAAATCAATGCATAGCACTGAACATGTGCCTTTGATGGAATATTGCTGAGTCAATTCTTTCATATTCCAGAAGGGAAAAAAAAGGTTGGAAGAGAGATTGAAAGCTGTGATTCACAGAGTATTAAGATGATATATTTTCATGGCATACTAGCAATCAAAATAGCCCTGGTGGCTGTTTTCTGGGGTGTGGGTTTGTAGGGATTATTTTTAAGAACAGCCAGGATGGGTGACTAATTTTTCTAATCCTTGAATTAGGTCATGAAAACCATGACATTTCTTCCTTTAAAAATTGTAAGCATTAGGATAATTTTCAGATTAATCTGATCAAATTTAGGACAGTCTGCATATCTCTAAAATAAAGGCCTCTTATTTAACAGAATTAATTCATTGGACACCCCAACATCCTTGTGAGAGGCATAAAATAAATATATAATTTACTCTCTCAATTTATTGCCATTAATCTTCATTGCATTTCAGCCATTTATATGGTAGGGAATGAATGAATGAATGAATTTGACAATGCATAATACATTTGTGAAAAATTGTCAAAAGCATGTTGCAAGATACTGTAGAAGTTAAGTCACAATCAAGCACTTCCATTCCCTTCCCAGAAAGTAGTAAAGAAAATAAGGAGCTTTTTACATACCATCACCTTCCAAAATGTCAAATACCTTTAAAGGGAACCCACATTCTTCAATTTCTTTCTGCCTGCACAAATGTGTGCAAGTAGCCAAAGACAATCCCCTTCAAAACCTTCCAGTCCCATTTAACCCACTGTTTCCACTCAAAATGGTGACAGGTAGTGGCACAACATCACGTCTGGTCACCATTTTCAAGAATTGGAGGGAAAACATGATATTTTGGCACAGTGAGCTGTGAGGGATGGGTGCATCAGATGGGAAACTGGGTCTTGATTCCCATGCCTAAAAAACTGGTTCAAACTTCAGTTTAATAGCTTGACACATGTGGCAGCTACACTCAGATCCCAAGGCTATCCCATTAAGGTTTGGATGCTCCTATCTTTTCCCAAGGACCTACCAAATTTATCTGTCACAAATGAAGCGGGGGTGTAACAATGGTAAAGTTATTGGAAGATGTCTGCCTTCCTGGAGGAATGTCATAGGAATTATTATCTCAGTCCCTTCACAACAGAAAAGGATATGGCAGTGAGAGGAGGCAAAGACCTGTGTTGTGAGCTGAACTCCATTTCTGCATCATTGGATAAAGCTGAGAATTCCAGCTGTACAAGTTTTGCCCATTGCTATGAATCTTACAATTATAGTTATAATTTATGTTGTTGCTAAACCATTGTGTACCTGTAAAATATCTGTTCACCTCTCCCTTTGTATTATTAGCTGTGCAATAACTGGAGATTTACATTGTCTCCGAATAATGCAGTGCCAAGTTGTGTGCATATTACTTTTGCCTTGTTCAATTTAGCCTGTGTTTGCTCCATATGTTTTCCTGATTGCAAACTCCATTTGTCATTTTTTTTTGCTGTTGTTCTGTGCTAGCAACGAGATTGATACTCTGTATAATCTTATATCAGATGGGGAGACAAAATACAGAGAGAGTACGCACATAAATTGGGCAATTAATTTATCACAAAATATTAAATCCATCTGAGTATATATCTTTTTTCCCCCTGTACTAAAAGCAAAATATAAATGGAAATATCCAAGGAGTTGATAATTCTGTAGTTACTAATCACAAGCTACATATCTGAAACTGCAATTAAAAATGAGTTGCCTGTTGCAATAGCGAGGAAAGAATCTGGGAAAAGTGGCCAGGTTTGCAGCTCTCTCTTTTTACTTATCCAATGTGCTGCTAATGTGCCCATCCACATTAGTTTGTTTATATAATTAATTTTTATCCCATCCTTCTCCCAGCATGTGCTGTCAGGCATTTTACAGCAAGACTGAAACAAGAAATCTAAAAACCACAGGATAAAGAAGTTGAAATAAAAGTTGACAAGATATATTAAAATGCAATTTGTTTTAAAAAAAAAGTATAAACTCATTCAGAAATATAACGTTAAAGATAAAATTACAGTCCCACCATAAAAATGTGTTCCCATAACCATTTAACCATCAAATGCCTGTTTAAATAACAAGATCTTTGTGTGCCAGCCTAACCTCCTTTGTCAAGGATTTCCACTGCCTGGGAGGAACCACCAAGAAGACACTCTTCTGTGTCCTCAACAGACAGACCTGTGATTGGTTGGGGGACCAAGAGAAAGTTTCATAGGATCATACTCCATGGTCCTTCGATTACAACATAGGTAGGCGAAGTGTTTCCCTTCAGGGCTGCCACTCCCATCAGTCATATACAGTGTTGAAGAATGCTGAGAGTTGCAATTCAAAAACATATTGAAAGTGCCACTTTGCTCACTCTCCAATGTGGGGAAACAGGCAGTGGAGATCATCTCGAGCACATCCAGGAAGGAACAATTTCCTCTGGAGGCAATAGTACATTCTGTCAGTCAACTTGATTCTGATCAAAGAAATCAATCTGAGTAGACATGTGTCTTGTTGCCTCACAAGGCATCTGAGCAGATGATGTAGATTTCAATTACACAAGACACTGTGTATCAAATTTTTATTTGAACATATACATAGTGTCTTGGTGCAGTGGTGTCAAAATTACCACTTTGGTTTTAAAAATGTAAACTCAGAGTATTATATATATATATATATATATATATATAATTAGTGTTCTTAATCATTTTAAAAGTGTATTTGATTTGGTTAAATACAAATTGCATAGCCACAACTTTTTTTAAAGCAGTATTTGCAAACTATGTGGGATTGGGAGCTGTATCCTAAAATATTTTGTGCTCAATAAATATGAATATTAGTCTTTGATACATAAGACAGGAAACCTGTCTGTTGACAGGGTCTGAAGAATTCATAATGGACAATCTAGGGCTAATGGTGGCCTGGATCCTTGTCCAAAGGTATATATCTATACAGATTGGCTTTCTCTGGTGCACACAAAACATTGAGTCTTTATGTTCAGACTGATAAGAGACATTATCAATACCTGGGGCACTTCACCTCTGCCCTTTTGTAAATACATGTTTAAGCCAGAAGTGTTCCCTTCACTCCCAAGAGGCTGCCCTCAAGTTAGAGGCAGAGGTCCAAAACAACTGCAAAAATAATCCAGTTTGAGACTGGTATAACTGCCCTGGCTCAGTGCTGGGGAATCATGGGAATCATGGCACCAGAGCTTTATGACAGAGAAGGCTATATGTCTCACAAAACTACAGTTTCCAGAATTCCTAGCACTGAGCCAGGCAGGGCAGATAAAGTAGTCTCAGACTGGATTACTTCTGCAGTATGTTTTGGACCAGACAGAGAGAGAATCGTTCTCTCTTTGACTTGCTGCAGTCTACAGTCATGTTCTCCTCATCGGAGGGAGAAAAAATCCATGTATGTTTTTTTTAGTTTGCAGCACCTTAAGCTTAGCTCAAGCCTCTTTAGGTTGGTTAAGATAAGAGTTTTTAGTTTCCCTCTGTTTTTCCTGTCTTTCATGGGAGTTTATCACACCTCTAAAATAATCCATGTCCCCAGGCTGTATGAATAGAGATCAGTAACTTGATTGGACATGGTGCATCGCACCAGGTCAGGGAAATGGTTAGAGGCTATTTAAGCCTGCTCCGCCCTCCCTTTTACCTCTTCTGAGAATTGTTGTCTTGCCCTCCCGGCTTGAATTCAGTGTGGCTGTGGTGGTCGCTTTATGGGCCATGTAGGAATTTCCCCCCTTTTTTTGAGGATTTTTTCGCCTACCTCACACTGTTGTTCTTGGCATAGCAAATTGGCTCAGGTGTGGACTTAAACAGGCGGTCACTGGCAGTTATGGGGGGAGATGTAATAGTCTGGTGAACACCTATGGCACCCACTTGGGGTGAAGGTTAGGCCTCTTAGACTTTCTTCTTAGATCTAGTGAGTAAGGAGAGAGGAAAAGAAACCTTTCTTGGGGATGACTTGGGATATAATCCTCAGTCAAATCTGGCGAGTTGACTGTGGAAATCTCAGGCTTGCGTTCTAGATGCAAGCTGGCCGGGGAGCAACTCACTCATTGGTTATCCTTGGAGCTCAGGTGTTTTGCCCAGGGGAAGCTGAGGAAGTGGGCTGAGGGATAGACCACCTGCCACAGTTGCTCTCACATCAGGTTGCTCCCCTCAAGATTGCAAGTATTGAAAAACAATTATAAATTGTTAATTCCTTAAACAAAGTGGCCCTATTTCAACCCATATTTGTGTCTGGCCTCGTCATTTCAAGTTAGACAGTAACCCAGTTTACCTCTCCTGAGTGAATTCTAATTTGGGAGGCAGCTGGGTTTTATCGCACATAATTTGCCACCAAATCTGCTGGCTGAATACAATCCAGATGCAGCTGGGTCCCAGGAGCACTCAGCAAGCTACTTTTCAAAGTCGGAAAACTCCCAGAAGTTGGAAAGTTCTGAAAAGTGGCTTGCTGAGTACTCCTGGGACCCGGGCTGCATCCAGGCTGTATTCTGTCAGTGGATTCAGCAGTGAATTATGTGTGATAGAACCCAGTTGCCTCCCAAATTAAAATTCAACCCGGGAAAGGTAAGCCGGGTTTTTTAGTGGTTCGATAAGCTCCAGAGACTGTTCTGTTTCTACTGCCACCATACCTGTTTCTTTAATAAGAATGTTTTATTTTTTTCATTTTTTTTGGCTCCTTATCCTTCTACCTCATTCTTACTTGGCATTTCTTTGATTAACTGTCTGTTTTTAAAATCTTAAGCCTGTGAGGTCCTGCACAGAACCTGTAAGAGCTTCCCCCACCCAATAATAATAATAATAATAATAATAATAATAATGTCCCACTTTTCCCAGAACTGGGTCCCAGAGTGGCTCACAACATTAAAAGAACAATACAGTTAAAAACATAGACAACTGATATATTAAAACAGAATTGTTACAATATTAAAATAGATTACTTATTAAAAGAATCAAATACAGTTGAAAAGATAAAATTTTAAAACACTTAAAATGATAAAAAAAAACCTAAAATTAAAATAAAAAACAGTGCACTGCTCTGAAACATACAGCATCCTGATTTCCTGGCTGTGGAACTTTCTGTCCAGTTTCTCATTTTTCATCTCATTTTTGTCATTGTTTCTAAATCCATGCACATTAGGAAAAAGTCTACTGGGAGACCCGGGCTGAATGGGAGACACAAGCTGAGTTCATACATCAGAGTTTCATTGCACAAATCTCCTTATTCAGAGTTATGTATAGATTATATATACAACACTTGTGTTGAGTTGAAACATTGCACAACCACTCAATGCACAACTCAGTACACATCTGCATGTTAAATAGCACCAGATGTATAACCTACCTTCTGCAACCATGAACTGAATGATGACATTCTTCATTAGAAATTTTTAAAAAAGACTAGTTGCATTTATAGAGGAATGTATGGACATGAAAGACACTGACAGAGTTGTGAGGTGACTGCTGAGTAAATGTGGTTATGTCTTACAAATGTGTTACTACTGTCCTAGGAGGCAGCCTTTCAAGAGCACTAGGTCTTGGGGCTAAAATGACTGAGCTGTTCACTGAGCTCTCAGTGTGTTTCTGCCCTTTCTCATATTTCATACAGTGTAAAAAAAATCAGAATTTAATCAAGTCATTCTGCCCATTGCTGATGATAATCAAACTGAACAGTTGCATCCAAGTGCTTGATAGTCGTCTATGCTGAATGCTCCCTCTGTACTGATGTCCAATTTTCTTCTATGCAAAGTAGTTCTGAAAAACAATTTTATTCTGGAAGACAGAGCAAGAACAAGGAAAGCATTTAACTTTATAACAAGCCTGTTAAAGATAGTTAATGAGAAAGCCTTCTCAAATTAAAGTATCTACATAGTGTCACCATCACAAAAGCACTAAACTGAATTCACATCTTTATTTCTTCAAAGGAAGAACGCAAAAAGATATCTACATTATATTCATGCAAAATTAGCAAATGTAGACCATTTTAACTCTTGCTAAATGTGCCATGTGTGTTTTAATATATATTAGCCTAATGCAGATTGTTTTAGACATATGTTAAATGCAACAGTTCTTCTCATCAAGCCAGCCTGCCAACTTTGACTTCTTGTTTACCACCATTGTGTATAATGCTTGGAACCTGTATGGACAAACAAATAGTAAGATTTGTGGATTTGTGAAAGAAATAATCTGTTATGAATTTCACCTTGTATAATTAAATGCTTAGAATGAAAAAGAAGAAGAGAGTCAAACACCGTAAATGATTTGGAGGAAGGGGAGAGATGAAAGAGGAAGCCAAGTTTGCAGATGAAATAAAATTATTGGGGATAATGAAAAACTAATCAGACTGCCAAGAAATGGGGAGGGGGAAATCAAAGCTGGATAAGTGGGCAACAGAGTGGCAAATGAAATTGGAAGTCTGGATCAAACAAAAACCTTCCTATAGATGAGCGTTTAATCCAGTGGAGTTTTCCCACTAGCTGAACAGCAGAGATTTTTTCTGATTCTTTTGTCCCCAGAAAATCTGCTTGGAGGAGGGGTCAGAGATCCTCTAGAAAGGATGCAGAGTGAAGGGGACTGAGAAATCATCCCCTCATTTCTGCCAGATTCTGAGAAGAATTCCATTTAGGGAGATTGCGGCTGGCAACATAAAAACTCTTGTTTATGTGCCTGAACTTGGGTGCCCAAAGAATGCTGCAAGGAAGGCGCAATGTGATAGCCTCCATGATCAGAAACACCAAGCTGTAACATATGAGGTGGCAGAGACAGAGGTATTTTAAGTCCTGCTGCTCCTTCATGAGATCTCATTGAATTTTATTCTTGGAGACATTGGATTGCTGGAGATTGT
Source organism: Sceloporus undulatus (assembly GCF_019175285.1). Taxonomy (NCBI): domain Eukaryota; kingdom Metazoa; phylum Chordata; class Lepidosauria; order Squamata; family Phrynosomatidae; genus Sceloporus; species Sceloporus undulatus. The sequence goes on along the minus strand of NC_056523.1, from coordinate 39,603,926 downwards.
TTTAAAAAACACTCAGCTCCATAGCTTGTGCTTTAAGCAAGCAAGCAAAATAGCAAAGCCCAGCAATATTTGGAGATAAGGTGTTTTTAATAACTTTTCTAAAAATATGGGCCTAACAATTACTCTTGACACATTTGTATTAGCAAATCTCAAAACAACTTATCAAAAGATGATAGTGTTCAAAGGTGTTTTCTTTAGATTAGAATATATTCATAAGGCAACTATCTGTTTTATCCTGGAGTCCAAACATTCTATTCCAGAATGTATGCATAGCATATATTTTTATTCAAAAAACTTACCTATATCTAAGAAGTATTGATTTTATTTCTTCTTAACTTATGTTTTCTCTTACAGAATTCTTTTCAGACTAAATGGCTACAGCTTGGCCCTAAGTTTGACCTCTCAGTTACCAATAGGTGCTCCATTTCAGTTTTATAGCTGTCCTTTTCAGGCCATTAGTTATGTTATTCAAAAATCAAGGACTTTTCTTTATTTATCTAAAGTCAAGAGATGACATCTCTGTCCAAGAATAACAACATCAATTCTGTCCTTACTTTTTTATTTTACCTCTTCTCTTGTCCTTAAAGCTCAGAAGAAGAAAAAAACCCTTGATTCAAACAGAGGTCAGCCTTCTGATTCTTGTCCCTAGATTTTAAAGATATTTGATTATATAGGGTACATATATGTGTGTGTGTGTTATTAACTACCCATGTGTCTTTTTAACTCTATCTATTGTGTTCTTACTATATTTATGTGTTGGATTCAAATTAATTCTCTCAGAAGGCAAATGCTGTCTATGCCCCTCTCCAGACGGGTCTTTGCGGTGCCCCCGTCATGTGCTATGGGTTGGCTGAGGGCGCACTGCCCATACTGGTTTCACCCCTAGCACGTGACAGGGCTGTCAAAATGGCAGCGCCCAGTACACATGGGCACCGCCATTTTGATGTGATGGACGCTTAGCGGTTGCATGTCCTGGCATCATTGTGATGCCATTGGTGCACTGAGGCATCACAAATGCACCGCAAGAAGAACCCGCTTTTAAGGGTTCTTTTTGCTGCATGAGGGAGCTGCGTGGTTTGTCCACTGCGGCTCCCTTGTGCAGCAAAACAAGGCACGGATAGGCCGCCCTTTTTGGGTGGTCTGTATCCTGTCATTGTCTGAATTAATCGAAGTATAGCTTCCAAGTTGAAGGAAGTAATAGTTCCCCTTTAATTCTGCATTTGCCAGAGTACTGTGTGCAGTTCTGGGCACTTCATTTTAAGAAGGACATAGGCAAGTTGAAGTGAATCCAGAGAAGGGTGATAAGGATGATAAGAGGCATGGAGAACAAAACATATGAGGAGAGATGGAAGATTAAAGAGATTGAAGCTGGACATGTTCAACTTGGTGAGAGAAGATTGAGGGTGATGCGACTACACTCTTTAAATACCCCAGGAGCATTTGGTAAGCTCACAGAGATAAAAAAAAAAAAACCCACCAGGCCTGTTCTCTGCTGCCTCAGAGGGTAGAGCTAAGGCTACATCTACACTGCAGAATTAATCATTTGACACTGCTTTAACTGCCATGGCTGAATTCTATGGAATTCTTGGATTTGTAGTTTTGTGAGATATTTAGCCTCCTCTGTCACAGAGCTCTGGTGCCACAACAAACTAAAAATCCAAGGAATCCATAGGACAGAGCATGATTAATTCTGAAGTGTGGCAGCATCCTAGGTCTAATGGTTTAAAGCTACAGGAGGACAGAATTCACCTGAACTTTAGAAGGAACATCTTAACAGTGAGAGCAGTTTGTCAATAGAACCAATTACCTAAAGACCTGTTGGTGTCTCCTTTCTGGATATCTTCAAAAAGAGGCTCGTTCTGCTGGGGTGGGGATTCTCTAGTGAGAGATCCTGCACTAAGCAGGGAGTTTGACCTGATGGTGTAACAGGCCCCTTTCACATCTATGATTCTATGATTCAATTGGAGTGTACTGGAAACAGCTGCATTACATTACAGTAGTCATTTTAAAAACAACAAGTACAGTGGTTTGCTGCTGCAAGATTAGACAGTGTAATCCCGAAACATTTCAGAAAGCATTTCGAAACATTCCAGAAATATACTAGAGCAAAAAGGTTGAATTTTTTAACATTCAGTTCTCTGCATACTTAATAATCTGCAATGTTATTTGTTTTGCAACTAAAGAACAATAATTGGTCATTCTGATTTCATGTACAGTATTTCATGTTTGTGATGCAGAAATGTATTAGTAGAATATAATATGGCAGAATTTTAATTGTTTGCACAGATGCATTCAATGAAGATCACATTTAATAATTAGTGAGAGAATGATTGATTTCTTAGGTTCAGGAGCTGATTTCTTGAGAATCTCAAAACTACCCTACCCTAAATAAAAGCAATTTTTTTTCCACAGTATTTGTTAGAAGGTACCTGTGACTGAGAGAAAAAACACACACAAAACGTGCAAATTCAAATTTGTTGTATGCACTAAAAATTAAAATATACAGTGATTTCCACAGAGACCCTAATGAATTGATATTTTAAAAGTTCTGGATCTCCAGACATATTCATTTTTGAGCTCTAGATCTGACATGGATGCTTATGCTCTTCTATAACTGAAGTTACAATCTATGGGGCAATATTGCCTGTCCTCTACAAAGCATTGTTACCTTTCTTTTAAGAAAAGTTGCTTACTCATACAGCATAAATGCTCTTTTCAAAATTTGGGAATGTTACTTTTTAAACTAAAAGTACAGCTACACTTCCTGGGAAGATTTTGGAGGTTTTATTTCTAAATATAATTTTTCCAAGTTGTCCTCCTCTTATGGGGAAACATGGAAATGGTGCAGAATAGGATGAAGCAAGAGGAAAATGTTCCCTGTTATAAAGAAATATGGGGGAAACTGTATCTGAGTAGACATTTAAAGACTTAATGAAGTCAGGAAAAATGCATCCAACACTAGTTGACCTTTTCTAAAAATGACAGGAGCCAAAGTATCCTTCAAATTAGATGCATTGAGAGCTATCTGGCAAATCCCTTTGACAGGCTGGGGTGCCAGACTGACAACATGTATCACACTGTTTGGGAAATCTGGTTTTGAACATCTAATGTTTTTTGGAAATAAATGACAGAGCTCCCCCAGAAATACTTGTCTTTATGAATGGAATCTTAATATATGTCATGTGAATCAATGGACACAACAAAACATCATTTCCTGAAATATGATCAATAATTCAAAGCTTAAACTAAAAAAGAAAATGTAGGAATGTTCCTTTTCACCAGCATGAAAATATAGTTCTAGGGAACATGTTCCCAAACAGTGGTACTCGCAAGGCCAGACCACTGGGTACAACTCCAGATCTTTAGAGAGTATGAAGTCCTTTAATACAGTCACTATGCTTTAAAAAAAATCAGAAGAGGTTAGGGGGTACTGTAGTCATGCCTGACAGCTTCATTTCTCCACAGGGCCTTTAGGCAACACCCACATGGACCAAAGGGATACTGGAGGAATGAAGATGCTGGGCCTGGCTTCAGGATTCCTCTACAGCATGACCCAATTCTTCTCAGGCATAGCGGGAGGGAGGGAGGTGGGTGGAGATTAGTGCGGTGATAGAGTGTGAGGAGGTGGCGAGGAAGGGCAGGATTGCCAGAATTTGATCCTGAGTTTTGGGGCTTGGACACTTTTTTTTCTAGTCATCCTGGCAAGAGGGAGGAATCTCATGGCAAGAGCACTGTCTTGAAAGATGTGTGTCAGGGTTGCCAACATGAATTCAGGACAAGGCTCCTGTAATCTTCCTCCTGAAGAGATAATGGAGCATGTTAAGATGTCATGAAGCGCCATCAGGCCAGGTGAAGGTACCTGTCCTTTTGTGCCTTCCAAACCCAAATTTTCAACTCCAACTGTTCCTGACCAACATGGCCATTCCTCCCCTAGTGGAACATGTGAAAAGGCACAGTGGAGCACCCAAGCTCTATTCTTATAACCAGTGCCTCCACGCCTCCTCTCCTGACTCCTCGCCAGCAAAACAATGACTCTGTTGGTAGAGGATGGTTGGGGCTGAAAGATTGCTTTCAGAAGGTAACGACAACTGGTATCTTCATTCCATTTGAAGGAGCTTTATGGTATCTCATTCTACTTCATAATCTGTTTGAGATTAAGGTTATACAAGCACCACCACAGATACAACCTGGCAACCCTAGTGTGTGTGTATTCCGCATTTGTTAGATTTGTATTATTTTTCTATGAATAGTGTACTCTATGCAGCTGTGAGTAATGTTTATAATATCATCTTTAATGGCATAATCATAGGCAGACTCTTGTAACATCACCCTAGCAACATCACTTCTCACTCTTGTGATATTCTAAGAAATCATCCCTAGGACTCAGGTGTCAACTATGAAATCTCAGGGCTTGAGGTAGACCTGATCTGCCAACGCTAATGAACAGGTAGAATGTAAGTGGGAAAAGACAAGGAAAGAAAGAAAGAGGAGCTTATTGAAATGAGAGATATGGGAGAGAGCAGAATGTTCGGTGGAGGGAAAGAAATGAGGGAGATGGAAATCCCAAAGGATAGTGTTCTTAACAGAAGATGTGAAAAGGCCACTACTCAGTATTAACTGGTGGCACAGTGGTTAAATGCCAGTACTGCAGCCACTCACTCACAAACCACAAGTCCCAGCCAGGTGCTCAGGGTCAACTCAGCCTTGCATCCTTCCAAGGTTGCTAAAATGAATACCCAGCCTGTTGGGAGCAATTAACTTACAGTTGTAAACCACTTAGAAACTGCTAAATGTGGTATGAAGTGGCATATAAATGAAGCCGCTAAGCTGTTACTATTGGTATTAACTGAAGCCTTCATTTACAGTGTACTACCTTCTCTGTCTTCTGATTTTTAGTTTAACTAAAGCATTTTTATTTTAAAAAAAACCATTCCAGGCAGAGGACAAACAATTTTCAATTACTTGATCATATCAGGTATACTATTTTACAGTGTTTTCATGAATATGCACAAGTATGCATGTGCATTGTTAAAACACAGGGACACATAGAAAGACAAAGAATAATGCAACAATTGTATATATAATCATATCAGCATTGTTCTTTTCTATCATTTCCCCCCCAATATGTGTATATTCATTGGTGATGTAGTGATACAGGAGGCAGGGGTATCTTACTTTCTGAACTGAAGGAACTGAAAACAGTTGCAGACTAAACAGGCAGAGTGTTCTGTTTAAAAACTGGAAATAAATACAACAGTGCAAAATTCTGAATGTGTTAGGAAGTGGAACATACAATTCAGAACACTAAAATGTGAGAAGGAGTTTGCAAAATAAGCATTCCCAAAATATCCTTATCTAGAATGGCAAAATAGTCCAATAGTGCCTAAGAAGACCTCTGAATGTATAACTGCTTGATCTTATTTGTGGATTCTTTTGTCACTATTATATTGCCATTTCCATTCAATTTATTTTCATTTCCTCTTTGAAGACATTCTTTCTTGTTCTCTCTTTTTTCCTTCATCTTTCTTATATCATTGTTGTTGTTGATTTCACAGTTGCTGGACATTTTAAAATACCTGAAAGACTCCCAGGGAAAATAAAATAAAAATGCTTATAAAATAAAGTACAAAACATTTAAATCAAAGAAATAATTTCTGAATTGAGCAAATATTGAACAATGCATTCAAATGGAACATGGTTTGGAGTGTGGTAAAAGCTAAAACACAGATGCTGCTTTGCCATTAACGTAAATTCAACCTTTGACAGCTATCAAGTTTAGCCTAGCTAAAAAGTTATAAGCTGGGAGTGCCCACTGTGATATGTTATTTGGAAATCTAGAATCCTAGCCGAATAAAAGAATTAGGAAATCATTGCTTTATACAGTTGTCCAGACTAAGGCGGGGATCAGGGAAAACTAGAAAAATTTGGCAACACTATTCCACTGTGTGGGAAGACTCATCACTAATTTTAAAGATGCCCCTATTGATAACTGAAATACCAATTATTTAGCCACTGACTTTCTCTTTTATCCAGTAATAAATCTCATTAAACCCCACTTAAGGAATCAATTGATTCATTAACTTGTAATAAATGCTTTCTAAAATGCAAATTAACTACTAATTTGAAACACCTATTTAAAGCACTGCCAATATAAATTGATATTTCCCTGTAGTATAAAAGGCACAACTTTTTAGCTTATGAAATAGCAGTAATAGTGCTACGATGAACTTTCACTTTTGTTTCCCAAAGCAAAATATTTCTTTAGACAGGATGGAGGAGTTTGCAAGAGGACAATGTTTGACATTCTGAGAACAGTGTGTGGCAGATAACTAAAGGAGGATGTGAAGGATGTTGCTCTGAAATGAGCTACAAGGAGGGGCATATATGATAAACATTCACACTGCCCCATTGCAAACAAATAAATGACTTGCATCTATAAGGTATAGCACAATAATTTCTGGTGATTCATTTGAGTTCTGCCACCCCAAAAACCATTCAAGACATCACATTACTAGGTATTTATTTTAAGTCTAAGCATAGAGCACTCCAGTTTTCCACTGATTTAGAGATTTGTTACTCCATGACTTCTTCACTGGATTTTGAATATGGATTTGCTGTCTTTTTCTCCTCACAGGCTCCATTCACTTATACACTAAATTTGCGTCATACACAGGTGCACCTTACACTGGAAGCTACGCTGGAAGAAGCAGCACCACATGCCAAAAAAAGTAATGGTGCAAGCATCCATGGCTTGTGCCGCTGTGGTCTGTCTTGAGTGGAAGCCCCATTATCTTTAATGGGGCTTGAGCATCTGTGGAATTTCCTTTACACAGGGGAGGGAGAGTCTGGAATGGATCCACACGTAACGGAAGGGACCATTGTAGTGTTATTATTCCACTATAACTGCCCTGGATTCACCCTATGGAATTCTGAGATTTGGTGTTCAGAGGTGTCCAGTTAATAGAAAGACTATCACTGGAAGCTGTAATGCTGGAGAAGATGTGCCCCCCATCTGCTCAGTCTCAGATACTTTCATGCAGTACTTCCTGCCATTACCACAAGGAAGCTGATAAGTAATATGGTAACTCTTTCTCCAGTGTCATAAAATCTTCAGTTCCTTCACTAGCCTGCTAAGCCATCATGAATAACTTTGAAACAAAAGTTCACAATGTGAACTGAGAACACTGGGGGGGGACTGTGTATCTTGATTATATTACTTGATGTATATGCTGTTCTTTCGTCTCGTCCAACTGTATGATTCTATGATTCTATCAACCATCAATCATTTGCATTCCTGAATGTTGCTTTTGTTTTTCTCACCCCATGCCATGCATTCTGAGAACAGAAAAATGTTTATCTCAGCCACTTTCAATCTTTGGCTCTCCACATGTTTTAGATTGCAACTACCCAAACCATTGGCTATGCCATTAAGGCTTTGGGGAGTTCATTTTCAAGATGTTTGAAGACTCAACCATCATAAATCATTGGCCTATCTTAATTTATGCCAATTTTAGAATTTAGGACTTCTCTGCTTGTCTATCAATATATTATGAATACTAATACTACCATGTTTTGTTTTGTTCTAAGACGATAAGAATGACAAAAGGTGAAGAATACCATGTAATTAAAATGCCATCATGAAATGAGATGCATAAAGACAACTGTATGTCACAAAGTCAGGTATAATGTGAGAAATGCATTGCTCTATAGAACCACAATATCACATTCTGGAAGAAGAGAAAGAGCAATCAAATAGCTCTTTATAAGCCATGAGCATCTCAAGACACTTAGCTGCCTCTGTTAAATGACAAAATGAGTGTCATTTCCCTATTCCTGAATCTTAATTTGATAATGATATGTGGAGACATTCTCTACCAACCTGAAGGCAGCAGGTAAGTCTGGGGCATGATATCAGTCTGTGTCACACTCCAAGTGTGACATTCACTCACTCATACAAAGATCACTTGCATTCTCTCCATTGCCCCATACATGTATTGCAGATCTATGCACGACTGATTGAGCGAATAATGGGGGATGGGAGTGCATGCAATCTTTGCACAAGTTATCAAGTGAATGATTGGAGAGGAAGAGGAAATGCATGAGCTTCAGTCACCTAAGTCAAACAAAGGTGACATAATCCTGATCTGGTGTAGTGGGTGAGAGAACAATACAAACAGTAAAACAAATTTGACACTCTAGGGAGGGGAGAGGAAGGGGGAGGGGGTAACTTGATCTATCCCTTCAAATAATCCATCAGTTTATGGGTAGTGAGAGTTCACTGGAATGAAGTCTCAAGCTATTATAACACTGCCTCTCTAATAAAGAACTTTCTGGATTCATAGACAAAGAAAAATCAACTCAGGAACCTGTCAATTGTAAAAGGGTATCTGGAGTATATTATTCCATGTACAAGTGTTGTGATAAAATGAAACAGCAACCTTACATCAGCAAAGAATGGGAATTTCATTCTGTATACTTGGATATAATCATTTTTATTACCCGAGTGACCTTTAAATAGCGATAGCACTTGACTCTAATTTGAAGGCAGTTAAGCAAAGCTAATTAATGCAGCAACACAAACTGGGGACTAAAATGGAACTTCCAGAGTAAATTCTAAATGTTCCAGATGTGCTAAAACTATCCAAACTAATTCACATAATTTGTGAACTGGGAGCCTGCCAGCATTTATCTGCTGCATCGACTTTAGATTGTGACGTTCTGCAACTGCCTCTCAAGCTGTGGGAGAATAATAATATTTTGAACAGAAAGGTCCTGCAAGATATTATGTTTGGGGGTTTGTTTGGGGAGGGAGTTTCAACTCCTGTCATGTAAATTAACATGCCTGACATGTCCATCTCATCAGCTGGACCTCAGTTTCTCTTACAGGTAGCTCTGCACTTTGGCATTTGTGATAAACAAACAAAAATTCAGGAAACATCAACATCACTGCTGACTGTCCCCTGTCTCCTTCTGCCCTCCAGCTCAGCAAGTGATTAATTGGTAGGCTTGAGGAACCCAGCATTTCAATCAGGGAATGCCACATCCGATGCATTGTCACATCAACAATTCAGCCAGGTTTTGCTATGCCAAGGTAGAATGGTGAGAGCAATCAGTGACTCAGATGGGTAAAAGGACAAGCTCACAGGTTCTGTGACCTCCAGAAGAGACACCCATTTTCTGTAATTATAAGGAAAAGTCAGGGGGAAAAGTTTTAAAATGCTGTATTGGTGAGTTATAAAAATGGATGTATGTGCCCACAGAAAGGGAGAGAGAAAGAGAGAAAGAGAGAGAGAGAGAGAGGATGGGTCTACACATGCATATGAAAGACATGTTCAGTCCTGTATCAGAATTTTGTTTATTGAGAGATCATCTAAAATAATGTAGGAAAGTCCATGCTAGATTAGATCAAAGTCCCATTTAGTCTCATCCAACATCTTGTGTTCAAAAATGGCAGACCGTCTGTGAAATAGCCTTCTTGCATTATTTCTACCCACTATCTTGTATTCAGAGTTCTATTGGATTGTCATTAAATCTAGAGGATCCTTTGCATGATCATGGCTAACTGTTGTTAATCCCAGACATATTTCACTTTCAATATAATTTTCTAATACCTTTCTGTAACCATCTAAGCCACTGGCCATCACCACAATATTTTTCTGGTCATTTTCCTCTGTAATATTTATATGTTCATTTATTCTACAGTTTTCTTTCTTTTTAGCTATTTTTGTCTTTCATCACAATGAGGCCACTCTTTTGTTTTTCCTGTTCCAGAGCTAAAACAAGGGATAGGAAATGGGTGGCTCTTCAGAGATTGTTGTACTGCAATCCCCATCAATCCTCACCTGGCTAAGACTGATAGGAATCATAATCTAACAACATCTGAAGGGATGAATGTTCTGCTCTCTATCTCAGAACAGTGTTTATTCTCTTTTGTCTATAAATGTGCTATAAATTTATTAACTTTAGCGTGTGAAAACTCAACTTTGACTTTGTACCCTTACATTAACATAGCCAGTTTGGGATCTCTCCCTCTCTTTTGGTCTATTGTCAAGTTCCAGCCCTTGACTTACATGACCTTTCTGTTCCTATTAGTTCTTACACTTAGTTATTCATGCTGTGCCAATGTTTGACAACAATTTAAACATAACAAGAGACTGTAAAGCTCAAATGTCAAGAGTTCAGTTCTTATAATAGTGGCTCAGTATTTGAAACTCTGTTTTTATATCTACAAAAGAGGCAACCTGGGCTTCTATGTATATTGTACAATGGGGGGGGGGAGGCCTTTAGATTTACCAAAGTTCAAAAGATGTATTAGATGTTATATTTGATTATATGTAGCAGTTGATTTTACAGTTTGTATTTTAACTGCATAACTTGCTTAATTTTGTATAGTTTATATTTTATTATTTTAGACTGTATGCCAATGGCAGGTTATATACTGTTTTGATTATGCCTGTAAAGTGCCATGCAAATTTATGGTGGTATATAAATAATCAATAATAATAATAATAATAATAATAATAATAATAATAATAATAAATTGCATGTGAACAACTGTAGGGGGCTAGAGCTTTAGCTCAGAAGGTCACACTGTCAAATGAGAGGTGCCCCACTGTGCCACCTAAGGGGGTAACTTTTCCATGTTTTGGGATCTCTCTGGGCCATTTCTTCATAGACCAATTCTATCTTCTGTTCTACATGCTAGTCTTCTTTTCCAACAGGAAATGCCATGGAAATCAACAAACAGTTTCAGATTCAATATAAAATATACCCCATGTAGTAAAGTGTTTTTTGACTCTTGCCACTTAGAGGTGCCTTTTAAATCAGGATTCTTTTCATTGCATTCTTCCGATCTTTCCCCCCTCTTATTCACTCAACCTATCACAATAATTAGAAGTTATTTCTTCACTGACTACCCACTCAACCTTTATACCCTCCACAGACCTCCTGCAACTCCTTTCATAAGTCTGTGAGGCCTTAATATGGTGAAACCCAGCTTCCATAATGTTCCAGTGAAATATACTGTGTATATAATATTAAAAGACAAACATGAACAGATAAAAACAAGCAACTTTCCTACATTTAATATTTCTTTTCTGTTGTACATATCACTGTTGTTTAAATAACACTATTGATGTCATAGTAAGGTTCAACTGCATGTTAATCACAGTAGTACTTCAGTTGGCTGAAATATAATAAAGGGAATGACTACATGAAAATTCTAGTTTAAAGTCTTGCTTCTGTTTTATAGTCTGCCATTACTTTTCTGCTTTTCTATATCTGTTATGTTATGAGCATTGCTACTTCTATATTCATGCAGACAAGAAATGTTATTATACAGGGCATATCCATTCTGTCTCTCATCTGTGGTTTCCCCCAACACGAACTATTTCATTTATGTCATATAATCAATTTTCTCCTGTAGATCAAAGAGGTGATATTCTATCCTGGACAGCCTACCTAGAACAAAACAGCACAGCAGATGATAAATAGCTTCTGAAGAGTCTATGTGTGAAGTTTGAACATTACAATGAAACTGGGAGAGGGTGAAATGTCAAAGCTGAAAGCAAAATGTGTAACGTTCCTTTATACTTGGCTGTGTAACTGAGGGTGAAGCAGGTGGGCTGCTAGAACCGGCCTCTGGCCATTCCAGCCACAACCAGGCCCCAATCAGCCCAGGACCACAAGGACTGGACAGCCTGCTCCCAAAGTGGGACAGTGTCATGGTCCAAAATAAGCCATCAGCAGAAGCGGATTAAATCCACTCCTTTTGTAGGAAAGTTTCAGCTGCCTTAGGCAGCCTCAGTGGCTTCCAGCCACTTCAGGAGTGTGTGTCATCTAGATGCCATGCCTCTGAAGCAGCCAGAAGCTGCTCTATTTGGCCATGGTCCCAAGGGTGCCCTCCACCGAGGGCCCAAATCAGAGGGGAAAAAACAGCTCCTTTTATGGACCATGTTTCTGTGGCCCAGGGAACAGCTTCAGCATGTCTTCTCTGTGTCTTGGGGATGTGAGTTATCTAATCACCCTCCCCCCCAAGCAGAATGGGAGCCGGCTTTTTCAGTCCATCTCTTCAGGCCCTTAGTCTCAAAGGTGCTACAAGATCCCTTTGAATACTGATTTTCCTAACTAACATGGCTATGTCTTTGAATTCAACTAAGCATAGAAATCAGTGATGAAAACATAAACATGTTTGGTTTGGCATATGCAGGACTATGTAAATGTCTTGCAACAATTAAATAAGAGAAAAAACTACTATTATGCTAATAATGTGGTAATCTTCACATGGAAACAGTTGCTTATCATAAATCAGTTATTTAGTGCTAAGCACTGCTGGTGGCTTCCCATGGACAACTCATCAGCCACTGTGTGAACAGAATGTAAGAACAGACATGCCCTTGGTTTAATTCAACATGGCTCTTCTTCTGTTCTTATATGCTCTTAAGATATTAACATAGCATTCTTAGTCAACAGTTCTTGTTAAAGAATAGTAATGGAAAATATTTTTTTCAAATATTTTTGAAAATACTTGAATGCAAGAAACCCTGATGAGATGAAACCTGGACTGATGAGAATTTTCACAGTTCAGGAATTATTCTTCACAAATATCATATGTGGTTGTTTTGTGCAGGAAACAGTATTTTCTGTGTAGGAAACAGCATTTTCTGTGTAGACATATTAATTCCTTTCTGTGCAGAAAAAAAAGTTGTAATTGAAAATTTCTTCTGCGTGAAATTCACACATGGTTGACGGGCATAAAAACACAGTATTTTCAATGCAGGAAATGTTTCTGTATTGAAATGTTATTATCCATGCAGCAAATGTTATTTCCTGCACTGACAGAGCTGCTTTCTCCGCAAAACAAGTGTGTGCCTATCTTGTGCAGAATAAATCCACAATTATGTATAGCCTTCAAAAACTGCATGTTTTTTGGAGACTTTGTTGTTTTGAGAAGAAAATTGCTGAAATTACTATTTGCCATCTTCAAGAAAACATTTAGTGAAGAACTACACGCCGAGCTCCTGGGCTTCTTAGCAGTTTTCAGCAATGTTGTGGATCAAGGTATCTTTCCAGACATATTCCATAGATGGGAACTTGAGTTTCTATGAGTTGTTTGGATAGGGCTAATCCACCCTACAGGATAGTTCCCAGAAAGTGATGCTGAATGATTATTATGTTAGAGATTATTAATGCACTTATGTTACAGGGTCCTCAAGAATTCTAGCATTTTCTTAATATGCAGTTTTAACAAGTACTTATGTGAAAACTATGGTAATATACTTGGGACTGATAATGGATTAAATCAAGATGAAGCGTGGCCCTGACAAAACAGAGGTTCTGGGGAAGGATGCTCCATCTTTTCAATGTTATGGACCACCACTTTTCCTGGAAATGAATGTTGATGCAGAACACTTTTCCTGATGTATCAGGTTAATGGCTTGGGAAGGTCCTAGTCTAAGTGTAATTCACTTAGCCCAAGTGAAATCAGTGCACAAAGATGCCTTGCTCAGTAAAGAAGACTATCATCAACTGAAGATTAATCACCAACTGAAATGCCTTTGGCATTTTCTACTGTTATGACAACTATTGTTGTTTGGTAAGTATTCAGTTCATAGCATTATTTTAAGACTTTCCCTCATCTTTTCCTTGCCATATTTTTGGTGGGCTATTTGCTCTGCAGAAAAGAAGGCATTTCCCCGAGTACCAGCAAACGCTGACACAGATAAAAAGAATTCTGGATGTAGTGATATCCTTTGCAGTTTGGGACTTATTCTGTACACTCCATTATTGCTACCATTGGTGCTTATGTGCAGTTTTTTTAAAAAAAAACATTTTTTGTGTGTGCAGGAACTTTCTTTTTTGCCCAGAAAACAAGATTTTATGACCAGGAAGAAGGTTTATAGCACAAAGAAAATAATGTTTATTCTATAGTTGTTTAACTCTTGTTTTATAATTATATTTTTATTATTATAATTTGTAAATTGATGTGTAAATTTATATTAAATATAAGCATCTTTGGAGATGCTTTAATTAACAAATGAACAAACTAAATTTGTACCAGGTACAAATTGTACCAGATAACTGATTTTTATTCTTGCAAAGATTTATGCCTTGTATATTATCTATGCCTAATTGTAGTGAAACAACTACTGTCCTAAATTATTGTTGTTGTTGTTGTTACTGGGGGGAGTAGTTTGGTTAACTTAGCAATTTCATATGTTTTTCTGATCCTTATCTTGACAGCTTCAGTATCACAGAATCATGGAAAAGACCATGAGGGCCACCCAGTTCAACTCTCTTACCATGCTGTTGTAATTCTCTCTCTGTGCATGCATTGTTTATATAGAGAGTATCAGCCCGCTATATTATAATTTTTGCAGTTTTGTTTTTTAAAGTTGATTATAATGTTGTGGGAAAAAATTACCAAAGGTCAAAGGCACATGACCTTCACTGAAAAAAAATGAGGGTATTGACCAATGCAATACATATAGGCATTTACTTCTCACTTGCAAATAAATTTTGTTCTGGTCTGGGTCATAAAAAATTACAATATAGTTGGAGACCACTCTGTAAAGCTATAATAGAACCCAATTATGTTTTTAAATGGAAAAAGAAGTATAGACATGAAAATATAGCACTTCATGTAACTATACTTGTAAATATGTTTATACATTCTAATTGGTTTTTTATTTATTTTTTATAAAAGGTATTCATTATATTTAGAGAGAAGCAAACCCTGATGAACCAAATACATGCTCCCTTTGAAAACAATTTTGTTTTCCTACATGTGGGTAAAATGTTTTGAAAATTGGCATTTGGTTGTAAAGAAAATGATTGCTAGTAATTTTGGTGCTAGTATTATAAAGATTTTTTGTAAGTGAGTATGTATGTGAGTATGTTTAATCTGTGAATGCATGATTGAAGTGGACATCCTCCTTAAGAGAGAAGATTCTTCCATAATCTGAATCAGGAAGGGGTAACTCTTTTTTTTAATGAAAACTGATGTGGAAACCTCTCAAAAAGACAACTGTACCAAGAAGGCAAGATATTTTATTTTACTGATCTATCTTGTGCACTGACCCTGTCATGTGTACTAATAATCCTTCTGCACATTTTACTTTTAGTACCCAAGCCCATAAGCATCGTAATATCTTCCATATACCATACATAAAATTGTATAAAGGAATGCTGCTCAAAGTTCAGTGTGGGTAGAGAATCTTAAATGCTTCTCCTTCTAGGCATGCTTCCTTCTACAATGGCTTTAAAAAAGTGATCTGAAACACAGATATCTTTCCAATTGCAGCAGGAAAAATAATAAGAAAAATGAATGCTCATTTTAATAAACCTTTGTAGCTTTAAATTGCAGTGTCAGTAACCTTTAGGCTGAAGCCAGATTTTTACAAGTTGTTTACTTCAACTCTTTCCATTTCTTGGACAGTCATTTCCTGAGCTACCCAGATATTGTTCGGACTATGCCATCTCTAACCACTGGCCATGCTGTCTGTAAATGATGAAAGTGGGTAGTTCAATCTCTGGAGACCTAAAAATCTTGGGCACAAACTACTGTTCTGGTAGTCATGTTCTAGGGTTTCAGATGTTGTTATAAGTGCCATCATCCCTAACCATTCACTGTTAGTGAGGGATAAAAGAATTTGTAGCCTGAAAACCCAACAGCTTTTGAAAACATGGTCCAAGATGGCAGATCAACTACACTAGCAGAGAGAGAGAGAGAAAGAGAGAGAAAAAAAGAGAGAGAGATCTAAATGATTACTATAGCTATTTCAGGAGTCCGATATGTTGATTCAGAACATGGGCATTAATGTCCATATTAATGTTTGATATTGAAAAATCTACACCAAAAAGTTATACTTAAATACACATTTAAACATATATTTAAAAATAATTTTACAACAAAGAGTGCATGTCAGAATGGATTTTACATTAAAATACATGTTTTAAAGAATTGTGACATGTTTTTGAGCTGAAAAGTTCATCATAATGTTCCAAGAGTCTGAATCATAAAGGATAAACATTTTCCCATCTCTTATTTACTCTAAAAAAATGTGATTCAGGTCAGCTCACTTCAGAATTAGCAAAAAGTAAGTACTAGTATAACCATGCAAGCAGCATAACAAAAAGGCGGCAAGAAGAATCCCATCACTGGATACAGGATGGAATTTGGGATGAATTCCCAAGCACTAAGAATCCCACCCCTTTTCCAGCAACACGACTTTACTCATAACCACTCCTTTTGACTATTCTGTTCATATTGTTGCTGCTGCTTGCCCTCATGGCACCTCTCAGGTGAATTTATTAGGGGTTTTCTTTGCAGGGTTCGTTCAGAGGTGAATTGCCACTGCCTTCATCTGAGGTGGAGAGTATGTGACTTGCCCAAGGTAGCCCAGTAGGTTTCCATATCTGAGCAGGGATTCAGACTGGTTTCCAGAATCATAGTCCAACACTCAGATCTCTACACCATGCTGGCTCTTAGGCTACTCCTATAGCACTGCTTAATTTGGAAAGTGTAAGAGTTCATCCAACTCCAGTCATATGATTCTTCCCATCACCATTACCCTTTATGATGGTATATATGTTGCAATGTTACAAAGATAGGTTAGAATTTTTAAAAAGTACTATTGGCATGTGCAAGGACCACTATTTTCCAATATGAGTGGGCTATAAAATGCATATGTATTACTTTGTGAAACTTTTCGGTGTTTCAGAAGTCATTTGCCATGTCAAATCACTTCTGCTCAAGAAACCTAAATTCAAATTATCCAGATTGACATGTGAAACTATTCACCCAGTTCTTTGGATCCCGGTCTTAGCTTTTTGCAAGTCTATAAACACATTGATAACAAGGATGCACTTTGCAATTCCTAATTCATGTACATATTTGCAATGCTTCATGAAGACATTTGCAAGGCTAAACACATTCCTGGATAATAGCTGCAGTTTAGATAATGGTGGGAATGCAAAATGTCACTTCTTCCTTCAGTCCATAAAGCACACAGTATGTTGCTGAAGCATACTTCCTCAAGCCCGGGGGGCTGTGTGAATAGCAATATAAAAGTCACCGTCCTCATTATCCAGGAGTGCCGGAGGGTCAGTGGAAAGGAGGCTTTGCTAAAAGCAAAACAGTTATTACGTGCGAATTTCTCATAGATCTGCAAGCAGTTCACTAAAGACATTTCTGTCCTTTGCCATTACACAAATTAAGTTATGCATTAATTAAAACATTTTAATTTCATCTTTTTAAATGACTTAAGGACAGTTCACATTCTACAAGGGATGTAATGCTTGGTAATGAGTGAACTTAACAATTTCTTTCTCCTGCAAAAGTCTTCAGAAACCACACAGCTTTCATAGGAGATTATTGCATTAGCTTCACTTCTGGGATAGATCTGGGGTGCAGTATGCAGCTCGTATGCAACCTGGGCTTCTCTCACAGCTTTTCAAGAATGGGATTTTCCAGTTTTTGAAAAGATGTGGGAGAAGCCCAGAGAAGCCCGGGTTGCATATGGGTTGCATACTGCCCAGAGTTGGGCGAATATGATAAGATCCACTTTAAGAAAGTTACATTGTGGGTCTATCCTGGCAGCAAAGCTAATGCAATAATCTCTATAGTCTATTTGCAAACTGGGACTTATTGTGTACAAAATTCAAATCTGGTTCTTTTGCATAGAAAACAGCACTTTCTGTCCAGAAAATAATATCTCTGCCTTCCCAATGCTCATATCCCATATGTGTCCCCCTTTCCCACTTTTTAAAATCTTTCTCTTTTTTCTTTTCTTAATCTTTCTCTTTTTACCCCTCCTCCCTTTTTGTACTTGTATGCAACAAGTGTTGGATAACTAGGCTTAACCAGTTTTAAGTATTTATATTAGACTTGCTTGAACATGAATAGGATAGTTCTACAGACAGGACCTCCTCCTCACCCAGGAGTGGATTATCAGCTTCCCTGCTCACCAGCCATACCAAAATAGCTTGCCTGAATGAAGCCATTCCAACCCCATATTAAGAGATAACTTTCTAAACCACTCCCACCCTCCATGAGGCAAAGCAATCAGGCAAGACAGAGTGGCTGTGGGCTACTCCACCCATGATTGCCCTTCATTCAGCCAGGGACCATGGAGACTACATGGCCCATTCTGAAAATGGGCCACCACCGTGTTCTCAAATGAGCCGCCAGCATGGAACAGATTTTTGCCACTCTTTTTCCTGGCTGCTTCAGGCCATTTTAGGTGGTCTCAGAGGATCTTTGAGTGTTATCAGGGGCATATGTTGTCTGCACATCATGCCCCTGAAGGGGCCAGAAACCATTCCTTTTAGCCCATCTGTTTCAGGCCCAAGATACAAGATTCGAGAGACCTTGCTCTATCCCTAATGTTCCCTTTCCTTCTCCCTGGCCACCTAAAAGTGAAGGATAAATCTAAAGGACTTCCTCTTCCCCTAAAGCTGTCTGTGGGTTCACAACAGTGTTCACCAAAACTTTGCCCCATATTGCCTTGCAAAGGAACCAGCTATTACAAGTAACACTATTCAAAGTTAATAATTGCTTCCCCATGAATCAGCAAGTCAACCAACTTCCTGGAATAAACAGCTGGGAAGACAAAAATTATTTTGCTGCTTTTGTTGTTGTGCCCCTTCAAATTGTTTGAGTTATGGCAACCCTAAGGTGAACCTATCATGGGGTTTTCTTGGCAAGTCTCTTTAGAGGAAGTTCATCATTGTCTCTGAGGCTGTGAAAGTGTGACTTTCCCAGGGTCACATAGCAGATTTCTATGGCTGAGCTTGGATTCAAACCCTGACTTCCAGAGTCGTAATCCAACTCTCAAACACTGGTCCCAAAGCAACTAGCCATATCCTGCACTGGCCAAAAAGGTGTGAGAGATGGGAACACCACAGCAAATAGACTAGAACGGGGTTGATTCTCTTTTAAATAATGTGATTCACCTCTCTGCACCCAGTGTCACTCTGCTCTCTGCAACCAATTCTGAATGTTGGGCTGCCATTATATCTTTCTATTTTGGGGAAGGCAAATGGCAGCTCTGTAAAAGAACAACAGCAAATATGGTTTGGTTTATATTTGTGCAATCCTAATTACAGAAAGTGTTATGAGTGTGTTTATTGAACAATGCAGAAGAATAGTATTATTCTTTCAAAGGTGGGCAGCCGTCCTTTACTTCTCCAGATGTTATTGGACATCAGCTTTCAGCAAAATGAGCCAGCATAGCCAATGATGAGAAACACTGGGAGTTGAAATCCAGCATATCTGGAAGGAAATGACAACCCTACCCTGAATATTAAGCATATGGACAAGTAAACACAGCAAGTATTGAGAAAAACATATTTGATTTTACAAAAACATATTGATGTGAATAATGACATAGAAGAGCCAAGAGTGTGTTAATAAAAATGCATTATATAACAGACTGGAGGATTAAAAGATTTGTGAATAATATTAAGGCAACTAATATTAGGATAAAGAGATTTTCTGGATTATCTCTACAGCATTGTTGAAATTGTCTTCCAGGAGACTAATAATGCTTAGTTTACAAAACAAAATTCCCATGAGGATCTAAATCTGACAAATCAATATAAAGGGACTTCTATGTTCTTCTTTCATTTCTTCATTCTTTATCAATACACATGATCTCAATCTAAAGACAGACAATTTAACAAGACATGAGATACTAGCATTATAGTGGAGTGGAGATGGTAGTACTGTATTATAGTGGAACACTTCTTCATCTTTATGTAATAAAGGTGTGGCCTTTTCTATCTAATTATTGGTATGTTTCTTGGCTCGCTGCACCCCATCTGGCTTATCACCTGTAAATCAGAATTACAAAATGCAAGATACAGTGCCATAAAAAACCTATCATAAACCCTATAACTTCAATGAGACTAAGAGCCACATCCCATTAATTATTATTCAGTTACTCCAGCTACACACAAAATGTTGATGACAACAACAAACCCAGCTCTGTTGTGACAAGAGCTACAGTAGTATACCTTTATGTGTGGTGGTGTAGTGGAAGAGATATATTTTGTGAGCTACACTTTGGAACAATCACAAGTTCTGAGAGAATCTGAAATGTAGTTCTTTGCATGTTACCAGAGGAATCCCCAAATCAACAATTTACATACCTAGTTTGAGGTAGAAATTAGAAGCTTGCTTGTGCAAGCAATGTAGTAGGTTCAGAAAACATACCCAAACCATCCCCACCCCACCCCTTTGGAGGTAAAAATAAGAATAATTATTATTTTCCACATACTGAATTATTCCTTAGAGACCATGTTCTTGCAGTTGTATTTTAATATATTTTTTTATCAATATAGCCAACTGAATGAAAACAGATCAAGATATTGAACAACATGGGGGTGGGGGCTGGAATCCCTTAATTCTAAGCAGAAATCCATTATCTCTCACTTTCCCACACATATGTGGCATGCATGCGCGCGCACACACACACTTAGCTTCTTTAGAGTGTTGTGCAGACCCACTACTTCCCCATAGAAAATGCACTGAAGCAAATCCTGATCATCCATTTCGTCTCCCACCACCCTGTGTTGTTTCTCTGATTGTCTCATAATCTATTGGGTATGCTCATTGTTTCTCTAGTAAGTATAGTATTATTATTTTTAGAATCTTTTCCAGGCTTGGCTATGAGCAGTGACAGTGGAAACCAATTCCACAATATTGGTCCAGCACAGTTTATGGAGACCTCAATATAACCATTTATGGATGGCATTTTCAGCCAGTTTGTAGATAACTGGGTGTTTCTCACCTTAAATATATCAGTAGGAAAAATGTCATTAGGAAAAATATGAGTAGGAAAGCAATATTTTAAAGGGTTGGGGTGCTCTGGGAATCAGCAGGGGATTTTCAAAAGCCAGAAAAGTAAGACTCAGGGGATACGTGGTGAATTTTGCCCAACCTGCTCTAAATTGTTACTGTTGCTGTTGTTATCATTGCTAGTATGATGAGTTTTAAAAAGGAGGCATTCAGTATTAGGTAACTGTGTTTGCATGGTGAATTGTCTGCCCAACCCCATGCAGAAGTTTCAATGAAATATGGTTGTTGAAAAATGAAGTTTAATTATAAATCAATTTAATATGAACATGAAATGTCAATATACTATTCAGTCAGATGTATGATTTTCTGTGAAACATGTTTCCATTAAAAGTGAACAAATATATTCTATAATCCTATTGTACACTGAGTATTCTTTGAAAAAATATTTATTAGAGGAGAGGAGATGAACTGCCTGCAATGGTTTCTTCACTCAATGTTCATTAATATATTTGCATAACTCTTTTATCACTATAACAGGGAAAAAAGTAATCACTTCAGTCACAATACATTGTTACTTAACTGGGGAATTTATCGCTTTGTAAAAAAAATGACTTATCTCCTTCGACTTGAAGTCTCTTCCAGGATCAGCTGGGTTCTATCACATGCACACCTCCACCGATGCTGTCTCCTGGCTGCATCCCACCTAAAATCCATCTACCCACAGCTGGCTGATTTGCAAAGTTGTGAAGCTCCCTGATTTGCAAATTGTGAAGCTCCTGGCTTTGCAAATTGGCCATCTGAGCGCAGATTCTAGCTAGGCTTTAGGCGGGATGAAGCTGGGAGGTGGCATCAGCAGCAACATGTATGTGATAGAACCCAGCTGCATCCTGAAAGAGACTTCAGTTTGGAGTAGGTAAGTTTCACAGAGTAAGATAGAATGGATCTTGAATGACTGACTGACTGAATGAATGAATGTGCAGCCTGTGGATTTTATATGCCCTCTTGACTGTATTTGACTTCTTGTTGTGGCCTCTCCTGGGCTTGAAATGACTGTCCTAAAATGTGATGCTATCTTATCACTCTATCTGTTTAACTTGTATGCTGAAAACAGAATACGTAAGAAACTTGGAGGAAGAAGGTGAGAAAACTGGAGGAAGGAACAGCAATAATTTAAAATATGCAGATGACACCATACTACTAGCAGAAAACTGCAAAGACTTGGAACAGTTACTAAAAACAGTAAAGGAAGTAAATGCAAAGGCAGGTTTACAGTTGTACATTAAGAAAACAAAACAAAACAAAATGACTACAGATTAGCTTGTGCACTTACATGTTTCCTCTTCGAAATTCGAAGTAGAAGATTAAGTCATTGAAATAGTTCAAGATTTTCCATACTTTGGCTCAATAATCAGAATACAGACTGCAGTCAAGAAATCAGAAGAAAACTAAGAGGCTGGATAGGTCAGCATTATACACCAGCCTTGGGGCAAAGTCCACATACCGCACGCCCCAACGCTGCCCTGATGCCATCATCACAATGTGCACCCAACCACAGGGCAGGCGTATCACAGCACTCCTTTGGCCCTGCATCCAGATGACACATGCTAAAAGGAGTGCTGGAAAGTGCCATTGTAACAGCAAAGGTGACTTTTTCCTGGCATGAAAAGGAGAGGCATTTTGCTGTTCCTTTTAGCACCGGGGAAAGGTCAGATCAGGGCCACATCATGTAGTTACCATGGCCTTGAACCAGTGCTGAAAGGGGTAGTGGCAGGCCGCTTCAAAGGGGTGGTCTGTTTAGCCCCAAAGACATGGAAGGGCGGCTATAAAGGAACTGGACAAGATCTTAAAGTGTATCGATATACATACTAAAGTTAAGATTGTCCAGGCTATCATATTTCCTATTTCTACGTATGGTTGTGAAAGGCGGGCAGTAAACAAAGCTGAAAGGAAGAAAATCAACTCATTTGAAATGTGTTCTCAGAAAAGACTTCTACAGATATTGTGGACTGCTAAAAAGAGAAATAAATGGACCCTAGAGCAAATCAAGCCCGAATACTCTCTAAAAGCCAGGATGATTAAACTGAGGCAGTTGTATTTTGGGCACATCATGAGATGACAATGACACCTTTTCTAGTGAGACATGACTTGTTAGAAAAGGCAGTAATGCTTAGTAAGGTGGAAGGCTGAAGGAAAATAGGAAGATCACATTCCTGTCATGTATTGTTGTATTGTCCTTTTTTCATGGCTCTCGCCATATTTTTATTCATCCAGTTCTTAGTCATTTTCCTGGAAGAACTGATGAATTTTATGTATCTTATTTGCTGGCAGACCAGTGCCCAGTAATAACAACAAGGATGACCTGTTTTTACGCAGCAGCAATGGTATGTCAGTGTAAGATGGTTCCTTAAAAGTTCATAATATTTTTTAGTTTGTTAAAAATTTTATAATGATTTCATATATTTATAATGATTTTATACTCTTAAATTTTATTTTTATTTTTAATATAATTTTATAAGTGAAATTTTAACTATTATTTACTTTTACAATTTGATGATTTATTGTGATGTTTGTTGATTGATTGATTTTTTTTATTGATGTTTGTGATGTTTGATCAGTTGATAGTAATAAATCTATATATATTCCAGAAGGGTAGACTCAATCATGGAAGCCATGGCCCTAAGTCTGCATGACCAGAGCTGGATGGATGACAATAGGGGGAACTGAAGGGCTCTCATTCATAGATTCACCATAAGAAAGTTGACTTGATGATAGTTAACAACACCAAAAATATGACCACTTTAAAAAACAGTTTAAACATTTCAAAGGTGTATGTGTATCAGAGATATGGACTCCCAAGTTCCTATGACGGGTCAATGTGGGCCCCAGCCTCTGGATGTTGAGTAGTTTATAATGTAGTTCATATTATTTTTCACTTCAAATGTACTTCCACAATTCATGCTATAAAATGAGGTTCTGTATAAGTACAGGCATTTTCTTTATATCCTTAAGTATAGTTTAAGTAAGGAGTGGGGCAAGTGCAGCTTTCAAGCCACCAAAATTCAGAAGATGTTGACAGGAGAGTCACAGAGGTATGTTGTCAATACTAATAGGCCAACTTTGGCAAAGCATAATTAAAGCATATACAAATCCAGATCTTAGACAGGCTATCCTCCTCATTCATTACAAAAGCAAAACATGGGGGGTGGGGGGTGCTTCATTTCTCACATAAGCCAGTCTTGGATCTTGCTCATTGACCAACAAAAGAATAGGGTCAACAGTTTCAGCAATTAAAACACTACTACATGCCCAATCTTTTAGCAATAGTACTCTATAACACACTGTAGGCCACCAAATGATGACACCATAATAAGCATATGAAGCTACACACATTAAATCCAACTCTCCATACCATGGCAGGCAAGCTGAAGAATGTAATTAACCTGGAAAAACACACACAAAAAAACAAGCAAACAAAAACAAAACACAAAAAAATCTCCCCAAATTCTGTTACATCATTCCATATGCCCCATGAGCATTTGCCCACATCTGGTTCAAATCTTAGACATGATCACTGCTCAGACTGAACAAATAGTATCAAGCGGCATTAAAACAACAGCCAAAATTGTAGGAATCAGTGACACTCTCAACTCTTGGTGTTTTTGCATAATCTGCTGTTGTGTTATAAATCAACTACTAGGGGAACAAACCATGGTGGAAGATTCTTGTATAATCACTGAATGCGCTGAACATTTACAGTCAAGAAAGAAGCAGAAGAACACTGTGCAAAAAAGTATGTATTGCCGACAAGCAAACATTCCCACATGATGTTGACAGGAGAGTCACAGATCAAAGTATGAAAAGAAGAATGGATTTCCAACAAAACTGCATCAATATTCAGAATTCTTTGGCACCAAGTGCAGTAAGGGAGAAAGGCCCAAACACTCAGAAATCATTAAAAGGTAAAGAAAATGCTCTTTCATCTCAAGCAAGCAGAGATGAGCTGCAAAGGCTGGGAGGAGGGGACATTAAACCAAAGGAGGCAGATCTTGGAAAGGTAATAAGGAAATCAACCTATTGCACTGCTCACTTTCTTACACACGTTCATTTCTCCTCTTTTTCTACAGTTCTTTACAGTATATGATGCTTTTTCTAGCTACATATCTCTGAGAGAGGAAGAACATGTGTTATATCACTTCAGCCTTTCTGCTGACAGAACAGCTGCTTTTAATAGTACCAGCAAGGGCCAATTCCCCCTAAATATGCTCTAATATACCCCCACAATCAGTTCTGTAAAGCTGTGAGATACTATAGAGGAGATCTGAATGGGGTGGAGGGGACATGAAGCTTTCATTGCATGAGCATAAATCCCCTTCCCCAGTGTTAGATTTCAACCCATCACATTCAAATTATTATGCAAAATGTGAAGGCAAACAACACATGAGAGCAATGCTGCCTATTCATAAAATGCAAACCAGGAAGTCAGATTAAAACTGGTGTTGAATTGTAAATCATGGCAGCTTGTGATTTCCAACTGGAGCAGTGAATCCACTCCTGGGTTAGTCTGAACTGCAGAGGGACTAACCAAGTTGTTGAATCTAACCGAAGTGTAATCAGCATTTGCCTAAGAGGGAAGCCACCACGGAACAAATACCATACACAGCGATTGGAAGTAAAAAGGCCACAACTTTATTAACACAACAAAACAGAACAGCAACCAGAAACGTAGGGTTGGTTCTGATGCATGAGGTCTGGATCTGTCATCCATCAGACCAGTACTGAATGGATGAACCAAAGTGCTTGGTCTCGGCCAAGCTTAATGCCCATGCTCTGACAATCGATCACGTGATTGATCGCATCTCCGCATATGCGCATCATCGCATCTCTATCCCTTGTCAACAGGGGGATGCTGTATCGATGTTGCCCCTGCAATGGCAACACTGCATCGCTTGCAGCACCCCTGTGCCCTAGACTCCCTATCCAGCGCTACGCAGCCCTGGAAACCACGGATCCGAGACCTATGCAACCGCCGCTCAAAGTTGTGACAGCAACCCTGAACCCACAGAGGGAGTGTGGGTGGGTGAGCCGAGCTCAGAATGGCGCCTCATGGCCTTATAAAGGCCTCTAAACCAATGGGAGGCTGGGATAGGGCGGAGGACCAGCCTCCTGGCCTCCCAGCCAATTCCAGGTGGCGCCAAGCAATGACGCCGCCCAATCAAGAGCTACTTCCTCCTGCAGAGCCCTCTGGGACCTGTAGTCCCAGCGGCGTGGGCAGAAGTCCCTCCCCCCGCCCCTGAATCGAGCCAATCACGGCTCAAGCAGACCCGCACAGGGGCTTATGGGGCCGCCCGAGCCAGAAGAGGCCGGCAGCGTGCCACGGGGCTCCCCCGCTCAGCAACCGGGCCAGCCCGCCGAGGCAGGCGGCCCCGTTTTAGATAGTTCTGTAATGTTCATACTAAAACCCAAATTGGATTTACCATCCCACTGACAATGAAACCATAAACCTGCACTGATTGAAAACTTATTGGTAGGATTTGTTGTTGTTGTTGCTTCTGCTGTGTGCCTTTAAGTTGTTTCCAGCTTTGGCAGCCACAAAGCAAACCTACCGTGGAGTTTTCTTGGCAAGATTTATTCAGAAATTTGCCTTTGCTTTCCTCTGAGGCTGAGAGAGTGTGACTTGCTAAAGGCCACCCAGTGTGTTCCATGTCCAAATGGGGATTCAGATCTTTCCTCCAGAGTCACAGTCTAACATTCAAACCACTGCACCATCGTAAAAGAGATTCCCAGCTTTGCATACTATCTGATTCCTGTCTATAAAAGAGTGGAGGAGGGAGAGGGAGACTTTCAACATGAGATACTGTCTAATAACATGATGCACTTTAGCAAAGTCCTGTTGTGCATTATCTTTAAGAAAATGATGTTCAAGGAATAGAAATTCCTGATAGAAGATCAAGTGCTTGCCAAAGGTATAGTTATTCACACTCTGTTGTATGTGAGATAATATGGAAGAAAACTGAGAGAATGCTGCTGCTCAGGCATTTTGACATCATGTAACACAAACTGGGCACAAAATAAAATTGCTAAATATCATTCACAGAAGAGTGTGTGTGTGTGTGTGTGTGTGTGTGTGTAAAGAAGCAGCAACCAAACTCTGTCCAGAGGTAGAGGTTTGTCTCGTCTGAATACTGATGAGACTTTAGAAGTCACATGAAATGTTGGAAGAGAAGTCTCCTTGTAGCAGATTTGCAATCTCAAGAAATAATGGAGCTACTGTTACACCACGCTTCCAAGACCTAGTCTGACCAGGCAATCAAGAATACCTTGATCAAAAGTATCAACAACATTCAAAAGTAAGGTCTAAGACATTTATATCATTGTACTGTTACATAACTTTTCTAAGAATGGGAAATCATTTAATACTGTATTTCCCAGTTTTGTAGAAATTCAAATATTTGGGCTGGACTTTTTGAAATAATAACTGAGATCCATGTATAACATACCTATGTCCCAATAGCTATCTCCCCAAAAACCCACCTTGTAAGCACTGCAGCCCTCACACACACACACACACACACACACAGACAAAAACACACAAATAAAACACAACCATTTTGGTGTTGTCAGAGAGTAGAGAAATGAGCATGGATGTTGCTATACTGTTACAGACGTACATACAGACCTCTGGGGGTCCTTGCAACACATCCAGTTAGAAACTGGGCATGTTCTGCCATTCCTTCCTCTCTGAAATGGAGGTGTGTACTGCTTATAGGTGGGTTTGGGTTGCATTTGGTTGCTGTATGGTCAGAAGATAATTCCATTGGGCACAGCAACCACAAAACATTGGAGCACATTCCCTCAGACTGTGTTGGAGTCTCCTTCTTTGGAGGTTTTTTAAACACAGGGTGGATGACCATCTGTTGGGGTTCTTTGACTGTGTGATTTCGAGCATGTCAGAGGGTTGGACTGGATAGTCCTTGAGGGTTTCTTCCAATTCTATGATTCTATGAAAAATAAACTGTGATGAAGTAAGCCCAATTTACGCAACTGTAGTTCATTAGCAGGATGTGAGACAATGTCTGTGACTTCTTTTCCATTTTCACCGTGGTCTCTTCCTTCTAGATTCCAATAAATATAGAATGTGCTAAGCTTATTCAAAAACGTTGAAGACTCAAACAAGGGCAAAAATAATTCTGAAACAACAGCATAACATATGCTGTCTGTAGATGGAAGTTTGTTTTCCAAGTAGAAATCCTAGATGAAAAGTCTTTAGGATGGAATTTCCAGCACATTATTAATTTAAACTGTAAGTGGCTTAAGCATTGCCAGAGCAGTATTAACTTTTCTTTCAAATCTTAGTCATAACGGATTTTGCTCCACTATCTAAAACGATTATGGAGGAATTAGTGTCTCAATAGGTCAAAGCCATCATGCCTCATGATGTGAGGCTTTAATCATAATATTGATTGATGGTAACATATTGCAATTGTCTTCTTTAATGACACAGTTGCTGACCACGTAAAAATCACTGTGAGCAATTTCTCAGTTTTGAATTGTCATTTTTGTGCAAAAGTGTTGATTGGTTCTGCTGCAAGAGCAGGAGTGTATGAATTATTATCACATGCTTTGCAGGAACAGAAGTGGTTGGATGTAACAGTTCAGTGTAAAGTAAGATGTGCTGTTTTCTCATTGGAGAAATGCACATTTACATGGAAAGACTCTTAACAAGAAAGAAGAGGAATGTGTCAGTGCAAGGAATAATGGGAGGAAATAGATGTCTTAACAAAAAACCCAACTACTACTACTACTAATAGTATTTATTTATATTCCGCTTAATCTCAGGGAATCCAAGTAGATTGCAGCAGTAAAATAACATACAATTAAAAGAGAAATGCATTAAAAATTCCAAAATCCCCAACCCTCACCCCTAACATAAAAACATAAAAACACAATTGAGTCCTAAGAAGAGATTAAACAACAATAACAAAAGAAAAATTAAAAACATTAATGTACAAATACACTAACATAAGATAAAAAAAATTTCAGGTGGAGTCTGGGTAGGGTAAAAGATAAAAGATGGAGGATGAAGGGAGAGCGTGGGAGGCAGGTCAGCAAGGGTGTTCTAGTCTGAAAAGTCCTGCCAGTGAGATCCATCTTAATAGCCTCCTTGAAGGTTTCCAAGGTGGAAATTTGACAGGTCTCGTCCGGCAGCTTGTTCCAGATTCTAGGAGCAGCTAGGTCACTGCTGAAAGTCTCAGCCTCTTAGGTTGTAGCAGATTCTTCCTAGTAGAATGAAGAGTGTGGTGTGGATTATATGGGAGAAGCCACTCTCGTAAAAAGACAGGACACAAGCCATGTAGGACTTTAAAGGTTAAAACCAACACCTTGTAGCTTGCCCGGAAACTAATAGGCAGCCAGTGAAGGGATTTTAAAACTGGTGTGATGTGGGCAGATCTAGGTGTCTTCTCAAGAGGTAGGATTGAAACCACTGCAAAGCAGAACCTCCAATTCCCAACTTTCTCAGGCGTTCCAGAAGGATACCGTGATGCATATTTCTAACTAATGTTTCTTATCTTTCTTTTTGGCCACTGTTAGTGGGATTTTTTTTTTTTTTTTTGGCATTCATCTTTAATTATGTCTTTGATTTCTGTCCACAGTTCTTCATTTTCCCAGTCGATTATACTCAGTATTTCAAATCTGTTTCTTACATTGTCCTTGAATTCATCTGAAATGTTATTGAGGTCATATTTTGGTATAATGATGGGTTTTAGTGCATCTTCTTCTTCTTCTTCGGCTTAACTCTAATTTTTCTTATGAGCAGTTCGTGGTCTGTGCCACAGTCAGCCCCTGGTCTGATTTTGGCCACAAGGATAGAGCTTCTCCATCTTCCAATTATGTAGTCTATCTTGTTTTTGTGTTTACCATCTGGTGATGTCCAGGTGTATAGTCTATTATCCGTTTGTATGAAGCAGATATTTGCAATGAATAGATTGTTGGCCTCATAGAATTCTATCAGATGCTCTCCTGCTTTGTTTCTTGTTTCTAATCCAACTTTTCCTATTGTTTTTGATTCTTCTTTGTTGCCAACTTTAGCATTCAGGTCTCCAATGATTAGTTTGAAATCTTGTGATGGTATGTTGTCATTTTTTTTCCTGGATTGCATCATAGAATCTCTGAATTTCCTCTTCATTTGCACCTGTGGTTGGTGGATATACCTGGATTATTGTGATGTTTATAGGTTTACCCTGAAGCTTTATTGATAATTTACAGTCTGACTTTGAATTGTATCCTTTGAGTGCTCTAGCTATATCTTTCCTTAGTATGAAAGCCACGCCATTTCATCTTGGTTTTTTTTCTTCATTTTCTGAATAGATTACTGTATAGTTGCCTGAGTCAAAGTGACCCATTCCTATAACTCACTCACTCCTAGTATTACTATATTCATGTGTTTCATTTCCTTCTTTACTATGTCTAGTTTTCCCTGGCTCATGAGTCTCACGTTCCATGTTCCAATTACATGTGTAGTATTGCTTCTAACTATGCTTGTTTTATTGGACATGTTTTCTGCCTGGCTTCCCCCTCTCTAGTTGTTGGTTATTGAGCTGTCTCACCTAAATGGTTTTCTTGGTGAAATGGTCTCGCAAGGAGAGACACCTTTTGTCTCCTTTTGTGCAGTGTTGACAGGTGTCAGCTATGGTGACACTACTGTTCTCTCTGTGAACGTTGACTTCAGTGTCACCCACCACTACTGCTGCAGCCCAATAGCTCTTCCTATATTTTATGCCTGTTATTCCCTTCTTTCCTCCCTCAAACAGCATACCTCCAAAGTGACCCAAAGCAGCTTTATTTTGGCCTGTCTGTTCAAGCTCTATGTAATATTTTGCAGATTACTAAAACTTAATATATGCTTACTTATACAATGATCACATATTTACCATAAATGTATAGATTAAAAACTGTACATTTGTGGGTTTTAAATAAAATATTTACATCTTTTCTAAGAACTGACTTGCAACCACCTATTCCATCTTTTCACTGGAGATGTGGTGCAGAAGTTTCTCAGATAATAGAGATACTTTATCTTGAGACACTATCCCTGTCTAATTTATTGGAACAGGGTAGCTCTGCATAAAAATGGTGCTAGCCCTCCATCCATGTGAAGAGGCCATTTTTCATGTGACTCAAACATAACTCCAAAATGGAGTGGAGTTTCATCAGAGGGTTATCTGATGAAGAGGCCACTTGCATTTTGGTTTTCCCAGAGGGCAATGCCTTGTTAATTCATTTGTTATAGTACACTGTGTGAGCACACCATGGGAAAAACGTATCATTACTGTCGTTGAATAATTCTTAAATACTATACATGATTCACTAAAAAAGTGATAATGCTCAGGAAAGTAGAAGGCATTAGGAAAAGAGGAAAACTGCCCTAAAGGTATATTAATTCAAAGTTTAAAAAGTCATAATGCCTGGTAGTTAATAAGCAGCGGTCTTGGAGGTCTCTTTTTCACAGAGTCATCATAAGTTCAAATAACTTAATAATGGCAAACAAACCTTTGTTTTTGTTTTTGTTTTGGGGGGAATAATTGAACTCAGTCATGAATCTAAGGTTTATATATGTATTTATTTGTATTTAATTCATTTTATATTCCACTCTTCTCCTTGCACCCATTTATTTCTTGGATCAGTCTGAGATATGTACATGGGGGAAGGGGGTGGTGGTGAACCCTTGGCTAAGAGACACTTACAATGGCTGGAATTGTTGCGATAGGGAGGGCCAGTTCTAGACCGTGGAAATAAGAATTTTGCATATACCAACCTGCAACTGAGACAGAGCCCTTGATCCTACCAGATAATTTCAATTAGAGTGGATTGATTGTGTGAATCATAGGATTTAAACCCTATTATTAAATATTTATTTCAAAAATGTATTTAAAGGTTTTAGGCATTGTTATCAATGGATAGGAATAGCTATCCTGAGGAATAGCTGTCCTGAGTCTCACTCTTGGATAAAAGGTGGAATAGAGGGGCTACATGCATTACCAAAAGGCTCATTTTCCATCCAGCCCAGTGTTACTCTGTTTAGACAATGCAGGCCAACAGTGACAAAGGGTAGACTAGATGTCATTTCAGTGGATCCAGCCCAACCGTGACCAAAACAGCCCTTAGCCGATTATTATAAAACCAGCTGCTTTCTCAGAAACTCTGATGTGATAGTGCAAATGGCTACACACATCCTTACCTGTCACCACTGTCACCATTCTCCATGCAGGTCCCAGTCATGGCTTGTCATGTTTGAAGGGGGCACCTGGCCACATGGGTGAGGCCATTTCCACCCTTATGGGTTGTGGTGTGGGACTTCACAGAGAATGGCTATGATGGGTGAGGTGGAAGTGGTAAGTCTGCGGCATAGTGACAAGCAGGTATCTGAACACGTGCCCATCATCACACCAAACTAGGGATGGGAATGGGCTGGATCCACAGGCAGAATATGGTAGTGTGGCCCATTGTATCCTGTTCATGTGTACAGTGCTAGAAACAAGTGATTGTTTATTTGAATGACTGAGCAAATTCAGTTTATAACCCAGTGTAACAAACTCATTATATGTCTGTCTCTACCAGATTAGGATACAAATATGAAAGATGAAAGCATTATTGTTTGTATATCTCCAGTGGTGCCCTGGCAACAATGTTGACAGCAGTATCAGTGGAGCAATGATGAACACTTTGAGAAGAGAACCTTTCTTGCCCCATTTCAGCTTTTAGCATCTTTTTCTAGCTGAGTAGGGATAATTTATACATCTATGAAAGACAGGATTTATATAGTAAATGCTGACAAGTCCTTCACAACATTATAGCTTGCATTCTGGCTGCTATAAGGTGATAATGTTAATTTAGAAAGCAGATATTACCTCTCATTCAAAATGTGATGAATAGCTTCTCTTCTTTAATGCAGCATTTGCTTTTGGAGTTAGCACTGGGCATGTGTCCAGCTATTGGTAACTACAGTACTTACTGATATATTGGTGTAAGTTTAGGCAAACAATATATGTTTGGAATAACCTTATCTTAACATGCTGAGACTGCATCGACTAGCATAGCATTATAGTTAAGATTAATATCCTGACTCTTCAGTGGCTTGTTTATAACTCAGCCATTTTAAGACCTAGAGGAATAACATTTGGAATTCATATTGCCAACCTGTATTACTCTGTCCCAGTGCAGTTTCACAGTGTCCCAGTGAGTGAATACATGTGTGCACACCTAGGCTCAAGTCTGTATATACTTTAGTATGAGATGAATTTGATGAGGCACCTGATTCTGTTACTGGTCATGATTTCTATAATTTGGACCTGCTTTGCCTTGATGGCCATCTGTCAGGGATGCTTTGAATGAGAGTTCCTGCATGGCAGGGGGTTGGGCTGGATGGCCCTTGTGGTCTCTTCCAACTCTACAATTCTATGATTCTATGATTCCAACTTCCAGTTTCTCCAACTTCCAAGTCAAAAACCAATTCCCATTTTTATTTCAGGTCCAAGGCATATATGTGATTTATTATTATTGTTGTTGTTGTTATTATTATTATTATTATTATTATTATTATTATTATTATTATTCCTACAAGTTCCTCTTTCTATCTCTGATTTCTTCTTCCCTTTCCATTGATAAGATGTTGCTAATAAATGGGCTCAATATCAGTGGCAGACTTGGAAAAAGACCCTCCACTGTCTCCATTCTCAGCAAGGACTTTATCACTTGAGGCTATAAAAGTGGAATTTTAGTAGGATAGAACTGTCTTTGTCTAATAATTATTGCACGGTATTGTTGCTATCCTGCTGCTTCCTTACATTTCATTTTGTTATCATAGTGCATGTTTTCATTGATGGGCTAAGCCCATCTATATAATCTCAATCTTGTTGTTACTCTATTACTGTCTGTGTGATAGGTTCTGCTTCTCAGGCAATCATGTTGTGGGAGTGGATGTGTGCTCCCCCTCCTTGTCCTCTCCCAGAGATCACAGGTGCCAATAGCTTCTGGAAACTGGCTGCTCTGGGCACATTTAAACAACAGCCAAGTTTGGGAGGTAGTTGGTCGCTAGGGTGTTTATCAGACGAGCTCTTAAAGAGGTACTATTCTAGTGTGACTCCTCTAGCTGCCTCCTGTTGCATGCTGGGATTGGCAGTTTTAAGGAGGGTATTTAGAATTCTCAGGCAGAGAAGTTCAGCTCCTTAAAACTGCCAATCCCAGCATGCAACAGGAGGCTGCTAGAGGAGTCACACTGGAATAGTAGCTCTTTAAGAGCATAGTGTGATAATTTCTCACGATCGCTTGCCCCTCTTCCTGGACCACTGGACTGCAAACACAGCAAATATAAGAGTTCTTGGGGCAAACAGTACCCAATATCTCCCTTTCTGCAATGCTAGAAATTTGAAGACTAGGGGCCCATCTGCACTATAGAAATAATGTAGTTTGACACAACTTTAAGTGCTGTAACTCCAGCCTATGGAATCCTGGGATTTGTAGTTTTACAAGCTGCCTTGGCTTCTCTGCCAAAGAGTGCTGGTGCCTCACAAAACTACAAATCCCAGGATTCTATAGGGTTGGGACATGGCTGTTAAAGTGGTGTCAAATTTGCACTATTTCTTCAGTGTAAATGGTGTCCGAATTTCTGTATTGCAGAAAGGGAGACATTGAAAACTGTTTGCCCCAAGTGATGCCAAATTGCATTATTTGTATAGTGTAGATGTATCCTTAAGGGAAATTCCACCTGTGTCATATGGAGCAGCATGTGGCATCTGGAGGGGCTGAAAACTCTTATCCCCGTTCATGTAGCTATATCCCAGCTATAAACTGAAATATTACAATTACTGATAATATCATGATCATCATCAAAAATAATAGTAATCATCACTCTGAGCAAAAAATACATGTTCTTCTTCAGCAGAAAGAGCAGGAAGGTCCTCAGTCACAGTGCACTGAATTAACACATTTTGAGGTAAGTGAAATAATGCACAGTATAATGCAAGTTGGGAAGGGAGCATCCAAAAGATTATCATGTCTAAAATGTTCAAACTGCAATAGTTAATCATTTTTCTTCAAGAAGAACCCAGAGCAAAGCCTGATAAAGAGAAGATGGGAGAAGAGTATTAAATGAAACCCCAGCCAGTGTTCACAGAAGATTTCACTCCTCTTGAACAGTAAAGTTCAAGTTACTTGCTAGTTTTAAATCTTTCCCTAGTGTGCATCAGCTCAGAGTAGACATTTTATGCAGGTCATTAGAAAGCCATGCATTTCTTTCCAGCATATACCCAAACAGTCAAAACAAAACAAAATAAAATTATAAGGCTCCAGTTTGTTCTCTTGCATTGATTAATGATTATTTGAAGAGTTCTGTCTCAATAAACAGAGGACCCATTTTTACATTAATATGCATACATTTTCATCCATCCATTACAGAATGTGATAAACAGGGCAGTTTTCTCACTGGCAAAGAGCTAAATGCTGGCTTGAAACACCACTTATTTGAAATTCATAAATAATTCCTTCCATAATTCAGGATATTTCTCTCTCCTTCAACTGTCACTCAGAAAAATGACAAGCAGCCAAGACCATGCCATATCTTCCCCCATTTCTTATAACATCCTATCAAGGCCATCTGAGAGCTGTATTTTCTCGAATTTTCTTTAAACATTGTTTAATGTTTAAAAAATCCTGCATTAGTGTTAACAGTGATAGAGCTGATTTAATACATGTCTTAATTACCGATATAATATAATCCATTTAATTTTAAAATGTAAACATTAGGTGTGCTTGTTATTATATGGAAATGGCTAATCAACATTTTAATGGGATTAATTTAAACTCTTCCTTCTATGGAAGGACTCAGCTAAGTTATCCAGAGTCCATGCCACAGTCTACCTCATTCAGCAGATTCTCCCAATCCTTTTTGTTGTATTTCCGAACAGCTAGAGGGACTACTCTGGAGAAAAAGGGGGCCAATGTGGCTTGGTCAGGAGCCAGATTTTGGATTGAGCAAGTCCTTAAAGTCTGTCGCACTTTTGTTTTTGTATTAATCTTTTTAAAAGTTTTTAAAAGAAAGTATTAAAGTAGGCTCGACTGAAGAGGAATATCTGGTTTAACCAAATGCCTGATTTAGCACTCATATATTTTAATACTCCAGCACTTAGGGGCTCGACAGACTGCCCCAAAGGGGCAGCAGAACACTGCCCCTTTCCTAGCTGGATCAGGGCCACAACAAGCTCATGCTGCAGCCCCAATCTGGCCTCTCGAGGGTGCAAAAAGAAGCTGCAAAAAGCAGCCCCTTTTGTGCCCTCAAAAGGGTGCCATAACCACTGTAGTGTGGCTATATGGTGCTCCTTTGGCACTGCATCGTATGGACTGGAGTAGCATCATGATGCCACGTGCCATATGGAGCAGCATGTGGCATCATGGTTCCCTGAGGATGTGCATCATCTAGACACGATGCCCTGACTCCGCCCCCAGGCCGGCCTTTCAGGACAGTCTGTACAGGGCCTTAGTCATTTACTTGCCCATCCACTGTTCATATATGCTATATAGAAGGCATAGTGGTTTGTAGGTATAGAGGAGAGCAAGAATGGAATAGTGGTCTGAGAGTTTGACCAGGACTGTGGGAGAACAGAGTTCAAATCTTTGCTAATCCATGGAACCCCACCGGGTGACGTCGTGGAAGTCACTCTCTCAGCCTCAGAGATAGGCAACTGCAAAGCTCTTCTGAATATGTTGTGGCAAGAAAACCCTAGGATACGGTCACCATAAGCTGGAGTCAACTTGAAGGCATGAAACAACAAAAAAGAAGTTTGCAAAGTAAAAGAAAAACTATATGAATTTTACATTAAAAAAAAAAACATTGGAGAAGAATCTGTGATCTTATAAGAATACTGAAGGCAGCTTAATGGCCTGAGAAAGAGAAAGAAATCAAGTGAGCAGAGGAAGGAGATCTAAAGAAACTGTTAGTCTAGCAGACTGCATGATTCTTATCAATTAAATACATAAGTAGAGACGGTTCAGCCTCAAGAATTGTGTGCCCCCATCCTCTCATCCACATAAATGTAATCTAAGGCATTTCCTAAACTACCTCTTCGATCATAAAGCTTTTTAGTTGGTAGAAGACATTTTCACTGGGTTGCGTATTTCACTTGGCATTTTACCATTAGCTTCTGCCCCAGTTAGCTTACCATTTAATTTCTGCCCCACTGTATATAGAAAGGAATGTGGAAAAAAACAGGCTATAAAAAAGATGAAAATAAAAAGGAAAAAATAAACAATTTTTGCAGGCATTCTCTTCTATATACCTACTAACCCTGTAATGGCTGTTTCACATGCATCACTTTTTCTAGGAATGTTCTCTGCCTTGGCAAAAGTCTCCTATGTCCCTCATTTTCACTCCAGGGAATATGTACTGAAAAGTCTGTTTATTTGGAGACTTTGCAGTTGGGGTAGCCTGAATGAAGCCTGAATGAAAGACTTTTATTCCATCATTGATACATTATGAGACATCATTTTGTATTCTGGCAGCAATTAATCTCTGAGTTGTTTTTAAAAAATTAAAATAATAAAATAACATGCCAAGGAGCCCTAACTGGGTCATACTGAAATGACTATTGTGTAATCACTGGAACCTGCAGAGCAGATTGACCAAGTTATGAAAGTCACAGCCTGACAAATTAAGAAAAAAGAAATGTTCAGTTAGAAGTAAGGGAAGTCAGTTTATTGATGTGAAAGGGGGCAAACTATTGAGTAGGCCCATCCTACAAAATAAACCATGTTGCTCAGCACAGAAACTGGGGGTTGAAATTTGTTGCCTTAACTGGATATTTAGACAGCATAGTGCAATGATAAATTCTGAAGTGCAAGTGATCATCTGGACAGTCCCATTAACCATTATTCCAAGGAGAATCCAAAGGCAAGGTATTGCAATATTGAGAGATGCCATCACTTCTCGATGACCAGAAGTGAAATGGCAGCTGCAAAAAATCCCAGTTCTAGCAGTTTTTATCCTCACCAGAAACAGATCTTTTGTAAAGCTAATTGGTCTGAATTTATTTTATTTTTTATTTATTGTAAAGAGAAGGGAATGACAGTGGGGAAGAGGATCAAGTCCAGTGGTTCTTCTCTCCCTCTGAGTTCAGGACCATGGCAGATGAATGGAGGGACGAGCCTTCTTCTGTCTCTGGGCTAGGCCTGGTGGGGCTGGGCCTGTTCCTTCTCTCCCTCTGAATTGTCTACACAAAACCAAGGCTCGCCAAAATGCATACAACATGGATAGCTCAGAAGAATATATGTATTTTCTCTCTAGTCTAGTTGCTGTAAGTACTACAGCTAAAATCAGAAACAAGAGGAAGTGGCAAGGTAGCAGATCACACCATGCTATTATTAATAATAATATTTGTTGTTGTTCTTCACTGTCCTAGCATCAATCTTGACTTATGACGACCCTATGGATATCTCCAAGACTTCTCTACACCTCTGCTTAGTTCCTGTAAACTCATACCTGTGACTTCTCTAACAGAATCTATGCATCTAGCATGCACCCTTCCTCTCTTTCTATTTCCCTCCACCTTTCCTAGCATTATTGTTCTTTCCAATAAGTCCTCCTTTATCATGATGTGCCTAATGTATGACAGGCTCAGTTTGGCTTCCCGGGAGTTTTCTGGTGTAATCTGCATTAAGACACACTCTTTTGTCTTTTTGGCTGTCCACATGATCCTCAGCACTCTTCTCCACATCTCAAACGAATTGATTTTCTTCCTGTCTTCTTTCTTAATTGTCTAGCTCTCACTTCCATACGTGGTAATAGGGAATACAATGGCTTGTATTTTTGGATCTTTAGTAATTCTTTCATAGCTGCACTCCCCATTCTTAATCTTCTTCTGACTTTCTAGCTGTAATCCCCATTCCTACCAATGTTTGATCCCAGGTATGAAAATTCTTTTCCTATTTCTATTTCTTCATTGTCTAGGTTGAATTTGTGTATATTATTATTAATATAGTGTCATCATCATCATCAGTCAGGAAGTCCCAACACTCCAACCCTGCAAAGCTTTTCTCTGTTGCAACAGTGTCTAGTTGCTGTGGGAAGGAAGCCACCCAATAAGACAACAACACAGGATTGGAGGGAAAGGCCACAACTTTATTAATAAACAGCACAAAGGGTAGGGTTGGCCCAAAGCATAAACTGGAAACATGGATCTGGAAACATCGATCAACACCCTGGTTGACTGATGTAAGGTTGATTGGTCACGACCAAGCATCAGGATGATATAGGGGCAATGGAAATGCCCTCTTGCATATATGCAACCGGTCAGTCGCATATTCCAGTAAGTGCCAGGAGATGTTCACTTGATGTGGACCCCGCAATGGCCCACCACCTGCCCTCAGCTCTCCTGGGTCCAATGGACTCCCGATCCAGTGCTACGGAACCCTGGAATCCACACCCACCAGATCCAGGACCTATGCTGCCACCCTAAAACAAAGTTGTGACAAAAAGAACCTAGCCAAGGGAGGGAGGGTGGGAGAGCTGAGCTAAGATGGTGCTGGATGGCATGTGAAGTGGCCTTAAAT
This sequence comes from Sceloporus undulatus, assembly GCF_019175285.1. NCBI lineage: Eukaryota > Metazoa > Chordata > Lepidosauria > Squamata > Phrynosomatidae > Sceloporus > Sceloporus undulatus. Next base: position 39,564,529 of record NC_056523.1, on the reverse strand, counting down.
AGGCCCGCTCACCAATAGGGGGCCTGGAAAGAGTGGAGGCACCATCTCCCAGGTCCCCTACCACTAATAGGCTGCGCTCCGGGGTCCGAACCAGCCAGTCATGGCCTCTTCCCTTTTGCAATGCATGCTGGAACATGTAGTCCCAGCACCTGGTGCAAAAGAGCGGGCCTTCTCGCTGGCCCAAAGGCTGCTGGGGCAAGACAGGCCTCTGCAATTGTGGAGACTAGGGTGCCTTCTGCCCCAGCAACAATGCTGGCCCGGTAAGTTGGGCAGTGTCATATGTATCTAAAATGTGATCCAGTAAATCCTGATAGTGCTAACTCTGCATTGCCAGATCATTCAGAAGCCTAAGAACTACCTAGATATGCTAAAGCAAAGGTAGTTTATATTCTAAAACTGGCCATGTTGCAAGATGCCTCTGGCAAAATTGCTCGCAGTGGCATACATGACTGCCTGTGGACATATACACTGACACTAATTGCTAAGAGTCCCAGTCTCCCAGCCATTTTTTGAAACTACACTAACCGTCACTATAAGCAAAAACTGAATGTGTGATCTGTATTCTGAAGACCAAAAAAGGCTCATTTAGCTTTCTAAAGTATTTCTAGTTTCCAAAGCCTTCACTCCTATTCATTATACTGTATCATTTACAGATGTAATGTCATAAACCTATATGGTGCGAGAAGATTAATAAGATGCTTCCTTCCTTCCTCTGGCACTAAGAATTGTTGGACAACTGAAGATCCCCTTCTATATGCTGTTCCAGAAAGGGGAGAAGGAGGACTGCCTGGGACCTATGCGCATTTAGACATCTTTACACAATATGGTTTCCTGACAGAAGTCACTTTTTCAACATGGTGGATTGCTTTCCTGAAGAGAATGAAGAGTAACAGTTATAGTACTAAAGAAATAAGGGCCACCCTGAGTTATCAAAGCATTTCTGTCGATTAAGGAAAATCAAACAAGAAGTAAATAAGAAATTTACATCTTTTTGAGACTCCATCACCATTTTCATAACTAAATTAGAAGCAAAGAGACATTATTTCTAGATGAAAGCAGCATGGTAAGAAAGGGAATCAGGCACCTAAGAAGCCTGTCAGTTTGGGACGTTCTTTTGTCTTTTAAGAGCTTTTGTGGTTTAAAAAAAACATGTGGAAAGAATAAAAAAAATGCAGAAGTTGTTTCCTTTACTGTTTCCTTTTAAAAAACATTTATGAAATCTGTGTTGGATGGATGAAAGAAAGAGCATGAGGGAGACTCCCCCCTTCTAAACAAAACATTTTTTCAAATACTTATTCATTTGTGTTATTTACCAACTGACTTTCCTCCAATGAGCTCAAAGAAGCTTACATGTTTCTATTCCCCACTTTATCTTCACAAAAAGCCCCATGAGAAAGATCAGACTGAGAGAGTAATAGGTCCATGGTCACCAAGTGAATTTTATGCCTTGAAGGGTTTCCAGTAGTCTTGCCATGTTTTCAAAACAGCAGTAAGAGAAAGTCAAAATCCATGGCATGCAATGTTGACAATCAGGAATAAATCATTATCATCATCATCATAGTAGTAGTAGTAGTAGTAGTACATCATTTCTCCAGTTTGAAACTCAAGGCAGCTTGTTGTTGTTGTGTGCCTTCAAGTCATTTTCAACTTATGAGATAATCTAAGGCTATCCTATCACATTTTTTATTCAGAGGAGGTTTGCCATTGCCTTCTGCTGAAGATGACTATGTCTGAGTTCCCCAAGATCACTCAAGCTGCATCCACACTGCAGTAATAATTCAGTTTGAGATACTTTAACTGCCATGGTTCAGTGCTATGGAATTCTGTGAGCTGTAGTTTTGTGAGACATTTAGCCTTTCCTGTTAGAGAGCTCTGATGTCACAACAAACTACAAATCCCAGAATTCTATAGCATGGAGCCATGACAGCTAAAGTGTTGTGAAACTGGATTGTTTCCGCAATGTGGATGCAGCTTCAGTGGAGTTTTGTGGCTGAATGGAAATTTCAGCCCTGGTCTCCTGGAGTCGTTATTCATACTCAGACTACTGCATCCCAATTGCTTTCCAAGGTACCTCACAATGGTTAAGACATAGTGAAAATTGACACCATATAAATGTTTAAAAAAGTACATCACTACTGAAACTAGTTAAAACTAACTAAATGACTACAACTAAAAGTCCAGCACATTTTACAAAGCTTGGTTCATCTACTTATGGAACGACAGTAAGGAGGGTTCCAGTCTAGTCTCTCTGGGAAGAAGGTATGAGGACATTCATTGAAAAGGCTCTCTCCTGTGCTCCAACCCAGTATACCCAAGAGGGTGGAGGGACAGAAAGTAGGGCCTCACCAGATCTTAAAAAATGGGCAGATTTGTACAGTCCTTCAAATAACCTAGACCTTAACCATATAGGGCTTTATATGTAATCACCAGAACTTTCACTTTTGCTCAGAAAAGGATGTGCTGCTAATGGAGCTGTGGCAACAAGAGAACTGTGTGCTTCCAAAAATCTTGGTTAACAACCTAGCTTCAACTCTTTAGACCAGGTGAAGTTTCTGAATAATTTTTAAAGGCAGCCCAATGTAGAGCACATTGCAGTAATTCAACTGGAATGTAACTGGGATATACCATGACTAGTTCTAACATCTCAAGGAGATGCTCAGAGGACAAGCTTTGACTGTGCAAGTGCACTCCTGGACATAACTGAAATCTTAGCTTCCAGGCTCAGGGTGAATCAAGGAGTTCCAGTACAACACTGTTTCTAAGAATTGGCTATTGCATAACAGTTTTGCAGTCATTTGTGCAGAGGCCCAACTCATTGGGTGATAGGTGGAGGGCAGTTTACTGGTAGTGTTTTGTGTGTCCAAGATACTTGACTCAAACCCTAGAAAAATCAGCAGATAATGAGTAAGTCTTCATTCTTAAGACAATGAAGAGCTATTGCCCATAAGAATTGTGGATAGGTGGAGCAGTCTATGCCCAGCCCAGTTTTGCATCATTAGTCTAGTCCATCTCTGTTCCAGATCAATGTGCATTTTTTATCTATAAAGAATGGATCAGGATCACATCTTTTGGACCTATGTGAAGTGTTAAGGATGGCTATTTACATAGTTCTGGTATGAACATTATTCCCTGCATGCCACCTGCACCCTGCCAAATCTGGATCCCATATATAAGATAAGCCTATGTGTATTTCTGTGTATGAATGAGCTGAGTTAGCTTCAGGACTCAGAATGCAAGACATTTCACAATATACACAGCAGTTGAGTTTTGAAAGCTAATGAGATTCCTCAGTCCCAGAACTGATTTATGGATGCTTTATTTGTTCCAGTATTTAATTCCAGTTCAAAATAGAATACATGAATCTGACACATTTTAAACACATTTTACACAGCCAAGCAAATTAAGCAGAGTTAAAAACGGTTCCTGCATTAAGGCTATTAGCTAATGAAGAGTCTATTCCTTCTTATTCAGGATTTAGAGTTTCAAATTCTGAAGGTCATTGCCTTAAAAACTCCAGTGCAGAAATGACTTGAAGGCAGACAAGAACAAGAAGGGAATCTATAGATTATGAAGAGCTATCACTGGGAAGCATGCTGGGTGAGAAATCTGTGGCTCTCCTAACGTTTTTGAACAGCTCTCTTCATCTCGAACCATTGGTCATTCTGTCTTGGGGTATGGAATCTGGAATCCAGCAATATTTGACTGACAATAAATTCTCCACCCCAATTAATATATAGCCTCTTGCAAGAATTGTAAACTGAAATCCCAGGTCTAATCTGAACTGCAGAAATAATGCAGTTTGATACTGCTTTAAATGCCATGGCTCATTGCTATGGAATTGTGGGATCTGTAATTTGTTGTGGCACCAAAACTCTCTGACAGTGTAGGCTAAAGACCTTGTAAAACTACAAATCCCAGAATTCCATAGCATTGAACCATGGCAATTACAGTGGTGCCAAACTGCATTATTTTGACAGTGCAAATTAAACCTTAGTGGTCACTTGCAACTACAGTAGATCCACTGACTCAGTTATTGAAAGGCGAGCCAGCACATAGGAGATTATCAGAAAAAAACCTGGAGTAAAAGGCACACTCCTGGCAAAGTTGTGTGATTGCACTGCAGAATTTCAGAGACATCATGCTTATCCAGGACTTAACCCATGAAGATCCAGGAATGCTCCAGCAACAAATCATTCATGGGGAAGTCACGTGAATGGTTTGTTGCTGGAACATCTCTGGATCTTCATGGGTTAAGTCCTGAATAAACGTGACTTCATCTGAAAATCTTCAGTGTGACCCTGCGACTTTGCTGGGAGTATGCCTTTTTCCTCCTGTCTGACAGTCTCCATAAGTAAAGCCTGTTTGTTCAGTGAGTCTTCTGTGTTCAGCACTAACAATAGGATTCAGGCCACAATGAGTCCTCATATATCTTCTTTAAACCTTCACAAAGGAGACTATATCATTCAGAGCAAAAATATCATAAATATTTAGCTCCTATGCAGTGACTAAGTTTATTTCCTAAGTAGATATTAATTCCTTGGAAGAATTTAATAGTGTGTACAGTACATCTCAGTAGATTAGGGATGCATATAAGCAGTTTTATAGCCATAGTAAAATACTGTTGAGAACTTATTTCTTTGCTGATACTTATAAAACTAACAGTGGTTCTAAAACATGCATTGGACTATAATATATTATTGAAAATTTTGTTTGGGTGTTGTAAAATGAGTTAATTTTATTTTATAAAATGGCTTATTCTTTCATAGCTATTAGAACATATTAAAGAAAAAACATATGTATGGAAATGGGACAATGAATTGTATATATTGGACTTAAAACAATTGTTTCTAAGTCTGTCTAGCTCTGGTTATCTAAACAATAGCCATGAATATCTCAGAGCCTTGAAATGTTACTTTTAAGTAACATTAATTGTAGTTATAGTTCCAAGCCCCCCCCCCCCATTTGATACCTTTAAAACTTTATTTTTGCAGTGTTTTAAAGGTAACTCTTTACTTTCCTTTTTTTAACACTAGATTTATTATATCAATTAATTTCTTAATTCTAACAGTTGAAAACTACTGGTCTGTGGTACAAAATATGCTCTTAATGCTGCTTCTTTATCCCACAGTCTTACAATGTGACAAGCAGAGCCAAGGCATATGATTCCTAGCTGTCCCACCACACAGCCATCCATATTCATTTTTGTTTATTCTGAATATTTACATTTAATGGGGCTCAAGGCAGTTAACAACATATTTTAAAACAATACAAGTTAAAAACTATATGTAAATCAAAATAAAAGTATAAATATACAGGGATAACTGGTGACAGACACCATCCATAATCTGAAACAATCCTTTTCCTTGCTCAGTGCATCCAGAGCTCTGAAGGGACTTGGTCTTAGCAATGCTACCCAAACAACATGGTATCTGAATCTCCTTGGGGCATTTCTAGATGGTGATCACTTGTGCTAGCAAGCTGGAGGCCTTTTTTCAGAATTTCTATATTTTGGTGTGTGTGTTTTTTCCTTCACAGATTCTCCAAAATAAGAAACAAAAGGAAAATATGAAGTGAAAAACAAAACAAGGGAGCATTACAAATGGACAAAAGCAACATGTGTCACCCCAGTAAATCCTACACAGGTATATGATGTGTACTATAAGATGCAGAAGTACCCAAAGCTTATTACCAAGTATGACCAGGGGTATAAGTAGGGGGGCAAATAGGGGCATTACTCTGCCAAATAAGAATTTTATACCAAATGAATTTTTCCTTCAGTCCTCACATTTCTAGCATTGCAAAGACTGAAACACTGAAACTTATTGACACCTAGATATTGTTTCCGTTCCCTTGATAATTTTGCCAATCTCTTTTCTTTGAATGCCAAGACTTTATTTCTAAATGTTCATCATAGTTTTAAGTTACTGTAATTCTAGAAATATGAAGAATGAAGGAAATTTTCTTGAGGGCAGAATTCTTATTAGGAGGGCAAGATCCTCATCTTATCCCAATAGCATTGCATCCATAAAACCGCTTGACATTAAGATGGACTATGTTCAGTCTTGTTAGCAAATATGTTCCCTTCAGTTTAACACAAATCTAGATGTTAGTGTTGTACTGGGATGATGTCAGTTTTACAGCATTTTTTGTTGTTGCTGCTGTCATTGCTTTAATATAGGGGTAGGGAAAGTACAGCTTATGGCAGTGGCTTTATCCTGATTTAATGTCATTTTTTTATAACATTCATAGATTCATAGCACCCAAATATTTTTTTATACAAAGTTTAGTTGATGTTTTGCCTTCATACTCCTAAGGACCACTTCTTGTGATCAGAGTTATGTATGTGTGTCAAAATGCATATGATTTATAATAATTTATTTCATTTCATTCATTTATTTGATATAAAATCATTAAATCAATTATAAAATTAATCAACAGTATCTGAATACATCAGAATTAATTCAGTGGTGTACTGCAATTAACTTGGTAATTTTAAATGCAATTGAACTTGTTTAAGTACTTGGGAGACAACACTCAGGGGCAGTCAATAAGACAATAAGATGCTTGAAGTGTCCCAGAAGTGGCTGAAACTTTACGAAGCTTGGCGATCCTTACTGGACTGATAATCCTTGCATCGTAAAGACCTCACTTTAACTAGTCAAGATGTGCTTTAATGCTCAGAAAACTACTTTGATTAATTGCTTCCTCTTCTATAAGCCTCTACAGTCATGCTAATTAATTATTTTCTCTCTTTAATTAATTGAGTCCCTGTTCCAGTTTCCAGCTTTACATAATGCAGGATTAAGGAAGACTCGGATTGGCCATAAAGGGTTTGCATAGATCATGAAAGACTATGGAACACCCTTAAAGACATGGGAGTACCCGCACATCTGATGTCCTGATGAGGAATCTGTCCTCAGGACAAGAGACTACTATCAGAACAGAACACGGAAAAACAGAATGGTTTTAAATTGGCAAAGGGGTCAGACAAGGCTGCATCTTATTGTCCTACCTGTTTAACTTATATGCAGAACATATTGTAAGAAAAGAAGGCTTAGATGTAGAAGAAGGAGGAGTGAAAATAGGAGAAAGGAATATCAACAATTTAAGATGTACAGACAACACCATAATACTAGCAGAAAACCTCACAAACCTGGAACAACTACTAAGGAAAATCAAGTAAGAAAATGCAAAGGTAGGCTTACTTTGAACATATTGGCGGGGTACAGACCGCCACTTTGCGGCGGTCTGCCGCCGCCGCCAGAAGGTCCGCGGGGGAGCCGGAGCCTTCAGACGGCCCGACTCCCGCGCGGACCGAAAAAAGAAGCTCCAAAATGGAGCTTCTTTTTGCGTCGCGTTTGCGACGTAGTGAGGCGCCAGGGGCGCGCTCGCTATGTCAGCAGCGGCGCGACGCGTCTGGACGCTGTGCGTCCGATACGTAAAGATGGCGGCGCCCATGTAGAAGGGGCGCCGCCATCTTGTACGGACGGAGTCCGTACTAGGCCATGGGGCGTCTAAAAGAGACGCCCCTTTTTTAAAATGGGACGTCCGGAGGACGTCCCAAATGGCAATCTAGAAAGCCCCAAAGAAAACAAAAATAATGGCAACAAAAATACAGTAATGACAATGGAGAATCTACACAAATTCAACCTAGACAGTGAGGAAATAAAAATAGTAAATGGGTTCTCAACCTGGGATCAAACACTGATAGAAATGGGGATTTCAGCCAGGGAATCAGAAGAAGATTAAGAATGGGGAAAACACCTATCAAAGAACTAGAAAGGATCCTAAAATGCAAAGATATACAACTGAGCACAAAAGTTAGAATCATACAAGCCATGGTATTCCCTGTTACCATGTATGGGTGTGAGAGCTGGACAGTTAAGGAAGAAGATAGGAAGATAATCAATTCATTTGAGATGTGGTGCTGGAGAAGAGTGCTGAGAATACTGTGGACAGCCAAAAAGACAAACAAATGGGTCATAGATCAGATTGAGCCAGATATCTCTCTGGAAGCCAAGATGACAAAACTTTGGCCACATCATAATAAAGGAAGACTCATTGGAAAAATCAATAATGCTAGGAAAGGTGGAGTGAAGTATAGAGGAAGGCTGCACGCTAAATGGATGGACTCTATTAAGGAGGTCATGGGCATGACATTACAGGAACTTAACAGAACAGTGGAGGACCGGGAGTCTTGGAAGTGTCTTATCCACAGGATTGTCATGGGCTGAGATTTATTCAAGGGTGGTTGAAAACAACAACAAAAGGGTTTATCCACAGTGTAGAATTAACGCAGTTTGAGACTACTTTAAGTAAGATTATTCTACTCTACAAAATCCTGCACCTTTCTGCAGCTGACCTCTGTTTTGACTTTCAGCATCAGATTTTCTTCTCCTGGGAATAACTTGGGAGGAAGCTCTATCCCTGTTTGTTGTGCTGTATTTTTGCCGCTGTAATATGTGTCATTAAAATTTGGTAGGAAACCACAGTTGAACTACTGCCCACAACATTTGGTGGTTTTCAGGAACTGTTGGAATCACTTGGAAAGCCAGAAAACAAAGGACTCAATGGCCACAGGTGAACCTACTTTCTGCTCCCCTGAAGTAGGAAATGAAACAATCCTGGTGAATAAATCAGTGCCATGTTTAGGCTTGTTAGCTTCAAGTCATGGACCACAATTTCTGTGTTGCCAGTTTCCAAATGTCTCTCTAATATAGCTTCTAGCACTTAACATGTGGCCAAGCAACATCAGAGTGTAATCAAGATGCCAAAAGCTATTAGAGAGGAAGAACACAAAGCCAGAGGAGGCTGCAGTAGTTTGCTTTTGCCTGAGCCTACTGGGAAGGGCAAGGGTCTTCCCCTCCTCTACTCCTGCTGAATTGAGGGCAAACCAGTTTTGCATTTGAATTCACATTTTATGAATTGAAGTAAGCTGAGGACAAAGGAGGAAAGTCGGGAAGGGAAAGAGAAACTGAGGGCCTATATGGATGGGCAGCATCCAGCCACCCTTGTACTGGCCAGATCGGTGACGCAGCAGCCACACGCAGTGGCACTGATCCACTCCCTGTAGGGAGAAAAAAGAAGCCGCCCCAAGCAGCTTCCTGGAAGGGGCGTCATAAGTGCCATGGCACGGCATCATGACACCCCTTCTGCACCATGCTGTTTGGGGGCTGCACCGTCTGTGCATCATCATGGCATGCCCCGTGTGGATGGGCACATGCCAAAATGATGCACGGGGGTGAGGGTTTGGAACATGGGGACGCTTCTCTCTCACCCCATGCACAGGCCAGCGCTTTTTGCCGGTCTGTTGAGCCCCTGAGACATTTTAGAAGCAGCTGAAAAAGTGGAACTATAGGAGATTAAATGGGATGTATCAGCCAAATCAGGACAGTAGGAGGGTATACTAGAAGTCTCTGGATTTCCACAACAATTCTCTCTCCAAGCATTCTTTATCATCTGGTGCACATAAAATGCAGTGAAACCAAGTTTATATCCTTGTATTCCAGTATAACTTGTGTGTAGATTGGTCTATTAGTGTGGTGCTCAGATCCTGTAATTTGCTAATTCGATTTGTTTCGCATCCCTTCTGCTGATAGTTTTGAAAATATGCAGCTGTGTCACATTTGTGCACTAATCCTGTTGGCAACAGCATCAGTTCTGAAAAGTTATAAAAATATCTCCAAGCAACTTGCAAATACAAAGTATCCTTATGATATGCTGCTCCCTCCTTCAAGAGTAGTTTGAAGAAGTTCCAGAAAAGAGAATTTAAGTGTCTGTATCTCAAACAGAAATAACATTAAATTCCTGCGGGGGTGTTATATAGTTTCTGTTTTATTTTAATTTATCAGCCAAGTCAAAGAAAGGGCTGATAACAAAATGACCAGCTATACCTTCTCCCACAAAGGGACAATTTGGCATCTTTATCACTTGAAAGTGTGCTGGCAGCTCTTCACTCTAGAGACCTCGATGTACTACACTGAGATAAATATATCTTTGAAAACACACAAACAGCTGGAAGATTGTTCATAAGACACACAAAATAGCTTTGTCTTTCCACACTGTAGAAATCATTCTGCAAGTACTGGTAGCAACTGTGTCCCTTAAAAACAGAAAAAATAAAAATAATTCTATGTTCCCCCTAGAGCTCCACTGCAATAGTCTCCTGCATTGTAAAAGGGGACACAAGTCTCCTCTTCACCTTTCAGACAGCACCTTGCTAAGAAGAAATACTTTCCCACTTTAAACTCATTTTGAAGCAGCTGAACAAACTGATGACAAAGGGGGAAAGTGGGAAGAACTACAGACATATTTCTGGAACTGTGCCAGATACCTATTTAGAATTTCATAGAATTATTTCTAGTGAAGAAAAGGAACAAACAAACAAGTCATATGAGGTATAAAATGAAATAGCCTCTTTAACAATAATGACAACACTTAGTATTGTCATATTTTAGACAGGACAGCAGCAGATATTTCAAGAAATGTTCAAGTACTCTAGAAGTCTTTGCACTCTCTTGCTTTCACTCTTTCTCTCTCTCTCTCTCTCTCATAAATGAAATCTTGCATGATGAGCATTACTGTCAAATAAAGTGCAATGGACCCTTCGGTATTAAAGGATCTAACACAGTGAGATTTCCATTCCTAGTTTTCTTATTGCTTATCGCAGCTTGAAGTGTTTTCTCAGCCATCTGAGGGATGTAATCCCGTTGGGAACAGTGACTTGTTAAAATGTTAATCTGCTGACTATGACTGTGAATGTGACTTCCTTGAGACGTTATTAGGCATCCATATGTCATGTACCTTATTTTCCTCACTGTTGAATGCATAGTGAGTCTGACGCAGTTGTTAAGTGTGCAATTCCTATAGTATATAATCCTGCAGTGGCAATTCCTTTCCCTTTCTTTCTTTCTTTCTTTCTTTCTTTCTCTTTTCAGAGAATAGAGGCATTGCATGCCATAGAGTATATCTTTATAAGAAAAATGAACTTAAAGTGCAAAAGTAGTTTGTACTCAATTGACTTAGAAGTGGGAAGAGAAGATGAAGGGGCAGAATCTTGCCCTTTACATTAGGTTCAGGGAAAAGCAAACTGCAAAGCATAGCTTGTGTATGCTTCCTTATTAATAACCTGTGCCATCTTGCCCACATTTTGATGTTGCTTGGCCACATGTGTCCCATTTTAATCTGTGATGTATCGAAGGGTACGTCATGGTTGAAGCTTAATGTATTATAGGGTCCATACAGATAGACCAAAATAAAGCTGCTCCTGGTCACTTTGGAGGTATGCTTTTTAAATGACACATGCATCTTAAGAGATCAGAAGCTGCGCGCTCCAGTCCTTAGGAATGGAGCATGGCTTTGGCATGGCTTCTGGCCTCAGGATGCGTGTATCATTTAAACAGCATACCTCCAAAGTGACCCAAAGCAGCTTTATTTTGGCCTGTCTGTATGGGCTCATAGTTAATAACATCACCAGAGGCTGCTGCTTGGAACATCACATGTCCATTCCCTGTGATCTCGTAAAGGATTGTCCCTAGAGTTCAGGTCTGGGCACAGAAATCTCAAGCCTTGCAGATAGCCCTGACCTAGCAATCCTACACTCTGCCCTCAAAATGTAGAATTCTGGCGTTTGGCTGCCTTCCCTCAGCATGCTTGCATGACTCTTAAAAATTCAGTTACTAATGTAGTGTACTAACAGGGTTCTGATTTTTCTGGTTTTTGTTTTGTTTTTTCCCATCTGTCTCTGTCAGTTTCTAAATTTCTTCACTGGCTGCTGTGCTATTAGCAAGGAGAGAGGATCATGTACTTCCTTTCCCTCCTGGTGTGTTGAGGAGGAGTGATATCATCTGCCTTGCCCCCTCCTCATTTCTGTAGCAACTAGCATTTGGGATAAATTAAGCAGGATGGGAGAATTCTTCTCCAGCTCAGTTGAAGGACCATTTGAGCCAGGGAAAAAAATACTAATGAAAATGGTTATTTCTTTCAAAATACAAGCACGCTTTCTACTAGATGTGTCTTCCAAAGAAGTTACAATTGTATGTTCCAGCAACGTTGCTACATTTTGGCTCCATAGAACGAGAAGTGCAAAATGAGCAGGTATACCAAATGTTTATTTAATATGCTGCACTGATAAACACTGATAAACACTCATTTTACTGACCTACGAAAGGATGGAAGGCTGAATCAACCTTGGAACCCTAAGATCGAACTCACAAACTTGCAGCTGCAGTAACAGCATTTAACCATTGCACCACTAAGGCTCATTCATTGTGGACCATTTTCCAGAATGTAGGTTTTATGTGTGTGTGTGTGTGTGTGTCTGTTTTGTCCAGAATGGGTAAATAAAGGTGGTATCTGAGGAATTGTTGTGGCATCTGTCAACCTGTTAACTTTGGTAGGCAAAACTCTTCCTGTTTCAAGACATTTTCTGGAATTTAGTGTTTTGCTTACAATAGGTATCAGAAGGTGGTTCCAGTCGAATTGTTAAGGCATGTTGCCTCATAGCCCCCTAGTCTTGTGCAACTGGTGAATTTGATCAGCATGAACTACTCAGAAATTGAAAAGTTTATCTTTTTGTATTACAAATCACAGAATCCCCCAAACATAATTTAAAAAAACAACAAAACACCAAGCTTTATAATAGTAGTTATCTTAACAAAAGTGTGTTTCTAGAGGGAAGATAATTTTAAAGGGGAAAATATACTTTCTTTCAGGGCATGTGGTCTCAGGATATAAATCCTATGAATGCTTAACCTTCAATTTCAAGGTCTCCATTCTGTGTAAATTTATCTCCCATTGGAATTGAATCTAATTGACATTCCCAAATAGAGTAAACGCAATGAATCAATGGGATTCACTTATGAGTTGAACCATTGATTCAGGGGCTACACAGATTGCTCCTAACGGGCGGCATGCAGCCGCCCCTTTCCTGGCCAGTTCGGGACCAAGGCAACCTCATGCTGCTGCCTCAATCTGGCCTCTAGAGAGTGCAAAAAGGAGCCACAAAAGCATCTTCTTTTTACACCCTCCAAGGGGTGCCATAGCCATGGCAACATGGCTCTATGAAGCCCCTTTGGCACTGCATCATGTGGATGCAGTGCTGGAGGTGTGTCATGATGGCGTGTGCTATGCAGACCGGTGCACGTCAAAATGGTGCCGTGGGTGGAGTTCAAGTGTTCAGCATGAGGACGCTGCATCCTGACTCCACCCACAGGCCGGCACTTTCGGACGGTCTGTATAGGTCCTCAATCAGTTTACTTTAGTAGGGACTAACTAATAGGATTCATGTCACTGTTTCCCCTCGCAGTTCCCTGTCATCATTTGTGCATCAAGTAATTTCTCTCCCCTTATCTCCATCAAGATTTATTTCCTTGGCAACAGTTTTGCAGTACTGCCCTGTTTTCACCTTGCCTACATCTTTAGGGCTCCTTATTTTTTCTCTTATATAGTAATAATAGTCAAGAGCTACAGCCTCTGTGTATACAACAATGTGTGGTTCATCCTGGCCTTGGGTATGTTCACTGAGAAGCAAATCCAATCAAGTACAGTTCAGTTTACTCAGAGATAGCAATATTTAAGACTACACTTTTATTTTGGAATAATATTCACTCATGGAAAACTGGTGCATTCATACTCTATTTTTATGAATTTCACTTTCAGCAGGTTTCATGCCAAACCTGGATTGTGGCCATTTTACACTACAAGAAAGACATGATTTCTTTCTCCTAAAATAAAGGAATAATTTCCCCCTCTTTTCTAATTTTATAAACTTTACTACAAGGCCCTGCTTTTATATCTGAAACCGCTACATGCTTTCCCACCCATCTGACATGAGAGGCTGAAAGAAAGGCAATTCATTACATTGTTCCTCTCAAGTGCTTGCCAAATAATTTGTACTGTAATTTGATATTTGATCAAATGTTCTACATTTATTTGAACAGTGACTGTAATATAGTGATAAAGATTTTTTTAAAAAAGCCTAATACCCTTGTGATTGGGGTGTTCTGATGCCTGTTCTTCATTAGATGAATTTAGAAAACACTTGTCAGCTGCAGTGCAGAGATACCTTCATCAAAACAGAGAAAGAAAAGTGGAACAAATTTTTAAAGACCAATATTATTTCATATTTATAGGAGGAAAACTGACCTTTATTCTTAAAGCTTAAATATAGGACTTTATAGTAAAGACTTTGTAATAAAATCTCAAAGGCTACTGAAAAAGAACTATATGAAAATATGATTGATTCATTTGGAAAATGAAAGAGAACAGATTGACGTTTGAAAAGCTAGTATTTCTTACATTTCCAAGAAAAAGGATCTTGATCCTTTTGCATAAAATTTATAGGCTGCTGTTGGAAAGATGGAATATTTTAAAGAGAGAGAAAGAGAAATCCTTCATCTAAAAATTGAAAGGAAGCAGAACAATATTTTCAAAGAGTAACATTTGACTTCCAAGCCACTGAGATAACTGGAAAATCTACTTTTCACTAAAGGTTTGTGAATCTTTGCTTAAGCATAAGGCATATTAAACACGTTTCCTTTATTTATTTATTTTAATTCTAAATGGTTCCATGTTTCCATAACTAAAAGATAAACTACACAGTATGTAATATATATATAAAAACATACTGCTGGTTTGAACAACAACAATAACAATAAAACAACAAAAACATACATAGCATACATTTTTCTTTTTTTGCTGACAGGTAAGCCTACAGGATCCATAAAACCACCATGCTGCAGAGCTAGATGAGTTTTAAATTTTAAACCCCATTTTCTTCTTTATCAAATTTATCTCTCCCCTAGACATAACAAGGATGAGGAGTGGAGAGAAGACATCCTTCAACAGATGGCAACAATGCCTTTTTCAAAATTATTCCTGTGAAGGGAGGACAGGAATCAAAGGAGGAAAAAAACAGCAACTAAGGATAGAAAGTTTAAACCTCCCCTAACACATGAGAGTTGGCATGGTGTAGTAGTTTGAGCAAAGGATTACTACTATGGAGACCAGGATTTGGTTCCCTGCTCAGCCATGGAAAGCCACTGAGTGACTTTGGCTAGCCACACACTCTCAGCTCTAGAAAACCGCATGCTAAGTTTCCTGGCTCATCCATATAGGCAAACCAGGCAGCCTCCTAGGGCTGCAAAATTTATGGGTGGTGGGACGACTTTTTTTGTATAATTTTTTTGTGTAATTAAACAATATTAAAGTGAAAACTCATTATAGCAAGCGACATAAAAGCAAGCTACCATATGACAGTTTCTTTGTACAATTCAGTAACAAACGAAACAGTGGAAATCAAGGGGTGAAAATAATTATGAGGGGTAACAGGGCGTGCCAAAATATTTCTTGCTTAGGGTGGCCAAATACCTAGAGCCGGCCCTTAAAGTCACACAACAACAACAATCTAATACACAGTAGACATAGTCTGGATTGGTACTCAGTGCTCTTATGTGTATATAGTCAAACCCTGAGTGTATTTAAAATAGCACTAAAGACATATCTTTTCTGGCAGCCTATCCAGTCAATTTTAAATCATGGATTTTTAATCTGTGGATGAACTCATATGAATGTATTTTAACAACTTTACAGTATTGTATTTTAACTGTGGGTTTATGTGTTTTTAATTATGTTTTGTATTTTACTGTTCTGTACCCCACCTTGAGCCTTGAAGAGAGACAGGAAAGAAATTATTATTATTATTGTTGTTGTTGTTGTTGTTGTTGTTGGAAAGAGAAGCTGAACTGCATTTGTTATACGACTTCAAGTTAACAGAAACATCCTATTGTAGGATTTTCTTGGCAAGCTATATTCAAAGGAGGTTTGTCATTGCCTTCCTCTAAAGCTGAGACAATGTGACTTGCCCAAGGTTACCCAGTAAGTTTCCTTGGCTGCACTTGGTCTCCTTGAGTCCTAGTCCAACATTCAAATTACAATATGAGCTGCGTGTGTGTTGTTTGCCTTCAAGTTGTTTTTGACTTACGGTAACCACAAGACAAACCTATCACAGTGTTTTCCTGGCATGTTTTGATCAGAGGGGGTTTGCCATTGCCATCTTCTGAGGCTGAAAGACTGTGACTTGTCCAAAGTCACCCAGTGGATTTTCATTGTCAAGTGGGGATTCACACAGGTCTCCCAGGGTCCTAGTCCAGTGCTCAAATCACTAAACCACACTGGCTACATACTTGCATCTAATATATGATGTAGTTTAGTCCTTAGAATTTTATGGATCTGACACATAGAGATGGTATTCCATATATTTTCATGAAGTTTGATGTTCAGTGCAATAATACTGTTGATAGGGTTCCTCCATTCTCAGCGCAAGGAATCTCAGGGCAAAAGCACTGCCTTGAAAAGTATTTGCATATGTATTCTCCTCATTTGTTAGACTTGTGTTTTTTATTTTGATGGCATACTCTGTACCACTGTGCTGGTGTTTAGCACATCAGTATTAATAACATCATCAGAAATTACCCCTTGTAACATTACCAGGGTTTCCTCCCTGTGGCTTAGCAAAAGGTCATCTCCACTGGTGTCAGGTTTTGGCCTTGCAGTCTCTGGGCCTTTGATTGTCCTGAGCTGACAATTCTAACTTTTGAGAATCCAGACCCTCCCCTGCAAAATCCTACTTTCTACACATTGCCATTTGCAATACCACTTGCAATTTGCATTCACATAAGCACTACTCAGTATTCAGTCTAGAGATAAAATCAACACACAAGAAGAATAGAATAATCCTGCTCATGTCTATCATCATTCTGCTCACATGAGGGGGGGGGGAGATGAGTCTATAAAGGAGCAATCTCCATATGAACTTTGGAATAAATAAATAAATAATGACAATGCTATAAAGAAATAGTCATAATAATAATAACAATAACAATAATAATAATCTAAAAGACATAGTTCTGTTACTCTGGAAAATCAGTATAGGAAGGGATCTTGTAGCACCTTTGAAACTAGCAGGAAGAGAGGAAGGAAGGAAGGGGGGAGGGAGGGAGGGAGGGAGGGAGAAAGGAAGGAAAGAAGCTGATAGCATGAGCTTTCATAGACTTGAGCCTACTTCTTCAGAGAAGTTAGTCTCAAAGAAGCTACAAGATCCCTTTGCATAATAACATAATAATGTCTATTTATAATGCCCTTTCCAGCAAAGGGTGGGATAATCAAACATATACAAAGACAAAAACAATAAAACATAACCCTTTAAATATACATAAAATCCCCAACAGTTGAGAATTCCAGTTGATTTCCCCAACTGGAACCCAGTTCTGCAAACTCATAACTCCTATCTATCCATCCATACATGCACAGCTACCCATGGATCACCACTCCTGCTTATATCTTTTAGATTTACTTTATGACCATTCCTAGAAAGACTGTCCTATTGAGATCCTGATTCAGAAAAAATTCCACTGCAATGATCACACATATTTTTGGAAAATAAGAATTTGGAAAATATTCATCAGGAATATGAATGAGAAGATACCTCAGGAACTGTTCTTTCATCAGTCCAACATGCAATAGAAAAGGCCCCATTGTGTGTTTCAGCCAAGGTGGAAGCACGTTGGAGGGAGACATGAGAAAAGGCCCTCTTAGTGGTGGCACCTTTTTATCAGAGAGTTGTTCTTTTATTCCTTTGGTTTTAGTTCTTGTTAGTTACCCTGAGTTGTCTTTAAATAGCAGAAAGGTGAAATATCCATCTTTGAATCAATAAAATAAATAAAAGTAAATGTTCCACCCAAAGCCTGATGTGTATTCTAACATCATACTTCTGTGTAGGTAGATTTCCCAGTTCATCTCAGTGGATGACATTCAGTAGAAGTTCATGTATCTCTCCCTTTGTATTCCACTTTTGCAAACACAGCCTATTTGCATGAAAGAAATGGGTAAATAAAGAAGAATGGTAAAATTCTAGCAACTTAAGTCTACAATGGAGTCCCTTAGTCCCATTTATTTTAGTGAAAATTACATGAGCATCAACTGTACCATGTAGCCTTCTCCCCAAAAGATGTAACTCATCCATCATATTTGTAAAGGACTAATTTATGGTGACATAATTATCAGATGAATGTGCAGTATTTATTATTAAACTGAACTGGGCCTTTATAAATCTAATCTTGATCATGTATCCCCTAGGAGAGGATCAGTTTTATAATTTACCATTATCCAGTTTTCATGCTGACAGATATTTAGCAGAATGTGTATCATACAATATAATTCATTCTGAGTTCATATATCTTTAGGCATTTGAAAGCTCCAGCTGATTCATTATCTTCTCTTGTCTCATTGATTTGTCCTTACAATGCCCCAAAGAAAAAGATACGAGTTTCAGGAGGGGAGGAGGGAATATATAGCACTGTAATTTTTTTTAAAAAGGGGGAAAGAAATACAAATAAAGGCACACTATGAAAACACAGATTCACAAGTTGGGTGATATTCCTGAATTCAGCTCTGAACCTTAAGGCTCAAGCTTCAGCAGGGACTAGGAGTGTTTTGTCAAATGTGCCCATTCCTGGAGAAGTTTGATCTGGCCATAGTGGGTGCATGCCTTTGTTGTATCCCATTTGGACTATTATAATGTACTCTACTGAAGGCTCCCTTTGAAAGTACTCAGAAACTTTAGTTTCAGTAGGTCCAAAGAGATGCAGCCATGATGATAATTGAGGCCCGTTACACACGGGTACCCTAGGACGGACTCAGTCCGTGCTAGGGTTAGAAAGGGGCATCTCTTCCAGATGCCCCTAACCCTACCACGGACTGAGTCCGTAACAAATGGCGGCGGCCGTTCCACACGGCCGCCGCCATCTTGATGTAGCGGACACTCTGTGTCCGCACATCGCACCCCAGAAGTGATGCCAGGAGTGCACGACTAGCCCCTCGCGGCGTCTCTTCTGGGGCCGAGGAAGGAGCGCGATTTTCGCGCTCCTTCTCTGCAGTGTCCGGGTACCGCGCCGTTTGGCTGCTGTGGTTCCCGGATGCTGCAACCGGTGGCGGCGGCAGACCACCGCTTCTTGGCGGTCTGTAACGGGCCTGAGAGTGGTTATAGAATTATAGAATCATAGAATCGTAGAGTTAGAAGAGACCACAGGGGCCATCCAGTCCAACCATGTCACAATCAAAGCATTCCCAAGAGATGCCCATCCAGCCTCTGTTTAAACACCGGGAGCACTTAAGTCCCATGTTGCAATAGTTCCATTGTCTGTTAGTCCATTTCTGGAAACAATTCAAAGTTTTGACCTATAAAGCACTATACAGCTTGTATCCAAGTTATTTAAGTATTGTATCTCCTTTTATGAGCCCATCAGAGCTCAAAGAACACCTGGAAAGGCTTTGACTTCACATCTGGAAAGGCCTTCCACTCTGTCATATGACCTTCTCAAGCTTTTTGGTGGGGAGAGTGGCTTCTCAGTGGCTTCTCCCCAGCTTTTGGAACTCCCTCCCAAGGGTGGCTCCATCCTTGCTTTGCTTCCATCAGCACATCAAAACATTTTTGTGCCATCATGCTTTCACAAACTGATTAGGACTGGTTTTTAAATCTGTGGGTTGCTGTTTTTAAGGTTCATATATAATCTTAATGAATTTTAATGTTTATTGCTTTTGACTTTATAAATTGTTGAATTGTATTATTATTATTATTATTATTATTATTATTATTATTATTATTATTATTATTATTATTATTATTATTAT
>NC_056523.1:39532005-39544830 GCF_019175285.1 Sceloporus undulatus | reverse complement strand
CCCAGTTTCCCCCCAAAATTGGGACTCAGAACAGGTTTAATTTAAAAGAAAAATACAAGTAAAAACACACAAAAACAAATATTAAAATATAATTAAACTAATACATTATTAAAACACATCACTCATTAGAGGAATAAAATGTCATAAAAAGATAAAAGTGCTATGGTCTTAAAATTGTATTGTGTTAAATATGTTGTTAGCTGCCTTGTGTCCCATTATTGGAAGAAAGATGTGATATTAATGAAAATAATAATAATTACCCAATGCCTTCAACGTATAAAGAAAACAATGCTGATGCTATCAGCAACACAGACTACAGTTTTATACTTACTTCCTGGAAGCACAACCAATTGAAATCAATGGGATCCGCATAACTGGAAGAGGTTTAATGCTCCAGCCAGTAGGTTTTTATTTTAAAATCCTCACACAGTGTGGGCTGGAGATAGGAAAACAATAAAAACTTAATTGGCACTTAATTTTAAAATAAAAACTGGTTGGAGGTTACCTCCCTCATACATGAAGGTCCCACTCTAAATTAAGGCTGCATTAATTTGTGCTTCATTTAACTTATCTGACATAACATACATCTTAGTAGGAATTTATAGTTGTTAGAGGAACAAATCTAATTGATCCACACTTTTAAGTGCCTCGGTCGGTCTCTGCTGGTACACATCCAGAAGAAGGTGACCAAGATGCTAAAAGGTCTAGGAACCAAGCCCTTTGAGGAACAGCTTTGGGGAATGGACATGTTTAACTTGCAGAGGTGATATGAAAATCATTTTTGAAATATTTGGAGATCTCACATAGAGGATGAGATCAATTTGTTTTGTGCTGCTCCAGAGAGTAGGGCATAAACCAACAGATTCAAATGGCAAGAAAAGAAAGTCTAAACATTTGGGGAAACTTCCTGATGATAGACCTTTCTGACAATGGAAGAGACTGCCTGAAAGGGTGGTAACTTCTCCTTTTTTACTGACCTTGAAATGGAGGTTGCACTTTAGTACTCTTAACTGGCAGAGGGGTGAATTAGATTGTCCTTGTGGTTTCTTCCAGCTCTGTGAGTTTATGGGGTGAAACAGATGGGGAAAATAAAGCAATTTCCAGCTGCTTGGAAGGTGGAGAGTTTTGATGACACATGGAAGCTTCTGGAAACTGGACTGAAGCTGTGCTCAGGGACTAAAAACTGGAACAAAAACAACCTGGGATAGTCCAACAGGATGGAAAATCTGCATCTTCACTGCTGCAGATAAACGCCCTGACATAAGTGTGGGGCTGCAGAAAAGCAAATAAATTACACTAATGGATGTAATTACAATATACACAAACCAGACAATTCAAAAGGGGGCATGGGGTGAAGGAGGCACACCGATGCATCAATGCCCTGAACTGGTGAAGGATCACACGTGCAAATGTGTGGCTGATCAAAAGGGCAGCCATACAATGGGTTGGCATTCTGGGTGGACATGGCGGGTACTTGGTTGCAGGTGGTGTGTTTGTGAAATAGTGCACATGTATGGTAGGGATGCAACAAAAACAAATTACCCACATGCAATCAGCCCATCCTTATTCATCCTACCTTGGGAGTGGGCGTTGTGGGCAGCAGGGTTTTGAGCCACTTTTGGAAAAAGCAGGATCAAGCCACTTTTTCCTGCGCATCTGGTCCATCCCAATTATTCTATTTTTTAAAAATCCTCTTAGCCTTTTCCACCTGTTTCTGTGGGACACTGTGAACTTTACCGCATTGGCCCAGGAATGGGCCACTAGCGTTCCAAAATGGAACATTCTGGGGATGGGAGG
Source organism: Sceloporus undulatus (assembly GCF_019175285.1). Taxonomy (NCBI): domain Eukaryota; kingdom Metazoa; phylum Chordata; class Lepidosauria; order Squamata; family Phrynosomatidae; genus Sceloporus; species Sceloporus undulatus. The sequence continues at coordinate 39,543,033 of NC_056523.1, read as the reverse complement.
CAGTGGGGAATGGATTTCACCGCACAGCGAGAACGCTGCTGCCACCGCTGAATGTCCCCATCCCATTCCAGATGCATCCCAGAGGGGGCGATTTTTGGGAACACTTCTGAAGCATTCCCGGAAATTGTCCCCAGGGGAAAACATCTGGAACAGGATGGGGATGCTCGGCAGTGGTGGCAGCGTTCTCGCTGTGTGGTAAAATCCATTCCCTGCTGCCTCCCATCCCCAGAACGTTCTGTTTTGGAACTCTAGTGGCCCATTCCTGGGCCAATGCAGTAAAGTTCACAGTGTCCCACAGAAACAGGTGGAAAAGGCTAACTGGCATCATATTTTTAAGCAGTTTTAACTAAGGGATGGAAAGAGATCCTGCCAATTTTAAGATGTATGCTTAGGAATGTGTTAACATATGTGATATTTCTACAGAGTATTGGGTGGGCACCAAAGTTTTCTACCTGATATTAAATTCAACTCTTAGAAATTCTTATGTGGTTCTATAAAGATTTCCTTTTCACAGTTAAGGGTGTGATTTTGTTTCAGGTTGAGCTGGAAAGAAAATTTACTAGCTTTCTGACATGATTGCCAGTACTCTTCTTTCACCATCTACATATCTCTGTGTATGTTGCTGGTAGTGGGGAATGGGGTACTAAGAAAGTGTTAGGAGCTGAATTATAATATATATGAATTATAATATCTGTAATTATCTGGAGCGTCAGCGTAAAATGGTATAGCTTCACTTGTTTCTTATGTGCTGGCATTTAACATGTCAACATGAGGATAAATGATGGGGCATATAGTGGTGTCCTTTTTATCCTTGTACCCTAGTTGCTGAACAGTTGCATTTGTAGTTTCTAAATAAAATTTTGCTGAGTTTTTACTACTGAAGCCTGAATTTCTGAAAAATTTGGCTCCTGTACATGACAGAAAGGAGGCTGAAATACATGTGAGCAGAATCATGGGGAAAGGTCTGCTGGGTGTGGTTTATCACTTTTTAATGTCTACTAACCAAAAAGAGTGATTTTGGGGCTCAACAGATGGCCTGACAGGGATGGCTCTGTGCCACCCCTGGAAGCATGGGCTTGGGGATGCAGCAACCGGAAACCATGCCCCCAACCTGCTCGAAAAAGGTGGCTCCTATTCCCAGCCACAGTGCAGCCTTATGCCACCACATATGCACAGCACCAGCATGCCATCTGGATGTGTGCCAAGATGATGCCTGGGGTGCACGGTAGAGTTGCTGAGTGTGTAAGTGCTCAGCCCTCATGCAACCCTAGTCCATTGTCAGGCCGGCACAAAGTGCTGGTCTGTACCACCCCTTTGTTGCTACAAGGGATTAAAGTTGCCTTGCTTAAATTAACAAGAATGTAAGTTGCCTTAATATCTGAACCCTTATCAAAATATTTTTTCACCACTTTCTTTTCAGGACCTGGGTGAAAACAGAAGTAAATGATGTCAGAGCACAAAGCACTCTGGTCTTGAAAATGCCATGGATGTGTCCACTAGAGGAACTGGGACAAAGGTAACAGGGTTACTACAGTTCAAGTGGCAGGCATCATGAGTCAGCATTTGGGAGCGATGGATCATGGGAAGGCTGGTGCAACATACACTGAGGATGAAACCAGCCAGGTTGCAATACTTCAAGACCCCAAGGGGACAACCTATATAAGGGAGAGGGACAAAATCTCTATATTGGTGGTTGGTTGGTTGCTTGGTTGGTGAAGCACTTTGGTAGTCTGTATAGCAGTTGTGAATATTCAAAACAAAGCAGTCTGATACTCTGTACATAGTTTGTATTGACTCTGAGACCAAGATTAAAGCTTTCGTTGAGTGAATCCGGCTGTCCAGCAATTCATTCTCCAAGAGAAGCAGCAGTCTGCATGGGATAATTTTTCCTGTGCAGCTTGGAGCAGAACTTCACACAGAGACCATATGCTAGGCATTTCTGCCTACATGCATCATCTCTGCATGTGTGTATGCTAGACTCCACGTGTCTACATACCCCAACAGATGAAACCTTGAAAGAAGAGATGGAACCTATCAAAATACTAGCCCTATATAATTCAAGAAGGGAAGCAAACACCCTAGCCACCCTATGAAAGATAACTCAAGGCTATGACTTTAGGGGAACAGATGCACCCTGCCTGTCCCCAGCCTCTGCTACAGACACTGCAGTAACACTTAGGGCAGAAAAATGAAATGAACAGATATAGGATGGGTGACACCTGGCTGAATGAGATTACGTGTGAAAGGGATGTGGGAGTCCAAGTAGACCACAAATGAGTCAACAGTGTGATGCGACAGCTAACAAGGCCAATGCGATTTTAGGTTGCATCAATAGAAGTATAGTGTCTAGATCACGGGAAGTAATAGTCCCACTCTATTCTGCTCTGGTCAGGTCCCACCTGGAATATTGTGTCCAGTTCTGGGCACAATTTAAAATGGATGTTCAGAAACTGGAATGTGTCCAAAGGAGGGTGACCAAAATGGTGAAGGGTCTGGAAACCATGTCCTATGAGGAATGACTTAGGGAGCTGAGGATGTTTACCCTGGAGAAGAGAAGGTTAAGAGGTGATATGATAGCTCTGTTTAAATACTTGAAGGGATGTTACATTGAGGAGGGAGCAAGCTTGTTTTCTACTGCTCCAGAGACTAGGACTAGAAAAGAGATTTTGCCTCAACATTAGGAGGAACTTCCTGACAGTAAGGGCTGTTCGACAGTGGAACAAATTCCTTCGGGGTGTAGTGTTGTCTCCTTCCTTAGAGGTTTTTAAACAGAGGCTGGGTGGCCATCTGTCGGGGATGCTTTGATTGAGATTTCCTGCATGGCAGGGGGTTGGACTGGATGGCCCTTCTGGTCTCTTCCAACTCTATGATTCTATGATTCTATTATCCACAGAAGGAGAGGTGGCAATGGGTCCCACAAAAAGGACAGGATGGAAAGTTCATTGGTTGTCTGATTGCACATGACATCCCATTACTTAAAAAGGAAGCCATACTTCTCACATCCTATGGATCAAGGACTTCATATTTGGAAGTCAGTAAATTCAGGGTTCACATACTTGGCCATCAGCTCTGTTAATCAGCAGAAGCATCTTGGTTTTACAGTTTCTAGAGAGATACAGTTGACGGGAACATGAAGCAGGGACTTTTCAGTGGCATCACTCACAGTGGGGTAGTTCCTGCCTCCTTTGGTGATTAAGGTTCAGACTTTTTTCTTCTTTCAGTTTATTAATTCAACATTTCTATGTTTTTGAATTATGCTACACTGGCTTTTCTCTAATGCTCCTAGTTTTAATTGTATTATAATTTTAATGCATTAAATTGTCTAGGTGCCCTTCTTTTTCAAACTAAAAGGCAGCATAGAAATGGTTTAATTAGCAGTTGTGAAAGGAAGCAAACAATTAATGCTGTTCGGTTTGGGGAGAGTCACTGCTGAAACAATTCCTTCTCCTTCTGTTTCCCCTTGGAAATCTCTGCTCTCTGGAACACATTTATCTCTGGTCTTCTGGACAACTCCGTGCCTTGAGTTATAGAGGAGAATTTTGAACTATTCCATACTGGTGGCTAGAATGGGACAATCAATAACATTAAAAAAGCATTATTATTCCCCTGGGTTATCTGGCACACAACCCTAGTTTCTTCTGTATGCTTTACTCTTCAGGTTTGAAGCTTTTTATCTCTGTTTTTGTTTGTTTGTTTTATCATTTTGGTCATGCTTTGCATTTCTTACCAACTACAACTATTTTGGATTATCTAAAAACAAAAATAACTTGTGCACTGACAAGTGTACTACAGAACTAAGTAAGAAATAGCTATAAAATTCTGTTACTCTTTCCCAAAGTAATGCAAGTTCAGGAGCTCTTACTATTCAACTGATTTAACTCCAATGAAAATCATTCTTGCCCAGATGACCCAGGGATGCTTATGATTAACAACCTCTCTTTTCTCTGATCCATCAGAGAATGCAAGTATAGAACATGGAATACTGGGCAAAAAGGCCTAGTCAATAGTAGATAAAATTCCTGAAGAAAATTGGCTTTATAGTGTGTGTGGCCTGTTACAGACAGCCAAAATAAAGCTGCTTCGAGTCACTTAAGAGGTATGGTCTTTCAATGATACATGCGTCCTAAGACTCCACAGGCCACACCAAAGCCACGCTCCAGTCCTAAGGACTGGAGTGCAGCTTTGGTGAAGCTTCCAGACTCTTAGGACTCATGCATCATTGAAATACCATACCTCCAAAGTGACTCGAAGCAGCTTTATTTTGGCTGTCTGTAACAGGCCACTGTGTGTGTGTGTGTGTGAGAGAGAGAGAGAGAGAGAGAGAGAGAGAACTATATCAGTTTGAAGCCACTTTAACTGGGTTGGCTTCATCCCAGTGGTGTCACTATTGTTGTTGACACCTGGTGAGAGTGCCAAGAAAGGACTGTGTGTGAGGGAAATGCTGGTCTGAAATGACAAACCTTATCTGAAGAAACTTGCTATGAAAACCCCAAAAGAGGTTCACTTTAATGTTGCCATAAACTGGAAAAAGCAGCAGCAACAAGAACATATAGTACAGCAGCAACAGCAGCAGCAGTAGTAGTATTTTTTTAAAAAAAAATGGATTTAACTAATTTTTAAAAACTCAGATAGAGGAATAAGCTAGGTTATTCATCAGTACAGAAGACTGGGAAAAAGAAATACTTCACATTGCACCACCTTGGCATGTCCCTTATAGATCATGCTGGAGAGAAATGCTGGCTGTCTTTTCCCCAGTTCATTTTGATTGGTTCAAATCCTTTGGGACTGTATTGTTCTACTGCAGAGCCAAAATGGGCCAGTATGATTCGACTCAGATCTCATACAAGCCAGTCTGAATCAGAGTGATTCACTTCATTATTTGGCTTTTGGCTGGATCAGCTGCACAGCCCTACAGATTACCTGCTGCTTAACTAATGTTTGCCCTTTCAAAAGAAAAGAGAAAAAGGAATAAGAAACAGGACAGAGAAAGTCCAAGATATGATTCATTATTTTTTTTAACATTTCTAAAAATGAGCAAGGCCCAAATTGGAGCCATAGTGCCAAGGGAGGCTGCTGGAATCTTTCTGCTCACTGTCTTGATCTTATAGCATAAAATGTCTAACCATTGTTTCCCTGGAAGCAAAAGAAGATGAATCTGACCACTGATGGAAACAATGTAATTATGTCCTCTGTGAATTAGGACTCCTTTTTCCTCCACTGTGTAATGCACAACTATTTTCACCTTCACCTGAAGTTGGGAATAAAAACAGTCCATGGCTTCCCATCACCTTTGCAAAGCCTGCTGATGGTGTTATAGGGACCTAAGGAGAGAGTGGCCAGGAGAAACTGGTCAAAAGCTAAAACAAATAGCACTTATTATTGCAAGGTCCTGCCTGGATAACTGGAGAAGGAAGTCAAGGGCTGGCAGAAAAAGGAGTTAAACTTGCCATTTTATTTTATTTTATAACAAGCCAGTGTGATGTAGTGGTTTCAGCATTGCACCATGACCCTGAAGACCAGGGTTCAAATCCTGGCTCAGCCATTTAAACCCACTGGGTGATTTTGGCAAGTCACACTTTCTGAGCCTCAAAGGCACTGTGTGATTATCTATCTGATATTTGATTGGATTGTTGATATTGATGTTTTTAATTGTTGCCTGCTTATTTTAACCAATTCTATCTCATATTATTACTGATTGTTTTATACGCATTTTGTAGATTGTACGCCATTGGCAGGTTTCATTTTTATTGATTTGATCATTTTTATGTACAGCAGCTCCCTCACACAACAAACGAGGGCAGTGGGAGACCGCCCCTTTGGGTTGTCTGTATCCCGCCAAGAAGAAGAAGAAGCAGCAGCAGCAGCAGCAGCAGGATGGCTATCCAGGAATACTGCCAACACACACTTACACGGCTGATAAGAGCCTGCTTGGCAAAAGGTAAACATGCCAAGCTGCCAAGAAGCAGTTCCTCCAGCAAAAATGCCAAACGAAGTCCGAAGAGAGTAAGCTATAAGCTAATCCAAAGTTCAGAATTACAAAGTGCAATACTACCAGTCCTGTCTGAGGTAAGAATACCAGAGGGTTGGTCAGCGAGTCCGATCTGAGGTCAAGGATTCCAAGGCAGTCAAAGGTCTAAGAGGCAAGGAGTCAGATCCAGCAGCATTCGCTAATGAGAACAAATTGTCTCTGGCAAGAGAGCTCAGCATCTGCCAGGTGTCTTATATCTAGCTTCCTTATCACAGCTGCTGATTGCCTAATGAGCATTTCTCAGCAAGTCTCTTGGAACACTGAAGGCATGCCCTTTCTGATCTCCTCTGGCTAAAGGTAGGAACCTCAATGTTGCCAATGCTCCAATCAGCCTTTTCTCCACAGATGCCTTCCCAAGCAGCATTCATTGACATAGTCTTCCTTGCATGTGCTCTCTCTTTCTTTTGTTCTCTCCAATGGCTTATGGATTTTAGAGATGATACACAAAGAAGAGGGCAGTACCACTGTAACTGGATTCTTCAACCTGCACTGTAAACATTTTTTTTTTTAAATGGGGCTGTGATGTTGGTTGTGCGGCATGTGGCTGTGATTCACATCACTGAAGAAATTGGTGGAAGTTAGGTTGTGCAGTGCATAACCATCATTACACATCCTTTCAATGTATTTGTTTAGGGGCCATGGGAAGTTCTCAAATATTGCACATACACACATTAGAAGAATGTATGGAATGTCTCTACATCCTGCCCATAGCAATTATGGAAATTTGCCAAAAAGATGACGAGGCTAAACAGATAAGGCAAAAGAGCCTTTGGATACTGACTACAAGGGGAATGTAGACTTGTGAAAGTCAAAAGAGTACTCCTTGTGCCTTTAGGTCTTGGCTGGAATTAAGAATTACTGGCTCCTCCAAGCAATTTAACTCATACACAAACACAAACAAAAGAATGTCTACACTGCTTTTCATTTTGTTAAAGAAAACATTAAAAAAATAAATAAACATAAATACAATTAAAAGTAATAAAGAAGAAAATCAGTTAAAACAGTTTTAAAACAAAAACCAGGGGTAACACAAAACACCAATGATAAGGAAAATAACATCGAAAATGTTTGGGTAAACAGCTAGGTTTTTAATTGACAGTAGAAACAACCAAAACTAGGAAAATGCCTAAACTCATTGGGCAATCTCTTTCAGATCAGATTGTATTAGGAGATAAAGGAATAAGTAGTTGGAAAACATGGGTATTCCCCTCCCCCCCCAAAAAAAAATCCTGATTAGAAGCATCTTTGATTGAATAGACTTTTATAAGCGTAGCACTTGTTCTTTGCAAAAATTTAGACATTGTTGTTTGGTGAGTTTCCACTTGCAAACTGCCAGCTGCCCATTTGACATTACAGTCTGCCCATTTTCAGGACACAGTTCAAATTTACACACCCAGAATTAACTGTCTCTGCATATTTGAAAGTAGCTGCCATTTCTGTGGGAACCTACTAAGACTGAAGTATTATAAAGTCATACATTTCAAACCAAATATCCATCAGTGATACCTTTATTGGCCAACCGAAATGCACAATATACTTGCTGCAAGCTTTCAAAAGCTTGCAACAAGTATATCGTGCATTTCGGTTGGCCAATAAAGGTATCACTGGGATTTTTGTTTATATTTGTTAAATGGCCAACAAAGCTACCCCTGCATGATTTCAAACTAAAGGTAAAGTAAAATCTTTGCAAGCATCAGACACTCTTAATGTAGCCCCCCCTTACAATCTTATTTAAAGAACATTTTCACTTTCAGATAATCACAAAGGAGAACATTCTCTTCATCTCATCAGACATGTAATTTTCATGAGAAAAGAAATGAGACCTTCAAGCCAAGAGATATAAAACTCAACTCCTTGTAAGCAATTGTGCCTTAGTGTAAGCCTGAACAGTTTCTGACCCTCCTGAAAATATATGCATCTTGTAAAAATTATATAGAGATATGGCATCTTTCTTTTTTGCTCTTCCACCATTCCCATTTAATAGGTTCACTCTCATTCTTCAGGATTCATAAAAACAGGTTTTAAAAGTTTGCAAAAATTTAATTGTTTCTAAGCCCCTGATATTTTAGCGATTGAGTACATAATGAAAGTCAGAGAGGTCAGAGCTATTGACCATGAAACCCAAAGAGCAGATACAATCCATTTTAGGACTGATCCATACTTTGCAAAGGCAGAAATGTATGCTGATTCTCTTTTGGGACACACTAGACAATAAACCAAACCTGTCACTAAGTTTGGGATAGCATCAGGACCTTCTTTCTTCCCCCACAATCCTTTGTGGCACCAAAAAAAAATCTGCTCCAGAGGATTTCCTCAAAGTTATTTGGATTAAAACATGAGGAGAAAGGGAGAATAGCCCTTCTGCTAAGTTATGGAATATATTATTTTATGTATTAGTATCCCACCAAGGAATTAAAAGTGAAATATAGTGTACATTGTCCTCATTTTATTTTCATAAAAACCATGTTAAGCAGATTAAGCCAAGTTGTAGGAACTGGTCCAAAGTGAGCTTCAAGGGCTTGAGTGGATTTTTGAACATCTCCCCAGTCTAAGCCAATCCATCACCACAGGACATTGGCTCTCAATATTGGTCTTCCAACACAAGGTGCATAGTAGGAACCATTATTAATTGTGATTCCCCAACCTACATCCGTTCCAGGCTTTTCACAGCACCAAGGGGTGAAGTAATGGACATGTGATTACTTCTGTTCATGATTTCACAGAGGAATGTGGGTATCCAAAGGTGAAAATGAGATTCTGGACTATAAATAGGCCCCAGTCTCTTTCAGCCATGTCCTTTTGTTATCCTCCTTACACCCTCCTTTTGATATCAGAAATGCAGATTAATTTGGCCTTCTATGACCCTACTGTGAATGACATCACTGGGATGCCTTCATTGCATGTAAGCTAGCAATAGGAGTCACCTGGGCCCAGTTTTTCTGGACATCCTTGAGGAAGTGTGAAAGGCCCACCATGGGATGATGCCAAGGAGTCAATAGCCCTAGCATCTTTGCACACTAATCTGTCTGGTTTAGGGAATATGCTCCCAAACACCCACATTCACATCCCAATTTTACCATCTCTGAAAAATGACATCAAAGTGATTCAAATCCATTTCAAAGGAAGTATCCACATTGAGCTTTTTCTATACCCTGAATTTTGCCTGAGGGCTAAAATTCTCTCTATATATTGGTGCTTTTCTTTGTTTCTCCAGCTTCGTCCAGTATCAGACATCCATGCTGCCAGTTTGCTTGGCTAACCCCTCTCTCGTTTGATAATGTCAATTTACCTTCACCTTTCCATTTCCTAGTCCTTGTGAGTGTGTATGGTTGTATGTTTTGGATGACTGTTGAATTCCCCTTTTTATAATAAACTACTTAGAAGCCTGCCTCTAGATCACATGGCTAAGTAACCCTATCACTGAGCTAATTCATAATTCCCAAACATACATTGGCATTAAAGTCTTCTTTTCAGGACAGGAATGTACCCAGGATTATACTTTTGAGGTTCATATAACTATGTATCAATCATGTCTTCAATACAGGGAAATAGAGAAAGAATCTCAACCTTCACACCTATATCTGCAAGACATACATAGAACCACTTGAGTAAAGGGCCCATAGTATCTGTAGTACTGGATCTTAAGACTTTTTCACTCTCATCTTTTCCATTAATATGTGTAGCGTTGTGTCAGTGGTGGTGATGGCTCACTTATTTTTCTGTCAGATAATTAATATGTGTCCAGAGTACCTTGTCAGCTGGTATAGATGCTTTTGTGAACCAGTCTTATGTTAGATTTGGTTGACTGAAGTCTGAGCCATTATAAAATGGGAAATAAATGGTTCAGCAGTGATTAGTCTGTTAAAGTAAATGCTGAAATCTTTAGTTGCACAGTTGGAAAGTGATCAGAAAATATAATGGTAAATTTAGATTGACCTTTAAGAGTTCTCTCCTTCATGCATTACTTGTATGGAAAAGCGGCATAAGAAGAAAAAGTCTGTGATACTATACCCCAGGCTCTAGTCCTGATGATGTGAAATTTACCTTCTCCTTGGTTCATGCCTCAACCCATAGATCTGGGGCAGGATAGATAGATATTTGATCACAAGAAAGCCATTTGCAGAAGATGTGATAAACTTTTCTGCTATTAGATTTGGGAAATGTGAGAGACAGTTTTTGTGAGTTTATCACAGACACAGAGTAATAAGTATTTACAAGGAGAAGGTGAACAACAACCAATCCCACAGTGCCCATACACACACACACACACCCTACACACACTGTCAGGGTCTAGCAGATCAATAAAACAGGCTTAGTTTTCATTGTAACAGTATACTAATAAAATATTTTGCTTATTTATTTTGTCTATTTTGTCTGTTTATCACAGAATGCCAGGCCAGTGTACAATACAAATAATTTAAAACATTTCATAATTAAATAAATAATTTGAACAATATTAAAAAAAATTAAACAAAGCAACAGCTAAAACCACTTTAAATGAAGGTTTCACAATACCTCTTGGTGAGAGGCTCTGAAAACATGACCTCTTCAAACAAAATGGAAAAAAGAGAAAGCTGCAGCTGACAAAATGAAGGAAGAACCAATTTAGACCAAATGCAGACTACATGATTCAGGAAATGTATCAGGCTAGCAGCTACCAAAAGCTAACATGCTAAGGTTGTTACCACTAACAAACGGGTCCAGTGAGGGAGGAAATATTTCATGGTTTGGCCCTAGCATATTAGACAAAAGAAGACTTTGGGACATACGGTATTCTCCCTGTTGCATTTGTGGAACCATTTCCTGGATTAAAATATCCATTTCCACTAAAACCTTATTACATGTAGTATATGGAAGTTATGATCTCCACCACCTCTTTTCCTAGTTTGGCGCGCGCACACACACACACACACACACAGAGAGAGAGACAGAGAGAGATGTCCCCACCAATCTATCTATCTATCTATCTATCTATCTATCTATCTATCTATCTATCTATC
>NC_056523.1:39526105-39531995 GCF_019175285.1 Sceloporus undulatus | reverse complement strand
ATTTGTTGGATTCAAATCCCACCTAAATGAGATTCATTTATAAATATAAATGAAAACAGTCTTACATTTAAAAAAGTCGCACCCCCCCCCCTCCGGAGTGAAATGCTTAATCAGACTTCTGGTTCACTTCAGCTAACATCAGACTTAACTGTTACTGTAATTGCATACAGATGAAGCCAACAGCTACTGATCTATCCCAATGCTCACTTTAATTTGCTAGTGATTAGTAGGTCTGAAGTTGAAGAAACAGCAAGAACAATTATTATTATTATTATTATTATTATTATTAATCCTGCTCTTTCTCCAAAACTGGGACTCAGAGCAGCTTACAATATTAAAAAAACAACAACAGTATGATTAAAATACATCAAAGTGATACATTAAAATATAATTGAATTATTACAATAGTAAAACAGATTGCATGTTAAAAAGTAAGATACAGTTTTAAAAAATAAAAGTGTTTAAAACATTTTAATACCCCAGCACTTACTTTTAAAACTTTGTGTTTTAAATGCCTGTCTGACCAAGAAGTTCTTAGCCTGCTGGAGGAAGGACAAAAAGGAGTGGCCCATTCTGGTCTCCCTGAGAAGGGAATTCCAGAGTCTAGGGGCAGGCACTAAGAAAGCCCTCTCTCACACCCCCACTAACCATGCTTGTGATGGTGGTGGGACTGAGAGAAGGGTCTCTCCTGATGATCTCAGATCCCAGACTGGATCATACAAGGAGATATGGGCTTGAAACAGATGGGCCAAAAGTACTGTGCTGCCACCAATATTAGTGTTCTAGAGCATGCAGCACCTGCACGCTCCGGAACCCTAACACATATGGATGGCACCATCTTTATGTGGTGCTGCCCATACCCACACTACTGGGTGCCACACTTGCATCTTGGATGTGTCACAGTGTGCCAAAAAGAACCTGGTGTTTCTGGCTTCTTGTTGGTCTGGAAGGATGCTGTGCAGTTTGGCTGCTGTGGCGTCCCTCCGGGGGGAAACAGGCTACGTCCAGTCTAGCCTTTTTCACAGGTATGTACTGGGCCATGGTCTGCCAAACAGCCTTGACCTGAGCCATATATGGCTTTATAGGTCATAACCAGCAATTTGAATTGTGCCCAGAAACAGCCAATTTCAACAGGGGCATTGTGTGGTCTCTGAAACCTGTCCCCCTTAACAGCCTGGCTGCAGCTCTTTGCACTAGCTAAAGTTTCCAAACACTCTTCAAAGGCAGCCCCAAGTAGAACACATTACAATAGTCTAAAGGGGATGTGACTAAGTCATGTCCCACCAAGGCCAGATCTGGCATCTCCATGAACAGGCACAGCTGGTGCACAAGTTTCAAATGTACAAAAGCACTCCAGGTCAGTGCAGAGACCTGGGCCTCCAGGTTCAAAGCTGAGTCCAGGAGGACCTGCAAACTTGCATCTTCAGGGGGAGTGTAACCCCATCTAACACAGGTTGGATCCCTATTCCCTGATCTGCCTTCCAATTGACAAGGAGAGCCTCTGCCTTGTCTGGATTAAATTTCAATCTGTTTGCCCTCATTCAATCCATTACTGATGACAGACACTGGTTTAGGACCAGGACAGCCTTCTTGGACTGAGATGGAAAGGAGTAATGGAATTGGGTGTCATCCTCATATTGATGCTACTGCATCTCAAAACTCTGGATGACCTCTCTCAGCAATTTCATGTAAATATTAAATAGCATAGGGGACAGCACCCCTCCATGAAGGAACAGAGCAACTGTAAAAACTGTACCTCAAAGTCCCATCCCGGAGAGATGGCCCAGAAGGATATTATGGCTCAATGGTCAATGGTCGTAAGAAAGAAAGAAAAAAGAAAAGTAATGAAAGAAATGATTTGTAAACTGTAAGCTTCTTTTCCTCTTACATCTCCAGGCGTGTGTGTGTGTGAGAGAGAGAGAGAGAGGGAGGGAGGGAGAGAGAGACTCCAGAATGAGTCTGGAAAAGGAGGTGAGTGGTGGAACAGTGAGGTTCCCAAAGCATGCTGAGTGACTGGCCATTGATCACCCAAAACCACCATTAAAGCACTACTGAACTTTCACTCAAGAAATCATAGTGGAGAGGTAGCAGAAAAGGGGGTCATTAACTGATTTTTGTGTGTTAATAAAAAGAAACTCTTTCAAAACAATCTTTCGTGGGAGAACAACAGAAGAGTAATGGTGTCATGTGATAAGGTTGAGGCAATAGTGGGACTAATGCATCACTATGATGCTATAACACCATAGTGTGATAAGGTTCTAAGTTAGCATGACAGTATAGTAGTAATGCAGATAACAATATTGCTCAACACATTGTTGTCAGAGGCATAAAATGAAGGGAAACCAAACTGGATATCCAAAAAAGCTTCCTTGTAAGCTTTCAGCAGCTAAGCAGACTCCCCCAACCAGAGTATATCAAAATCAAAGCCACTTGATGCTGAGAGACATGACATATCAATGCTTGTCAGTTGCAAACAGGAGAGGAGATGAGAGATATTGAGACGTGCTTGTGTTGTAGGACTTAAAAGATGGTAAACACTTGTTTATCAATAATATTTAGAAGAAAGGCTATACACTGCTTTGCGTTTTCTGTGAAGCTTTCTTGGAGTGTTCTTGAGTCTACCACACCATTCACATAAATGAGCTCTATGTCAAATGCATTTTTCCCTGACAAAGCAGCTTGCTGAGAGGCACTTGAGGTGCCTTTATGTTTCCCCCAAACACCATTTCTTCTGCACACTCAATCCTCTAGTTTTTTATGCTCAGCCAGGCATTCAGAGAGAAGGGGAAATGGCTTGTTTCTTCATTGCTCTGCTCTTCTGCATTCAAGCATACAAGGTTTTATGTTATTTCTTTGTTTCTGAATTTTGAATATCACAGCCTATATTCTGTATTCGTATAAAGCAGAGAGGTTATAGATGAGAACACACTGTGATTCTCTGCATGCTTTTCTGTATAGGTATGTGATTGCACAAAAATGTTTTGCCTAATAATGGGAATGGAAACTTTGGCATACGTTTTTAATGATAACTGAAAAACCACCCCTGTTCACCAGAAAAATTGTAGTAAAGGGTACGCCTCCTCTAACAAAAACAACAAAAATGGAAATTGCTACTCCTAGGGTTTTCTAAGAGTGCCCAGAGTTTAAGATCCTCAAACTTAGAAAAATCACTTACAAATGGCTGAAAACAAAAGTGGGGAGTCACCTCTGAGTTCATTTAGCTGATTTTGGGTGGGTATACCCTTTCAGGGGACAATTTGACAGAAAAATTGCCCCTGAACCCTCTGAGATTGACCAGTCCAGACTGGAAAAAAACTAGATTGAATTCACTAGCAATTCATTAAATAATATTTCAAGACGTGGCTGCAGCACAATCTTGGTAATCAAGTATTGCACAAGGAATGCTACATCCCACGTTTCCTTTGATTCTTTTGACCGGTATGTTATATAACACACACACACACACACATATATATATATGAGAAGGTATGGCTATATGGTTGAAAAATGTATTTCTCAATTATAATGCATCAAATAATGCATACAATTTGAGGAAGGAGGAAAATAGAATTTTTTTAAAAAATCCATCATTTGGGTTAATTTGGATACAGCACTGTGTGTGCCTTCAAGTCATTTCCAACTTACGGTGACCCTAAGCTGAACCTATCAGAGTTTTTCCCCCCTCAAGATTTGTTCAGAGGAGGCTTGGAATTGCCTTCCCCTGAGGTTAAGAGCATGTGACTTGCCTGAAGTCACCCAGTGAGTTTCATGGCTGAGCAGGGAATCAAACCCTGGTCTCCAGAGTTGCATGCCAGTATTGAAACCATTATGTCAAGCTGGCCTTCTCATGTACCATTAAAATAATTTTTGGCAAAGAAATGATTTATGTACAAAATTGGCAACCAATCCTTATGAAAACAGTCTCATATTTTCTCTAGGACTTGATTCTTCATAGGGGCGACCTCATTGTTGCTTCTAGATTTTTTGTTTATTTCAGTCATCTCTCCTTTTGGGAAGATATGGGTAGATTTTGTAATTTCTTCCTCAAGATCCCCATAAAATAATGAACCCCTTGTAGATTCTGTGTATAATGATATGAATGACTGAATCAGACAGATGGAGCACAAGGCAACAATGAGTCAATAGCAGGCAGCATGAAGTCTGAAAGTACAATGGCTAATCCCAATTGGCTCTCTCTATTAACTGCCATTGAAACAGGCTGCTATAGATTTATTCCAAATAATTAATTTCATTGGTTTCTAGGGGAATATTCTACAGCACCATACTATTTTATAGTAGCTAACCAAATCTGATTCTAAAGGGTATTGGATGGGATTTGATAAGCTACATCTGCCTCGAAAAACCTCCACACTTCTCCCTTAAGATGTCCCAGCAGCAAAACCCCATACCAGTGCTGTTTTAGGGACACCAGTGCTGTTTTATGAACCTGGGAAGAAGATGCAATTTAACACTGAGAGCTGCAATGGGAAAACTAAGTAGAAAACCTCAAGTGCAAATATATGCTCAGAACATTTGAGTAAATTTCAAGAGAGTGATTAAGGTTAAAAACCATTCACTCAGAATTCCTAGATCTGCAATAAAAAATAGGATGTCCTTTATAATAGCTTCACAGGAGTTTATTTCCCTTTTTACCACCTGCCTAACACAGGGATGGCCATTTAAGATAGCCAGAAGCACCCCATATGTTCTCATTGACTTTACCAGACAACCTACTGCCAGTAAAACACAATAGTGCCCAGTAGACTACAGCCACTTTGGGATACAGTCATGCCAAAATCTTGGCACTCACTACTATACCAGCTGTGAAACAATTTCCGTGCATCTGCAGGATTGCTGGAAGTTTTTATTTTGTTGTTTTTGGGTGGGAATTGCTAGGAGTGTTATGTTATATTCAGCATCCCAACTAGTACTTGACTTAAAGTGAGGGGAGATTGACAAACCTCCTCTAGTGTCCTACTGCCAAAAAAAGGAGAAGGCTACTGCATACTTCAGAACAACCCTAGACATACTTGAGAACAATTCCATAAAGATGCAGACCACTCTTCGAATGCATCATCAGAATTCCCCCCCCCCCCCCCCAGTAGCTCTGGACATGGAATCAAATGATCTATAGGGCATTCATGACTCTCCTCTTTCTTATTCTTAGTTACATGAAAATAGAATACAGAAACAAGGAAAGTGTAGTACTTAGAAGAAAATGACCCCTTAAACCATGGCCATGTTTCTGAGACAAGCAGAATACCATGGAAGTCATTGGAGGTACTGCTGTTTTACTACCTTTGTAGAGCCTAGCAACAGCTTGAAAGTGAGGCAGTAAATCTCACAATAGAATGCATTTGGGGCTGTCACAGTGATTCCCAAAGTGGGCAGTACTGCCTACTGGGGACAATGGAAAGATCCAAGGGTGGTGAGGAAAACAGATTGGAACTATGTAAAGCGGTGGGGGGGGGAATGTTTTTCTCAGGGCCTCTCCCTCTTCTTGTCTATACAGTGGGAAAGGGCTAGGGAAGGAGGGAAGGCAGGCTAAATATCTTCTCTGTTCCATCCCTCTCTACTCCAGTAAAGCCCCTTCTGTTCAAGGGCATCCCAACCAACCCATCGTACCACTGCTGGCTCTTGTCTGTCAAAATATCCCAACCTGTTTCTTGTTGCCAGACCTTGTAATGACACCTCAGTGTTGGTGTTTCCAATGCTTCCCCCCTTTAACAGGTTACCCCTTCCCATCCTAGGCTTATGGATACTTTTTAATTGGGTGGTTGTGATACAGTGGAGATTGTGTTTCATTTGCCTTATTCCTTGCACAAGTAAGAAAACTAGTGTGTGTGTGTGTGTGTGTGTGTGTGTGTGTGTGTGTGTGTGTGTGTGTGTT
>NC_056523.1:39491672-39526095 GCF_019175285.1 Sceloporus undulatus | reverse complement strand
GCATGTTAAAAATCACAATGTGGGCTTTGGATACCTTCATAGGGTTTCCTGTCCACACACAAAGACATGTCTGATAGATCTCAGCATTTTGCTTGTTTATTTATTTATTTAGTGCTTAAAATACAAGACTGGATAATCAATCCATTCCTAGATATCAGCAATAAGGAAACAGGAATAGTGGGAGAAGAACTGATTTCACTCCAAAATGAGATTGAACCGAAACCAAATTTCAAAAAATCATATCAAAATTTTTGCTTATCAAAACAAACAAACAAACAAACCTTCCTGCTACCCTGAACTGTGTAACAAAGTCAAAATGTACTTTATTGGCTTATAAAGGCCATATTTAATAGAGTGAATCTTCATTGCAGTTGCTTGGACTGAAAATTATAGATGGTGGGGATGTAAGATTTCTTCTTAGTGCCTCCAGCAGACTTCCAAATGGGAAGCTTCCCATTTGGAAAAAAATGGTCACCAAAGTGACTCATGAGGCCAAAATTCAACACTGGAGGCAATGGGAAGCCATTTTGAGGGGAAAGTCTGTGCAATAAAATCAGCCTAATTTCCAAATTTGGCTCAAATTCAGAAGAGGTAAATCTGGCACTGATAAAGTCCCTAGCCTCCAGAGTCATAGTCCAACACTCAAACCACTACACCATGCTGGTACTCTAGTTCATACTTTTATACTCATCTGTATAGGAGTGGACAACTGTCTTGTAGCAGGGGACAATTTTGCTCCAAGACTGACCATATCCCAGCCTGAGGATGTAAAATATCAATTTTGCCTTCATTTCCCTTCCAAACTGACAACCAAAAATGATGCTACACATCATTTCCTGTCACCAATTCAAAAGGCAAATAGAAAGAAAAGAAGGCAGAGGAGCTTTTGCAAATTTGCATACATTTGATTGTGCTAAAATATATATATTAAAATTCATGGGGTCGAGAGGCTTTTAAGGACCAGTAGAGGGATTAATATATTAAAATAGGGGGTGGGGATTCAGGACTGCACACAGTCCATGGGTTGTGTTTTCCCCTTTCCTGATCTATATAAAGGATTTTCATCTAATAGAGAACTAATATCAGGAGGCAGAATTCAGGTTCTCTGTCTGAGGAAGTGGGTTGATATTTGTGAAAGCTTATGCATAAAAAACCTTGTAAACTTGAAGATGCTACAAGACTCTTTGTAACTTTATTAACAAAATGTGGAGCTGACACCCTACAGCTTCCCAACCACAATCTCCCCAGTCTTCCTCTGTAGTGACACACTAATCTATTTTACCTTATTGTTGACTCCAATCAAGCAGGCTTTGCGGGTTTTTGAAGCTGGATTGACACTTGAATAACTTGGTTGAACTGCTAGAGTGCTTGGCTGGGTGGGACAAGACAGAGTACAAATCTGTCACCCTATTTCCAACATTCAGAAAGATTTATCTCTTGATCTTTCATACACCACCACATCTGAACCCTGACACTGAAATCGCATGAAAGGGATTTCAAATATATGTTTCCCACCACTCAAATTATCAGTGAAACTAAGACATGGTACAGATGGCGCAAAAGCGTTGTGCTTGCGCCGTACTAGGTTTATGGGACTGCGCAGCAAACACACGGTCCCTAACACTAGCATGTACTGGCGGTGCCCTGTGTACATGGGTGCCACCATTATGATGTAATGGATGCATAGCGTCCACACATCGTGTTGCGCCAGTTACGTCACGAGTGCACCATTGACACACTCAGATGTAACTGGCGCGGCAGAAAAAGAACCCACTTTTTGCAGGCTCTTTTTCCTCCACAAGGAAGCCGTGCAGCTTGGCAGCTGCGGCTTCCCTGTGGAGGAAAAAATGCCGCCACTGCTCCAGACCTTCAAGCAGGTATGTACCAGGCCTTACTGACCTTGGAAAGACCTGACAACATTTTAGTTCATACCTCTGCTTAGCTTTTATTTCACAATGCCCACTTCTTTTCAGCTTTGTTAGAGTACAAACCACAACCCAATTCAGCCAAACTATTCTAACAGCTTCTAGAGTATCTGCAGGCTATACAACATTCATTTAGAGGAACATTCCATTCATTCACATAAAAGTATGCTTAGTCATATGAAACACACAACTCATACAGGACACTCCATCATTCTAAAATTCCATTGACATGAATAACAGATGCTTCCAAATAGCCATCAGAAAGATAACAAGGGAATGAGAGAGGAACTGGAAGTAGGGTCAGCAAAGCTGGGAAAAAGGCTTATCAGATCAAGACTATCCCAGGCCCTGAGATTTCAGAGCCAAAATCTGAGACCTTGGGATCTCCTTGTGATGTCATACAGGTGAACTTTGGTGATGTTCCAAGGGTTTTGCTACAGTCAGAAGCCCCTGGTGATGGCACAGCTATGAAACCTTAAGTATCAACTGCTGCTGCACAAAGTATGTTATTCAAAGAAAAGAACAATAGCTGAGAAGTTGCATCACAAAATGGAGTCACAACAATGGTGCTTTATCATTTTAGCTACTTCTGTTTATGGGAATCAAAAAATCTACCTTTTAAGCCAGGCAACACCCAACCAAGGGGTTTTCAAAATGCTACAGACTGGGGCACTGAGGAATTACTACTGCAGCACTCTTCCAGTCATGAGGCACAGTGAGACAGGAGAGACTCCCGAGAGTCTCAGAGAGACCAAAGTCTTAGAGAGAGATCCTATCACAACTGCTTGTTTCAATGCATCCCATGACTGGAACAGCATTGCAGTCATCATTTCTCACCAGCCTGATCTGTACTAGCACAGAAACCCTTTAGCTGGGGTACTATCTGGCTTAGTAGGTAGTTTTGGGGGGTCACATTCAATCATTAACAACTGTAAACATGAATCCCAAAAGTTATGAGATTTTACATCTGGGTTATGATCTAATAAATGTCAAGTGGGGTGTCATCTAACAAGTCTTACCAAATGAGGAATATGTTTATACATACATGCATCTGAAGTCAGTGCTCTCACTCTGAGATGTCTACTATTCATCCCAAAGACTGGATAAGACTTACCAAGCCAATAATGGTGTCTGGCTGCAAGGAGGGAGCTCGAAAATGGCCTGGCAAAGCTCCTGCAGAGGAAGCAAAAGACACAAGAGAAGGCAGCTTCTGGAGCAGAGGTGGCAAGATTAGGCAGAACCATATTTTTATATTACTGAAATTCACTCAGCAGCACTGAAGAGGCTGAGAGGCAATGGCTCATTGCATGGCACCAATGCTTCTTCCAGCCATCCTTAGCACTGAGCTGCTGAAACTAACTTGTCTCATTAAAGAGCCTCTAATCCATCTTGAAACTGCTTTACCTGCAATGGCTCAGCGCTAGGGAAAACTGGGAACTGTAGTTTTATGAGACATTTAGCCTTCTCCATCAGAGATAGCTCTGGGGCCACAACAAACTACAGTTCCCAACATTCCCTAGCACTGAGCCAGGGCAGTTAAAGTGGTCTCAAACTGGGTTATTTCTACAGTGTGTTTTGGGCCCATGTCTCCCCAGCTTGCTTCCTGCTGTACAAACTCTTCTTGACAAACCCAGCAGTGCTGCAAAGAACTGGGAGAGGCCATACCTCTGATTGAACACACACTAGGAGGAAGAAAGGGAATGGGTGGGATGTAGTTTTCTACCTCCCTCTCCCACCATTTGGCCCTTTTCCATTCTCAACCATAAATCTTTCAGAAATACTATTGATCCTTGGTGGCGCAGTGGGTAAATGCCTGTACTGCAGCCATTCACTCGAAACCACAAGGTTGCGAGTTCAAGACCAGCAAAAGGGCCCAAGCTCGACTCAGGCTTGCATCCTTCCGAGGTCGCTAAAATGAGTACCCAGACTGTTGGGGGCAAATTAGCTTACTTGCTAATTAGCTTACTTGCTGTTCACCGCTATGATCTTTGGAATAGCAGTATATAAATAAAACAAATTATTAAATTATTATTATCCCAGGAGAGAAGGATACATGAAAGACATAATACTTGTAAATGGAAGTGTTGTCTTCACATTCTCTTCAGCTTAACAAGCCAGGGAGGATGCCCATGGAGCGCCATTAAAGCTCTGAGAGACAGACCTAACTGGGACCTGGTTCCCTAAAAACAAATTGCACCCCTGGTTGAGATAACATTCACAAGGTAAAATCCACTCTATCTATATTTCCTGGATGGATCGAGATGATGAATGAGAGGTTCCCACTGGCATCCCTGCACTCTACCTTATACCTAAATGGGTGGCCCAGGCAGGTCCTATATGTATAGCCATTTTGAAAATTCAATCTTTCCAGTCCCTTTTTAAAGAGAAAAGAATATATCAGAGCATAGAAGCTAGCAATGCTCTCCTCCTCTGAAAACCCGAGCTCTGCCTGTCTAAAGGGGAAATTTCTAATCATGGTGCCTTACCACAGTTAAAATGGAATAATGAAGTTGGCTGAAGCCCATTTTTTTGCTATAAGCTACTCATTTTTCAATGTACTTTGAAATTATTTCAGACTCAGTGGGAAAAAATGGCATTAGCAACTTTGTGAAGTACAGCAAGGTTAAACTCAGCTCCTTGAATAACTGGCATAAAATGAAAATGAGACTTCAATAAAAACTCAAGAGTGAGGAAAGGGTAGATAAATACATAGTAGAGAAATGAAACATTAAAATTAAATGCCTATCATGGGTAGGTGAACCTCAATACAGGCAGAAGTGTTTCAGATGGGAAGTCTTTTATCTGACAGGGAATTGGTTGATGAGAATGTTAATGCAGTATCCCACAGTCCATTAGAGAAGCACATGTCTGACTGTAGGAGGTTACTATCCTAATGTGACCCCTTGGAAAATGATAATCAAAATATGTATTTTCCAGTGTGCATAATTAATCACTGCTTTTTCCCTCCCTCACTTCACTTATGTCTCAGGCTTAATGTCTGAAAACCGTCTGTGGTGAATGAAGAAAGCAGCATGCATGCCAATAGATTCGAAGTTGGGTTCACGATTCGAAGATGAACCCTGGGGAATTTTTGTCAGAGTTTAATATCAGTTTCCTCCCACACCAAACTGCTCAAACTCCATTGTGAATTTGTCAGTTTTTAATGTGCAGTCCAAAGTGTGTCTGACAAAGAGATAGCCAGGAATCACCTAGTTAGTCTGAGTTCTGAGCAGGGCCAGGTGAACTCCATCCCAGAATAGTGAAGGAACTTGCTAGTGTACTCTCTGAACCACTTGTTCTGGAATAACAGATGAGGTGCCAGAGGACTGAAGAAAGGGGGCAGGAAAAAAAAAGAGAGAGGATGATGACAAGAAGCATGAGGAGGAGGAGGAGGAGGAGGAGGAGGAAGAGGAGGAGGTCATGACTATCCAACTCTGTAATCCTATTACTGTATGATTAGGAGCTTCTGAAGGGCCTAAATACCCTAAACGTACCAGACCCCATTTGATCTTGTAGGGGTATAAGAAGGGTCAACTTAGTATTTCGATGGGAGACTGCCAACAAATTTAAGGCACTCTAAGCTATATTTCAGCAAAGGAAACGGGAAAAATCAATTCTGAGTATTCCTTGCCTGAGAAAATCCTGTGAAATTCATGGGATTGCCATAAGACAACTGGCGGCACATACACATACAGGAGCTTCTGAAGGAAAAAGATTAGCTTTGTCAATCTTACACCCACAGGTTTTTCCTTTTCTCACCTCCATGTGTAGTCTGTTCATGAGTTAGGTTTTGTTTCTTTTTTAATGGGATTAAACTTGTCTGTCTCTCTGACCCCTCCATTTTGCAAATATATGTATTTTAAGAATACAGTCCGTCCTCGCCTTACGTGGGGGATCCATTCCGGATCCCTCCGCGTAAGGCGAATTCCGCCTATGCTCGAGCCCCATTGGAAACAATGGGGCTCGTGCATGGCGGTGCGAGTACGCATGGGGCGCAACAGGCGTGCGCGCCCATTCAATTGAATGGGACACGCCGCCCCTTCTGCCTCGCGCGTGCCCCGCGGCTTGAGCGCGTATGCTCAAGGCCGCGTATTGCGCGTCCGCGTATGGCGCGGGTGCACTGTATGCATAGTTTTGTGATTTCAAGGGCATAGATTGTTTGCACACATTCCCATATTGTTTAAATTATGTTTGTGCACATTTGTTTATTTATTCATTTATCTGATCTTTTAAACTGTGTCTTTTTTATTAGACATGTATGGGAAAGCATAGATACCTGAAGGCACCCAATTCTGTTTGATCTGAGAGGGAGAGCAAGCTCAGTCCTAGCGAGTAAGTAGATGGATACTGCCAAGGAATACCAGGTGTTGTAAATTGTATTTCAGAGGAAAGCAATGGAAAACAACCATTGAGTATTCCTTCTCTAAGAAAACTTTATGAATTTCATGGGTCTGAATAAGTCAGCAGGCAACTTGAAGGCACATACACACATACAAAGCTAAGTGCAAATGTGTGGATTTCAGAATGCAAAGTGCATCCAATTCTCATGTATTTCTGGGAGAACAGACCCTGGAAAGTTCACATAAAAGTTTTCTGGAGCAGATGACTAACACATTGCTAAAATATGTGAAGCACAGGAGCAAAGACAGTTAATATACCTCTAGACTAAAGCCCACCACCATGACACTACCATTCCATACTGGTGGGATTGCATTATCTACTGAGGCAAGAAGCTATGCTGACAGAAGCAGTACTGCTAGTAGGTCAGGGTTTTGCTAAGGAGCTAAACTAAATGTGATGCTACTGGGCAGTGCAGGGGGGAAGATGTGACACTGGCAGAGAATCCTCCAGATACAACAGCCATGGCAACATAGCTATCAATGTTTAGCACTGCACAAAGTAAATCCCTTTTGCATGTCTTTTACCATGAAAACCCTATGATGACACAGTCCAAATGGAGATTATCATACTTGAAAATCCTTCCAAGATAGATGCAGGATTGAAAAATCGAACATGGGTGTTATCGCACATGACCACACAGCATCTATCCCCGTGGAATTTCCAGGTGTAATAATCCCCTGAAACAGGACATAGTGCCAGTAGAAGAGACTCCCATGTTGGATGACACTCAATAGGCTATTGGAAAAAAGCAGAGGAAAAGAATGAGTAGCACTGGGGCTAATGATGCACCTGCACTGAAGCTGAAAGGACATTCAGCAGATGATGTGTTTACGAATTAAAAGGAAAGTCTGAAGCTGCACAGCACATATTATAGGAATATGGAAGGCAAGAAGCATGAATCAGGAGAAGCTAAACATATTAAAACAACATATGAAATATATAAACATTGTAATACTGGGGTGAATGAGCTAAAGTGACAGGAATTGAACATTTTGAGCCAGGGAACTGCACAGTATTTTATCCAGTAAATGAAAAGCTAAGTGGAAATGGGATTTCATTAACACTGAGGAGAGATGTAACAAAAGCAGTCAAAGGATATAATGCAAAGTCTGACCAAGTAGTATCAATAAGACTTCAGGGAAAACCTACCAAAATAACCATAATCCAAATCTATCCTTCAACCACAAAGACAGATGATGAAGAAAATTAAAGGTACCATTCTGAAGTCCAGGAGGAAACGGATCACACACCAAATCAGTACATGTTGGTAATCATATGTGTTTGGAATGCAAAAATAGAAAACAGAGTCGAATCAAAGACTAGAGAAAATTGGTGTGGATCAAAAAATGAAACAGGAGAGCAACTGATTTAATTTTTTGAAACCAACCATTATTTCACAATGAACACATTAATTCAGACAACCAAAGAGGCAACTGTATACATGGACAACACCTGATAGCCAATATAGAAATCAGATAGACTCCATAACTGGAAGCAGAAGATGGAGAAGCTCCAACTCTCTGCAAAAACAAGAACAGGAGCAGATTGTGGCACAGACCATGAGCTACTAATATCAAAAAGTACAGTAAAGGTAAAGAAGAACATTAAACTAACCACTGTGCCAAAATACAGCCTGAAGGACATCCCTATAGAATTTTACAATAATGTAAAAAATAGACTTGTGCTATTAAATCTAATTGTCCATGAGCCAGAAGAGCCCTGGACTGAAACCAGGGCAATTGTCAGGAAGGGATGTAAATAGACATTGTCAGGGAGGGATGTAAATAGAAGCCTTAATGGATGATAGATGAAACACTTCCATTTAAAGAATGGGAAAAAGAACTATCATCATTTATATGGTTCAAAAAAACCCACACCCTAGAATTAAAATGAAGATTTTGCAAGACAATAAAGAGAAAAGTCACACTGAGTTAGATCAAATACATTCTATTCACAAAGAAGCCACCTGGATATATAGAAAGAGCTCACAAACAGTTCATGTGTGCAAAATACCTAAAGTCCAGTCCAGTTCCTGAGCCTCAGTATAGCAGCCTCAAATTAGGCCAGGACATCCTTCTAATCTGACTTCAGGTTATTACTATTATTGCTGTTGTTGTTGTTGTTGTTGTTGTTATTTAAAGTATTTATACCCCACTCTTCAGCCAAAAGACTATCAGAGCGGCTTACATTTTTTAAAATTAGACATTTCCCTGCCCTCAGGCTTAGAGTCTAGAACATGACACCAGGTAACTAATATCAAGATCCAATGTAAACTGTTTCATTTATAAATAAATGATTTATTCCTTCATTGACTGATGAATTTATTATATTTCCTTAGCAGCTCTCTTGGGACATATAGCATTTCCTGACAACATAATGTGAGAACCTTTGATATCCCAGCTGTATTAGAGATGGAGAATCTATCAAATTTTTGGAATCCTGCACTTCTCATCCTTCTAGAGATGAGAGTATACAGACTTGTGAAGTTCTTCAGTTCCCTGCAGTATGATGCATCTGAAGAAATACCTCTGTTTTTCAAAGTTATTACAGCTTTTGAAAGTTTTGTCAGATTGTAACTTTGTAGTAGGGCCAGGCTAACAAATGATAGCATTTGTTTACCATGGTGTACCTAGTATATTTGGCACCCAATCCAAATTATTTTAACACTCCCCACTGATTTTCAACAGCCTTTTGGGGTCTGGTTGAGCTTCTGAACAGGTGGCAAAGGGAAGAGATATCCTTTGTTACCCAACTAGCAGAGCCATCAGAAACAGAAGGCACACACACATACCAGTGGCTGCTGGTGGAAGTGAGCTGCTGCTGCTGTTGATGCTGCCACCACCCTACAGACTTTCAGAGTCTGATGGTGCTGCTGGTCAGGTGGAAAAGGGAGGAGAATTGCTTTCCTGCCTGGCCAGCAGAGCAGCCAGACCTGGAAGGCCCCTCCTTCCACAACTTGTGTCATTAGGGGGATGCAAAGGTATGGTCCGCACAGGGTGACAACCCAGAAGGGTGAGTGACATCCAGTTAGGCTTCCCCTCCACTCCCAACACAAACACTCTGTCCCAGTCCTTTCTCCCATGTGTCATTCTTGTGTTTCCTCCATGCGCCACCCCATCCTTTTCCTCATCAGCAATAGCAATAGCATTTACATTTCTATATCACTTGATAGTGATCTAAGCACTCTGTAAGCAGTTTGCAGTCTTGTAAGCCAATTACCCCCAGCAATCTGGGTAGTCATTTCACCGATCTATGACAGGATGGAAGGCTGAGTCAACCTGACACACTCTGGGATTGAACTCACAATGTGGTGGCTGCAGTACTGGCATTTAACCACTGTGCCACCATGGCTCCTCGGGAGAAGAATGGGCCAGTATGAGGGAAGGGAAGCATGCACCATCCCTGGAAATCCCACCCTTGGAAGCTCTGCCCCCATACCAGGTGTCACCCAGTGCGGGGACACCATTGCTTCCCATCAGAGCACCAGGTGACACCGCCCTTTGAGATTGTATTCCCAGTATAATCTTCATCCCCACCCCCACATTTTAGTGATGCCCCTGTTTGTGTGGGGATAGCTTGATGCAGCACTACTGTAGAAAATATATGCAATAGTCCTAAAAGCTTTGCCATAATGCGCAGCCTTTTAGGCTGGGATCTTGTTTTCTGTTTATTACATTCAACCTCCAATTCTTTTCAGTTACTGAACAAATTATGGCCTCCATCTGGATTGTTTGTTTAGTAAAATATTTATGTCTCACCCTGCATCATGAAATCTCAGGATGAAGTACAAATGAAATCATTATGAACAGATTTTAAAAATTTGAAGCAATAAAAATAATTTGAATAAACTGAAACATATTAAAGGCGTTAGCCAGTTAAATCAGGTTTAAAACAGTTTAAAAGCATGTGACTAACCATTGTGTGGTGAATTACTTAGATCTCAGAGCATTAGTAAATAGTCATATCTTTTTATTATTATTTTCTCACCTAAAGGAAGCCAGGATCCCAAGTGGAGGGTGTTCCGCAACTGAGTGACCACAACTGAGAAGTCTCTCTCACATGTCCTCACTGATGGCACAAGGAAGAACACCCCCCCCCCAGAAGACCTCAACTCACAAGCAGGCAAATACATATAGAGATTATGTTACAGAGCAAAGTCTCAAACCATTTAGAGCTCTACATATCAGCACATGCACCTAGAATTCAGACCAGAAGTGAATTGGCTTGTCCTAGACTGCCATTTTAAAATGTCTGTATGGTATTCTGAGAGACAATGTAGTCCAGCAATTTGAGTACTGAAATGCAACTCTAGAGACCAGGGTTCAAAACCTCTGCAGGCATGGAAACCCACTGAGTCACTTTGGGCACCTCAAATTCTCTAAGTCTCAGAGGAAGGCAAAGGCAAAACCCCTCTGAATAAATCTTGCCAAGAAAACCCCATGATAGGTTCATGTTAGGGCCCCCAGTAAGTCGGACACTACTTGAAGGGACAGAACAACAATATAGTATTCAAGTCAACAATCTTGCTGCTGCATTTTGCAATAGCTATATATAGGAGTAGAGGTGAATGTCATCAGCAGATTGATGGCACCTACAGCAATTGGCCTGAAACCTTACTGAAATATGTCCAAATAATCCTTTTCCTCAAAGAACACCTGACGCTTCCCTGACACCACCTTGTCCAAAAAGAGGATATTTGCTCTTGTTCTGTTCCCATGTTAGAATCTGAAAACAGATCTGCATTTTGGTTTGCTGGAAACACATCAGAAATGTTGTTGTTGTTGCTGCTGTTGTTTTGTGCCTTCAAGTCATTTTTTACTTATGGCAACCTTAAGACAAACCTATGGGAGTTTTCTGGGGCCGAGAGTGTGTGACTCACCCAAGGTCACCCAGTAGGTTTCCATGGCCAAACAGGGAACAGAAATCTGGTCTCCAGAGTTATAGTACAACACTCAAACCACTACATCAACTGGCTTTCTCAGAAACATTCTAGGTTTTGCAAGTAAGAGGGTGAGGTAGACGTCCCTTCCTTCAATCAGTCATGAAATTCAGTCATTAAATCAACCACAAAGGTCCAAAAGATGTACTGTGCATGCTTTCAATATCTCCAGATCTCTTCAACAGGTAAGATGTTACAAAAAAACAGGTTTGGTGCTCCCTGTACATGGCTACCTGATTTGTGTAATCTTTCTCTCTTCTTTTAGGAAGTAAAACCTCCAGACTGGTGACCATATGGATAGAGCTCCACATGGAGAATTAACCTCACATTAGGCATTAGGCACATGGTGGAAGGGACAGTTTTATTTCTGTCTTCTCTGTCATGCAGTGCCACTACCTGAGTAACTGTTTTAAGTGGGGCTTCCATGCACCCACTGAACCAATCTCTCCTCTGTCTCTTGCAAAAGGACAGCCTCACACTGCCCTGTTTCAGCTACTTCTAGTGAAATGCATTACATTACTGCTACCACCATTTTGGCTAATCAGAAATCACCACAGATCACTTTTAGACGTTCTATAGGCATTTTCAGGGTGGGGTAGAGGGAACCACCAAAAGAGTATTTCAGGGTACTAACAGGCATTTAATAGTAATGGGGACTCTCTCTCTCTCTCTCTCAGTCTCTCTCAATCTCTCCTTTACTAAATCTCTCTATAATTCTCTTTTGCAAAAAGAATAAAAAGATGTCTTTACTCACTGAAAAAAACTGCTGGAGCCTTTGCAGGGTCAGCAATCACTGGATTTCAAAAGGGCTATGACCTAAAGGCCATAAAATTCCTACCTCTCTTCTAACAGATTAGAAATGGGCTGGGATACCAATTTAGTCACAAGCTCATATAGCTTGTGGTAACCTACATGATACTAGAATATTTTATAACTCTCTCCTTCCCACTGCTTGTTGATGGATAATGCAAAACAGCCAGATTTAAACATTCTTAATATTTTCCCAAATCTTTTTCTTGAAAATTCGTATTAAAAAGGAGAATCTACAACCTCTTCTCAACCTTATTAAAGCCTATGCCAAGTATATAACTGGATTATCATCTCAGTGGCTGACCATCTGGATTTTTAAATTGGCTTTTAAACATTATGCAACCTGCTCCTGTAACTTTAAACAGATTCTCTGAACAGTATTCCTAGCACTGAAGTGACCCCTGAGACCTTCTGCATAATATAATATCTCTGCTGTATTAAAAAGGGGCAGATACAAAATCATGAAAGGGTAGCTACTGACCTTTCTGCACGGTACACAACTATGTCTGGGCATTTAACTGCATGTCTTCTTAACTTTAACAGGGACTTCACCTTTATCACTCAATTTGTTGTAAACTGCTCTCGAGTCGATCTCGACCCATGGCAAACCTGCTGATGAGACATCTCCAAGACCCTCTGTCCTCCACTGCTCTGCTCAACTTCTGCAAACTCATAATCATGATTTCTTTAACAGAGTCCATCCATCTTGCATGTAGCCTTCCTCTCTTTCTACTTCCCTTTACCTTTCCTAGCATTACTGTTTTTTCCAATGATTCATGCCTTCTCATGAAGTGTCCAAATTACGACAACCTGAGTTTCGTCATCTTGTCAATTTTCTAGGGAAATTTCTGGCTTGATCTTCTCCAGAACCCATTTGTTGATCTTTTTGGCTGTCCTTGGAAGCCTTAGCACTCTTCTCCAGCACCACATCTCAAATGAGTTGATTTTCCTCCTATCTTCTTTCTTAACTGCCCCACACTCACATCCACACATAACAATAGGGAATACAATGGTTTGTATGATTCTAACTTTTGTGCTCATTTTTATTTCCTTGCATTTTAGGATCTTCTCTAGTTCTTTCATAGCTGCCTTCCTCATTCTTAATCTTCTTCTAATTTCCTGGCTGCAGTCTCCATTTCTATCAGTGTTTGATCACAGGTATGGGAATTCTTTTATTATTTCTATTTATTCATTGTCTAATTCAAATTTGTATAGGTTCTCTATGGTCATTATTTTTGTTTTCTTTATGTTCAACAATAGGCTTACCTTTGCACTTCTTCCTTGATCTTTCCTAGTAGTTGTTCCAGGTCTTTCAGATTTTCTGCTAGTATTATGCTGTCATCTGCATATCTCAGATTGTTGATATTCTTTCCTCTTATTTTCACTCTTCCTTTTTTGTTTCCAAGCCTGCTTTTCTTACAATATGTTCTGCATATAAGTTGCATATCATTCAGTAAGACACATAAAATAGGCTGCAATTCAGAAAGATGTGCTAAATTGTCATGATAGAAGTGTGTGTGTTTGTGTGTGTAAAAGAATCCCATCTGGATTTGTTTGGTGTTTCTGTTTTGTGTTGTTTTCTTCCTGCAAAGAGGTCATGAGGCAAACAAGATGTGTATGTTTTTGACCAAGAAAAAGAAAAAGTGTGTGAGAAAAGAAGCAATTAGATATATGTTGTAAGAGACCTGAAGACAAAGAAATAATCATAGGATATTTGATAAATTATTACAAAGCCTGTCCCATTAGCTTTCATGACAAGGAGCTAGAAAGAAAACAAAATTGGAAGCATGGGGAATGCCATTCTTCTGTATCACTCTGTGAAATTTTTGTGTTTCATTATAATTTAACAGAGATAAATTATACTCAGTCATGAGTAATAAAACAACACAGATCAAATAATACAGATTGTAGCTCTTTGTGTATTTGCTCTATTTTTTCCCCAGTCATCATTCATGCCATAGTAGTTCCAGTTTCTATGTATAGGTATGAAAGCTGGACAGTGAAGAAAGCTGAAAAGAAGAAAATATTTTAGCATGCTTGAAATATCACTGGAGAAGAGTTCCCTTGTTCTGTTATATGCAAATCCAGCCTGCCTTGGTTTCCTCCTACTCCCTATATAACAAGATCCAGAAATATCTACTGTTTGTGGAATCAATTCCCTATGATCATATATAATTAGAAAAACTGATTGACAACAAAGAAGAATGAATATGTCTGAATATGTCATAGATTTTAAAAAGCAGTCCTTAAAATGTGAAAATGTAACATATTCCCATAAGCTCTTTCTGTTTATCAGCTTCTCAAAATATTCCCCCATTTATTTGAACAAATATTCTCCATCTCTTTGTGCTCAATATAATTCCAACAAATGAAATGAAAACCTAAATCTACTGTCCTCCCATCTTCTTGAGTCCATTTGGTTGCAAATTTACTCTCACTATCCATTGAAATGTTTTGTCTACTGCTAAACAGAGCTCAAGACAATGAATGTAAGGCTCCTGTTACAGCACACAAATTATTCTTTGAAAGGAAATAAAGCCTTGCTTTTTCCCATCAGAGACAAAGAACCAAATTCTAAAAAATAATGTTCCAGAAAATAGTTTGCTGTACAATAAAGTAAACAGGAGCTATGCCCCCCCAATGTGAAGCGACAAAAGTGAATGGCAACCAATCTCGGTTTAGATTAAACCCAATTTTTCTTCTGGGACTATTAAACCAAGGGTAGGGAAAACTTTGGTCCTCCAGATGTTTTGGAGTTCAACACCCATCATACCAACCAGCATTATAATAATGGGAGTTATAGTCTAAAACATTTGGAGAGCCAAAAGTCCTCACTCACAGAATAAATACTGCATACAAGTGATTTTCAACAGAATTCCTCAAGAAAGAATTCCCAATTGTACTCAGCTTCCACCCTCCAACATTTCACAGATGAAAACTGGGACACGTTGAGCCAAGCTACACCAGAGTGTGGTCAAGATGGCAAAATTTATTAATGGGGAAGAAAACGCAACTAGGAGAGCTTGTACAATCTTGTTTTGGCACTCTTCCCCCCACTGAGTTTGCAGCAGTTGAAGAAAGTTGATGGAGGAGAGAGAAACTGAGACATTTTAAAAGTAACTGGAAAAGTTGGTTGGCAGTTGCATTTTGGGGACTGTTCCTGCCAAATCAGAACAACTGGAAGGTTTGACATATCCCATTAGTACTCAAAATGTTGTCAACCCCCACTGTCACCCTCCTAGCTATCAAAATGCTCCATTTGTGGCATAGTATTCCTGGATGCTACTGCCCCAGGGCTCTTGGTCTGACGTAAATTTAAGGTTCGAAGGACTGTCATCTGCCCCTCAAATTTGGTGAATCAGATGAAAATAATAGGTTAAACTATACCACTGAAGCTGAAATTCTGTGCACACATCTACCTGAGAGTAAACCTCGTTGAATTCAGTGGAGCTTACTTCTGAGTGATAGGATTCAACCGTATGTATTCTAAATCAGTGATGTTACAATCGAATTACTAGATTCCTACTAATTTAAAGCAGCTAATTATCTCACTCACCAAGAGCATGCATTGTTTCCAACACAAGGATTTAATGAGAACATTTTATCATCCTCATTGCAATGTAACTTCTCATCCACAGGTCTCACTTCTGCTGATCACTTTAATATTTAATTATTTCTAATTGTCCTGCTTCTTCATTAACAATACTACAGGGAAAATGGGGGGGGGGGACATCTCGTACATGTGTGGCTGCATCCTACAAACACAAACATGACTCTCTGATATTATCACCTTTCTAACAAGGAAAGATGGCTATTACTATAAATGGGTGACTTTCCCTATTGCAAATTTTACCACTGCAGAATGCCCAAACATAGTGAGCAATTTCCCCCCTGGGTTTTGTTACTCCAGCTTACTGTGCAACTGCCTCATCAGTGGAAGAAGAGCTACTTAGCCACTTGTATTGCCAACTAATCTTTATTATCATAACCCAGGATATAATTAGGAAATATTTCTTGGCATATATTCTGGTACAGAATGATCATGTGCTCCATTATTGTATTATACTGGGAATTTCTTTTACAATCTATTTATAAAATGGCAGCGTGAAGCCGAGGCTCACTGGGCTGAAGTTCAGGAACTTCTGAACTTAGCTGAAGGTGCACAATAACTGACTGGAGGGAAATCGATTTCCCCAGAAATAATGAATTGTGAGTGTTCTTTGCTCTCATATAAACCGTTTTGCAGTGATACACTCATGAATGACAAATGTCCAATAGTTTTACAAAAGAGTTCTTGGTAGAGATTAAATCAAGAACTGGTTTGTTAATTTTAAAATAAAAGCAGTATCAAGTGGCCAAAGCATATTCCTAGTGAAGGCACTGATACTGATACTGCTGCTCCTTGTAGGTGGGAAGGGAGGGAGTGGGAGGCAACCTAGGTCTCACCTGGAAGGGGAAGAAGGATACTCCCAAGTAGACTGTGCCATTCTTTTCCTTCCTCTGATAGCCAAGACCAGCCAAATCTTCTCTGCAGCTGCATTTGCACTGCAGAAATAATCCAGGTTGACAACACTTTAACTGGCATGGCTCAATGCTATGGAATTCTGAGAACTGTAGTTTTGTGAGACATTTAGCCTTTTCTGTAAGAGCACTCTAGTGCCACAACAAACTACAATTCCCAAAATTCAATAGCATTCAGCCATGGCTGTTAATGTGGTTCAGCCTGGATTATTTTTGCAGAGCGGATGCAGCCTTAGTGGTTGCCAACCTCTTTCTCTCTGCTCCCCACTGTTAAGCAACAGCACCAGTGCTCTTACCAGAGCAAGACCACTGCTGGAGGGAGGTTTAGAATGGGTGCAAAGGGATTAAGAACAGTGCCCTGTACATAAAAGAGAAAGGGAGAGAAACCTATGGATTCCTGCCAAAATTGTTCTATCAAGCAGCTTGGGCTGGGTGGAGATTTTCTTGGAAATCTTGCAGTTGTGGTCTTACAATGATTGGAGATTTGCTGTTTCCCTCTCAGTCATTTTATCACACATGCTAAATAGCACATGCTAAAAAGATAACTGCCCTTTATCTATTTGTTTTCTTTGTTATTCTTAACTGCTGTCAAGTTGACTTTGACTTACAGTGACCCTATGAGTGGAGACCACCAAGTCTCCTTATCATCAACAACCCTGTTCAGGTCTTGCAGATTCAGGATCATGACTGAGTTCATTTATTTGAAATGTGGTGGTCTTCTTCTTTTTACTGCCATCTACCTTACCAAGCATTATTTTCTTTGCTAGTGAATGTTGCCCTGGATGCAGACCTATCCCGGGGAGGAGAGTCCAAAACAATATGCTTACTTAGGGGAATTATGTTAGTTCAAATGTAGAAAGATTTAGTAGCCAGGTTACATAAAATACTTTTAAATAGTTTTCCAAGGTGATGACACTGAAGTATAAATGGGTAGAAATGGACGCACATTTCCAGGAAGAGGGAACTGGCAGAAAACATTGCCAGTGCTTTGTTTATATTAAATCTGCAGCCCATTGATGTTTAGATTTGGATCTCCTCACTTCCTCAAAATGTCTGGAATTGATCCATCAAAGCTGGGGGCCTTTATGCAACCCCTTTTGCTAGTCTATGTGTTGGGGCTGTTCTCTGGTAATGGTGTCTGCAGTAGGGTCATGGAAGGGTCTCCCAGCTTATGCTTTATTAAGTTTCTGATATCAAAAGAGGATGGGTGAATTGAAACCCTCATGGGCCTAAAATAATCATATCTTCTCATGATATGTCCAAAGTTTAATCATGTGAACTATTAGCTTAGTTTTCCGTTCATGAACTTTCTAAGCTTCTCTTAATCCACCTCCCCCACCATACTGTTAATAGGAAACAGTAATCAAAAAATGAAGAGCAAGAGACCTCTTCCACAATCTACAAGAAATCAAAGGGAAATTTAAACCTAGAGTGATGATACTAGACAATCAGCAGGAGAACACATTGCATGGTGAAATAGAAATAAAAAGAACATTGAAAAAGGATGGACAGGCATCTTTCAGTAGTATTCCTGCATGGGCTGGACTAGATGGTCCTTGTGCTTTCTTCCAACTCTAGGATTGTATGGATCCTTGGAAGTGTTAGGAAGACAACATGCCCTCTCGATCCCTGTCCCTCATGGCTAGCGGCACAGGGGGGCCCAGCTGTAACTTTGCTGTTACAGCAGATTATTAACACCTCACTGAGGGATGGGCAATTTCCAACAAAATTGAAATTGGCCGTAGTTAAACCTCTATTAAAAAAGCCCTCCCTCGACCCCCTGTTGCACAACAATTATCGGCCTATTTCGCTATTGCCATTTCTGGGGAAGGTGATCGAGCGGGCGGTTGCAATCCAACTTCAATCGATCTTGGATGAAACGGAATATCTAGACCCATTTCAAACCGGCTTTCGGGCGGGTTACGGGGTTGAGACTGCTATGGTCGCCTTGGTCGATGATCTCCGTCTGGGCATGGACAGGGGAAGCGTGTCCCTGTTAGTGCTCTTGGACATCTCAGCGGCTTTCGATACCATAGACCATGGTATCCTTCTGGGACGCCTGGCGGAAGTGGGAATCGGGGGCACTGCGCTCCAGTGGTTTCGGTCCTACCTCTCCGGGAGGTCCCAGATGGTGCAGCTGGGAGACGTGCGCTCCGATGAGAGGGCCCTAACATCTGGGGTCCCTCAAGGAGCCATTCTGTCTCCCATGCTTTTTAACATTTACATGAAACCGCTGGGAGAGATCATCCGGAGACATGGGGCGCGGTGTTATCAGTACGCTGATGACACCCAAATAGTCTTCTCTATGTCTCCGACTGATGCAGTGACCGGGATTGGCGTCTCTCCTCTCGTGGCCTGTCTGGAGTCGGTAATGGGCTGGATGAGGGACAACAGACTCAGCCTGAATCCAGAGAAGACGGAAGTACTCGTGATAGGTTCCCCCGGTCCGGGGTTGGCAGTGGTTCCACCAGTCCTGAACGGAATCACGCTTTCCGTGAAGGACTCTGTACGCAGCCTGGGGTGCTCCTGGACTCGTCGCTCCACCTTACATCTCAGGTGGATGCGACGGTCAGGAGCACCTGTTATCAGCTCCGGCTGATACGCCAGCTGCGTCCCTACCTCGACCGGGGAGACCTTGAAACGGTTGTACACGCCCTGGTAACCTCTCGTTTGGATTTCTGCAACGCGCTCTACATGGGGCAACCCTTGTACCATACCCGGAAGCTGCAACTTGTGCAGAATATGGCAGCCCGTCTGGTTACTGGCACTGCCAGGGCCAGTCATATAACACCAGTCCTTAAAGACTTACATTGGCTGCCTATTCGCTTCCGGGCGCAATACAAGGTGTTGGTTATCACCTATAAAGCCCTAAATGGCTTGGGCCCAGGGTACCTGGAGGACCGCCTCTCTCCGTACAATCCGCCCCGCACACTCAGATCAGCAGGGCAGCTATTGTTAACCGTTCCAGAGGCGAAATATAGTTATACCACCAGGAGGGCTTTCTCCATCTCAGCCCCCAACCTCTGGAACGCACTGCCCTTCGAGCTCTGCTCAGCCACCTCCCTAGCCCAATTTAGGAAGGGGCTAAAGACCCACTTATTTGAACAAGCTTACCCCTGATCAGCTACTCTCCCCCCCCTCCCCTTGTCAGCACTGTCTTGCTGGCATGGACATTTTATTATTTTTATTAATCTGTTTTTAATATTTTGTATGACCTGTTGCTATATTGTTCGGATTTGTTGTTCACCGCCCTGGTTTTTAGAAGGGCGGTATATAAATAAAGTTTTATTATTATTATTATTATGGTTCTATGAAATGCAAGTGTTGTTCCTATGTGCTTAAAATTATTTATTTATTTGAAAGAAGTCAATTCCTGTTCCATTTTCAGAAATGCCCCATGCTCAGTACCTGATTTTGAAGTGCAACATGTTCTAGAATGCAAAGGGATCTTGTAGCACCTTTGGAACTAACTGAAAGAAAGGAGTTGATTAGTCTGGAAGGAGCTACAAGACCCCTTTGCATACTGATTTTTCCAGACTAACACAGCTACCGGTATGTCTTTATGAATGTGCAACATGATGTGTTCATTTCAATTCTAGCAGAGGAGGAAGGTGTTGGAACACACAACTGTTCAGGCTACCTTGATCCTGGCAAAGCAAAGGCAGCAGTAGAAGATAGCAAGTTATATGCAATGTAGTAATCAGTAATGTAGTGATTTGGGAAAGGAAAATGTAACAAAGCTACATTCCCAGAGTAATATAACAAGTGGCAACAAAGTTCTCTTACTGATGTTAATACTTAATGTTGTCTGATTTATTTTAGCAGTTATCTTTTTAAGGCATGTTGAGGGTATCATGCCTACATTATTTTTTAAAGAAAAAACATAGCAGGTATCTCACCATATTGGCTGGCTATCCATCCACAAATTGGCATTCCTGTGGATCACTGCACACCATATTAGCCAAGTGTGGTGCATAGTCACAAATACACTGATGTGGCTATGCATGTTGTGATCCATTCACTAATATGGACTTGAGCTCCTATATTTTCTCATTCATGGGGGCTTACAGATGGGAAGTGCCCACTGTAATTCAAGAAGCAATGTATTACTTTCTCTCCATTATAAGGAGGAACAGCCATTTATCACTATAAATACTAATAGGATGGAATTAGTTTTAAAATGTAACTTTCTAACATTTAAATAAAAAAAAACAATATACTTCTTCTGAGGGAGAGTCAGGATGGAGCAATGGTTTGAATGTTGGACTATGACTTTGGAGACCAAGGTTCCGTTCCCAGCTCAGCCATAAAATCCACTGGGTGATTTCGTGTCACTCTCAGCCTCAGGGGAAATCAGAGACAAACCTCCTCAACACATTTTGCCAAGAAAAGCCCATGATAGGCTCACCTTAGGGTTGCCATAAGTCAGAAATGACTTGAAGGCACAACAACAATAATAAATACTTCTTCTTCTGCAATCCTTTGAGATCACTGTTCTCACTAGGCTGACAGAGATGATAGGACTTTTAAATAAGCTCAAATCTAAGAATTCCAAGCTTACACTAGTCAAGTTTGCAATATGCAAGCATTCGCCACTGAGATTTTTGACAGTGAGAAGACAATAAACTTTTTTTCAAAGGACTTTTACCCACTTATTAATTAGCCTGGAGGAAGAAAGCTTTCTGTTCCTCTTGGCAAAGATAGTCATTCAACTGCTAATACCTGCCAGCCCTTGACTGCAGACATTTTGTTCTTGGAAGTGCAAAGCAAATGACAAAATGACATTTATTCTCATTCTTCCTTAAAATCAAAGAAATTTATTGTGAAGTCCTCAATTACTCACTTGCATTCATATGTGTATTTTAAGAGGAAATGGGTAGTAATGCATTCAAGGATGGTTCACACAATTATTGTTAGAGATCTGCAGTTGCAGGCCCTTCTTGAGGCCCACATCTCTGCTACTGGCCCACTGCTAGGAGGCTTCCCCCCTTCCTTGCTCTTGCTGTACTCTGCAAGCATGTAGCAAAAGAAAATAGAAAGGAACAGCAGTGCCTAGAAAGACAGAGCAATGACAGCAAGGAAGAGGGACAGTAGCATTGAAGGCATATTTCCTAAGAACCCCCTGCAATATAGAACCAATTGCATGTGCAGTAGGCCCTTGATATTCACTGAGGGTTTAGTTCCAGGATCCCTCATGGATATCAAAATTCGTGGATGCTCAAGTCTCAACATTATATAATATACAATGGTGTCCCTAATATATAAAAAGCAAAATCAAGGTTTGCTATTTAGAATATCTTCAAGCTGTGGATAGTTGAATCCATTGATACAGAATCAGTGACTATGGAGGATCAACTGTATGTCTTTACTTTCTTACTTGAAGTACAGTGCACCCGTGTTATACGTGGCTTCACTATACGTGGCTTTGAGCATATGTGCTCAAGCCATGCAGGAGCATGCAGGGTGCAAGGGACGGCATGTCCCATTCAGATGAATAGGGAAAGCATAGGCAGAATTCACCTTACCCAGGGGGGGATCTGGAACTGATTCTGCATGTAAGGCAAGGGTCCACTGTATTTCTAAAGCATGGGTATGGAATGTATCCTCCCCATGTTAAAGGACTGAAGGACCCAACAGCCCTAGCCAAGGATGTAGCTACAAGGAGACATTGCTCTCCCAAATATGGAGACATTGTTCTCCCAAATAAGAATTCTGCACCTGCCCCCCAAATTAAATTTGCCTTCACTTCCCAAATTTTAGCACTGTAGAAAGAGAGATACTGAAAATTGCTTTGTCCCCATTTCCTGGATAACTTTGGCCCGGTACATAGGGCCCTTTGCAATGCCCTCATCACATGCTAGGGTTGCCTGGGGGCAGAGCACCCACATGCCCTGCAACCCTAGCATGAGATGAGGGCATAACAATGGTGGCATCCTGTATACATGGGCACCACCATTGTTAAATAAGCGCCGTACAGCACTTACGTAACGAGTGCACCGGTGGCGCACTTGTTACACTGCCACCACAGCTTTAGAAGAACCCACTTTTTGCGGTTTGGTGGCTGCAGCTTCCCTCCAGCAGAAAAACAGGCGCCGGGAGTCTGCCCTTTTTGGGCGGTCTGTCCCATGCCTTTGCCTGCCCTTCCCCCAGTTTTTGATGCCTAAACTATATTTTCATATGCTCAATTGAAGGTTTAAGTTACTGTAATGCTAGGAATGTGGAGACTGATATTGTGCAACTGTTATAGAGACTGGCCCTCAATTTCCATGGGAGCAAGGACAGTAAATAAACCCTTAAAGTGATCTTTTCTTCACTTCCACTGTTGTTTGGCACTCTTGCCTTAGATACAGGACTAGTTACTTTTACGTCTAAGCAGATCTGAAACTGAATGTCAGCCTTAAGCTAATAAAATCCCTGTACAGATCCAGATGGTGAACACCAGGTCAGGTCTTCTCATCCTCTCCCTTTCACAGGAGGTACTCTCTCCTTCTTAGTTCAGCTACTTTCTAAAGTACATTTGATTCTAAAGATCATTTGTTAAAATTCATGAGAGCAGAAATTCACTTGATGTCCTGCTAATAGTACAGCTTGCTTTTTTTCTGTGCTTCCTTGCCCCCCATGAAAAAAATATATCATCCCCACCGCCTATGCACTAGTCTTCAAATGGAGCATACTTATGTACAATTCAATGGATGGGCAGTGCCTTTTATAGATCTCTGTTTGTAAGCACAGTGTAATGGCTCATAAAAGTTTAGACTTTTAGATAGTATTTTTCCTCCATTAGGGCATAGATATCCTCCTCATTAAAGACATGGATATTTGATACTTCGAAGTTAAAAGCACAGTACTGGTTACTTCTAGGGGGGAAATGCTTTTGTCTAGCCATGATCCTGTGCTGTAATAAATGTCAAGTGCCTGCTATATAGCCAAGTGCTTTTACAAGGGAGCATATAGTGCTAGCCTGGCCATTGACACAGAGGTGAGTTTTTTTGCACACCTCTCTGCCAGCCAGGCAGCAAAAGTGATGATAGTGTGATTCCTAAAGGGAATCATAAGGAAGATGGCACATGGTGGCTCCCACATCCATAAAGGAATTGACAAGGCGAGAAAGAAAAATGACACTCACTGGCCTAGGTGGTTAATGGAAATTATCATTCCTGTTAAGATATTTCTCCATACATGTACAGGGCTCAGGATAGGGTAAATAATAGGGGGGGGGACAGAGAGAGAAAGAATCATATCACACTGTGAACACTAGTGCAAGCATCTATATCTATGCTTATTTTCTCCATGTATATACAGGTTGATTCTCCCTGAACCAGAATTCCAAAATCTGAAATGCTCCAAAAACCCAAAACTTTTTTAATGAGTGGCTGAGAAACTGACACCTTTGCTTTCTAATGGTTCAGGGTACACAGATTTTGTTTTAGGCACAAAATTATTTAAAATGTTGTATAAAATTACCTTGAGGCTATGTGTATAAGGTGTATATGAAACATAAGTGAATTTCATGTTTACACATAGATCCCATCTCCAAAATAACTATTATGTATGTACAGTCTACTCTTTGTATCTGCAGGGAATCTGTTCCAGACCCCCCTCCCCCCAGTAGATAAGGAAAATGTGGGACTTTGAGTCCCATTGATTTCAGTGGTGGGCATGAGATACGCACAGCCGTATTAGCGTCTGTGTGCACACACTCCCATTGAAAGCAATGGGGCTTGTTGTCCACAGATGCTTAAATCCACACATGGCAAACCCACAGATAACAAGGGCCCACTGTATATGCAAATACAGGTATTCCAAATTCTGGAAAAATAACAAAATCCAAAACACTTCTGGCCCAAAATGTTTCAGATAAGGGAGACTTAACCTGAAATGATGAATAATTTCAAAGGTTTTCTCCAAACTGTGTTATATTATGAGTTTTAAACTTTGGGATGGTTTTTTTTAATCATTTGTGTAGAAATATGACCCTATGCAAAGACTTTCTTTCGATGCAAAAACCAACATTCTGCATAGGGACAGCTGTTTAGATCCTTAGATCCTGAACGGTACAGCACAATGTAATAGTTCCATGAGTGGAACTATAAACTTTACTCTGATCATCTGCCCACAACTCACTATTCAGTCACTACAGGTGTCTACATCAATTATTCTGTGTCTGTTGGTGACCATGGGGGTGTGTGTCAAAGAGCACCTGGCTATCCCTATAGCCATTTTCAGATGACATCATCCACTAAGATCCACCAGGGTCCTCTGGAGATTTCAATGAATGATGTAATTGTTATGTGTCTGACTATGACAAGGAATATTTCTCCAATCTTCTCACTCTCCATTAACCACTGAATGACTATTATTATTATTATTATTATTATTATTATTATTATTATTATTTCCTGCCTTTCTCCCAACATAAGGACTACAGTGGATAAAGAATAAATCCTGGGGGCTAGAAACATCAACATTTACAATGAGGGGGGAAAAAAGACATATGTAGGTGGACCTATATTTCCATATGTCACTACTGAAATACTAGCCAGTACATGGTATTCTAGTCCCTGAGCAAAGCCAAAGTATTCACATAATTCTGTTTTTTGTGCAGTTTTTTAAAAAGTCTTGAAGATAATATTGCAAACGTTTGTTATTTTCTTCCTTGGCTGTTACTGATGTGTTGAAACACCCTCTGTTATCAAGGAAAAGGAAATCTGCAAAAATTCTTTACATTTCTAGATCAGTAGGAGGAACTCCAGGTTGAGCAAGCAAGTGAACTTCAATTTTGTCCATTGTCTTTGTTTTTTGCATCATCATGGCACGTGCCATGTGGATGGGTGCACACCATGATGGCAACAGGGTGGCACAGTAAGGGCTTTGACCGTGTGAATGCTCAGCCCTCACCGTGTGTACAGGCTGGCACAAAGTGCCAGTCTGCACTGCCCCAAACATCCCCAAAGGGTTTAAAAAAAAAAGAAAGAAAAGAAAAGAAGTAGGCATTTTGGGTAAGGTTTGCCATCTGCCCAGAAACTGCCATAGTCTGGTGATTTTAAAAGCAGTTTTTAAGAGTAATTTTTTGGGGAAACTTTTTCTACTGCACTTATAAATTATATCACCTGCTAATGTTTGCATACCAAAATCCTCATTGAAAGTACACCTGCAGAGGCTAGTTGACACTTTGGTGTCTTGGAGGAAAGAAAGGTAAAATGTTAGACTGTAGAACTTGTTCTTCATATCTTGCATGCACAATTTATCAGTTCTTTGACCTTGGCGTAGTGGAAATGTTTAATATCACCTTGATGTGTATGTGTGTGAGTGAATAACATGTAACCTCTTTCTAATGCAATTGCTGAAAATGCAGATTCCTCACCGTTTTGCTCCACCAGCTGTAGGAAGATGTTAGCTAAAGGCAGCATCCCTG
Organism: Sceloporus undulatus; assembly: GCF_019175285.1. NCBI lineage: Eukaryota > Metazoa > Chordata > Lepidosauria > Squamata > Phrynosomatidae > Sceloporus > Sceloporus undulatus. Next base: position 39,500,084 of record NC_056523.1, on the reverse strand, counting down.
TCCGCGTTGCTTATGTGTTAAGCAAAATTACACATAAGCTTTGTGAAACATTCCACAGTGCTGCAAAGGAGCGTGGAGAGCATTAGCGCCTTGCTGCTATTCAATTTTCAGCCTCAAAGATCTTGGATGTTCTCCTCTAGGCTCAACTGGGAGCAAAAATCCAAGGCCTAGTCACAGAGGGTGATTTTCTTAGGCAGGCAGATTTGACTCAGTAAACTTGGCATGAAGCAAGGTTGTCATAGGGGAGGGAGTTTATGGCAAAGGAAGGAAGAGTGGGACTTTCATTTTGTCCATTTACTATGACATTTGTATTATTGTTCGGTAAAGAGTCAGGTGCCTTTACCTTGAAGAATATGAACTAGATGGTTTTAGTAATATGATGATTTTCTCTAAGACTCTTGTGAATTTTCAAGCTCAACTGTGTGTTCGCTATGGCCTTTCTGTTCATCATTGTTTGAAAAGTGGCAGGCTATATTCCAAGCAAAGGATAGTGAATAGACTCACCAAACAATGTGATTTGTTATGAAGTCAGAAGGGCACTCCTTGGTGGCAGGGTGGGGGTAGGGTTCAATAATTTAGATAACTTTTTGTCCACCATTCTGACACTACTCTGCATTTCTCATAATTGCTAACAGACTGAAATTCAGCTGGTTGATCTCTCCATACTTCAGCCTAATGAATTTCTACCACCCAGCTGTTAAAAGCACCCAAACCTATTTGGAAAAAAAAGATCAGTTCAGAATAAGGTGGAATGGATCCTAAAGAACACTATAGTTATACTAACAATATAATGCTAACAAGAAAGTGTGTAATCCCCAAAATGGTGCCAAGGGCAATGGGAGAGAGTGAAAGATTGGCACATTTCCAAGCTATAGCCAGATTTTAACTCACATACTTGATATCTCTGTGTGGCTTTAATTGTCCCAATACAGTACTTCAAGAGAAAAGGCAATGTTTCACCCACTGAATTGACCAGTTTGTGAGCAGAATTCCAGATGTATCACAGGGATAGTGGCAAATAACTCTTTTAATCAGAAAACTGAAAACAATGTGCAGATTCTCCAGGTTTTCACAGCAATGGCCCAAAACACATGGACCAAAAAGTGTGGTTTCTGGCCACTTTGATGATATGGCGTGCAGATGTCACACACACCCAGTTGGCCCGGAGCAGCTCCATGGCCACTTAAGGTGCTCTGAAGCCAGACAGAAAAAGAACAGTGAAAAGTTGCTTCAAGACCACAGTGTCTGGTTGCCATGAGTTCTGGGACAATCAGGGGCTGATTGAGGATAAAGTGGCCAGAGGAAGCTCCAAGCTGCCAATGTGCTTCACCCCATGTCAACCACACCAAAGCTGCCAGCTCCCTGCTCTCCCTAACCGTGGTTGGCTTAAAGATTTTATGTACAAGCTTTTGGGCTTACAGTACACTGAAATTTTTTCCATGATATCCAAAATATCCTATTTCACCTCATTCCCCCAATACCCTCCAAAAAGGAGTGCCCAAGTCAAAACTTAGATACGGCAATGTGTGGTGAACAGTGACTCAGTGGAGCCACCGCTGTGGGAGTAACAAATCCTCTTTTGTTTTTTACTACTGTTCTGAGTTAGGCAGACACTGTCCTAGTGATGGGCTGAAGGTCAAGCACTGGTAGAATTGCCGTTCAACTTGGAGAAGCTGTCAGAAGAGTAGTGAGTAAAATCTAGAGTGGCTTTACCTCTCTCACAGTAGCAGATCAGTTACCCAACTGTCCTGGCAGTTTGGATCCATGTCTAGGTCTGTGCTCCCTCTGGTCAAACCTGTTGCATTAGCTTCTATTGATGCTTGGTAGTTGGACTTGATTTCTTGGTGTACCACATCCTTGAATTCTGTGGTACCACTTGTAAATAGATACTGAAAATACCAATTCAAAATTTTAAACAATGTGCACATTTATATACCCTTGCTAAAACCATAAAATCCAGAAACACTACTGCTTATTTTATACTGAATCCATCATATATTCTGTCTCCCAAAGTTTCGTTCACCCAACAAAGTACCAACACAGGACTTGCTTGGAAAAAAGTTGCTTCTCAGCACTTACTGTCACCAGCCTCAAAGCCCTAAATCAAGATATAAAATAGATACAAACAAATAATAAAAAGTTCACTATGAGTATTTTATCTTTCTATTCACTCCTAAACCTATACATTAAAATTATATTACCCAATTCAAAATGACAAAGGCCTAATTCTTATCTCTGCCTAATACAACTGCTCTTAGCCTCTTCAAAAATCCCTCTCACACTCCTGGAAGTACAGCCTCTTTTAAAGGGTTTCCCCACTCCTTGAACCAAGTCAATAATTCACAGGGATTACATATATCCATGCTAACCACTTTGTGTAATAGGGACATGAAAGTTTCACAACCTCGTACTCCTGTATCAATTATTGATGAACTTTTGCCTAAAAACAATTTAAAACCGATTAATTCTTATCTTTAAAAAAAAGGTCGGAATACCCAATTTTTCCATAGAAACAACATAGTAGCCTATTTATTTATTACATAACAAACATGTACTGTTGTACTATAAATATTTAAACACTATACCTTTATATTTTTTTCATTTCTTATTATTTAAGATGAACAATAGTTGCAGTTTGTCCCTGTCTTTGCAAACGTCATACAATTCTTGTATCACTTTAATAGCTCTTTCTGTGCACTGATTACTTCTTGGTATATCTATAACTGATGGCTCCTGTTTCTAGTGATTCATCAATGTTTGCATAGCTTTATTCTAAGGTGACCTGTGAACCAATAATCTGCCCACTCATACAAAATAAATCTGCAAACTTTCTGCAAAGTAGGTCTTGTTGATGGTATTAGAATTATTTTATTTTCTAGAGAAAATTCTTCTAAAGGCACATTACTTCTTTTTCTGCTGAAATTGAACAAGATTTTTGGTCCAAGTATGTTTGTTCTTCTGTATAGTATTGTAATTCTTCATTTGCAACACTACTTTACACTATTAAAGAAACACCAAAAAACAAAAAAAAGGTTTAAACATGTTCTAAACCATTTAAATCATGTTTATAAAGCTCAAAATAGGAGTTCTATAAATGTATAAATTGTAGTCATTATACAATATATACTACACTACATAATATACCTCGTATGCACCAGTACTGTAATATGAATTTTTGATTTGGATTTTAAAAACTTTGGGGAATTAACAGTTCTTTATTTGGTTTTAAGCAGAAGTTCATTGATTTATGATACAGGAAACCTTTTTTTTTTAAGTTCAACTTTCATATAACTATTGTGTAATCTGCCTCTTTCTTAATTAATTTTTTGCCATTGCCAGACACTACTTCCTTTGCCTTCCTGTAGTATTATAATTTTGTGATCCATTGATGGACATAACAATCCATACTGGCAGACAAGTCCTGGGTTGTTAGGAATATGCACCAATAAATCTTGTCTGAGGAAATCACTGGACCGAGACAGCTGGAACCAAACTGAGATTTTACTTTCCCAGTCAATAGTAGTTTGGCTGGAAGCTGTGTCCAGAAACAACTGTAGAGTGTTACTTCACAAGGTATTAAAGAAGAGCTTTCAATTATTTCAGATCAGTAAAATTAGGAAGGAGGCATGCTTGCCTTCCAACTGGCTTTGTCTCCTTCTGTGTGTATGTGTGTTGCAAAGTCCAATTAATGTACTAATTAAGACCATCTAGGTCAAGATGTTCAAAGGAAAAGAAAGCTATAAAAGACTAGGATCTCATTATAACTCCTGGCCATGTTCTTTACACATGGTTTAACTTTAGTCAGCAAAACACACACTACCATTTCCAAATACATTGGTTAAATCCTCTGCTGAAATACACCACCACTGTGTCATTTTAACTGCTCCAATTAACAGCAATTTCCCACACCACTTCTGACTCATCCCACACTACCTGGTTCCTTATTAGTTTGATGATTTAAATAGCTTTCTTGCAAAAGAAAATGAGGAAGTCCTGAAAGTTAAGAGACAAGGACAAATGCATAATTGTTTGAAGGATTACGAGGAGAAAGACACCTGAAATAGTAGGAGTTTGTGTTATTTTGCATGCAACATATCCCAGTTAATGAACAATTTAGATGTAGTAGTTTACTCTGGTTGAGGTATCATTCTGATTCATTTTCCAGCTTATCCCCCTAACAGTTTTGATTCTTTCCTCCTATTTCATAAAGAATAAAGAAAGCAACAGATTGAATCAAAAGTACAGGAAGCTTCATGAATTTATTAACAGGTATATCAAAGAAATGATTCCAAATGTATATCTTAACTCAGTCACCAGCATGTGCCCTCCAACTGTCCTGATTTGGCAGGGACATATCCGATTAATCCTCTGTCCCCCCCCCCCCCTTTTCCCCACTTGCTTTCAAAATGTCCCAGTTTCTCTCTCTTCCACCCATTTGCCCCATTGTCCTTGACTTACTGCAGCTGCTGCAAACTGAATTCAAATTTCAAAAGTAGTTTGCAATCATTTACCTCAGTTGGGTGCAAGAGGCAGAGAGAAACAGAGTGAGCAGAGCCTTGTCATGTAGATTCAGGCAAAAAACACCCGCTGCATCCTCTCCTGACTTGTTTATTCTTCTTAACCAATAACTTTGCCATCTTGACCACATTATTATTTGACAACATCTATCCAACTTAACATATGTGAAATGTTGGCAGGTATGCCAGCACCCTGGGCCAGTATACCCATATTCAAAATTATCACAAGGAGATTATAGGTGGGGTATTCCTTCCAATTATGTAGCATGTATAAACTGCCAATATTGTTGTTTTTCCTCTTGCAAAAGTTTTCAACATCAGCTTTAACAACCTGTAGTTTTTGCACTACTGGGATGGGGGACCTTAGAATCTGGGCCCACTTCTTCCCCCTTGGGGTCCCAAGGCCTCTGAATTTTCCCAGATGGTTATACTTCCTTCCATTGATGGTGACCTTGACTGTCATACTTGTACAAGATTAAGACAAAGGGGATATATATATATATATATATATATATATATGTACAAATGTTCTACTTTTAGAGTTTGTATGTATGTTTGTTTGTTTTCCTCATTCAGGGCTGAGACATCCTGGACCCCATAGGAGGTACCCTTTGTGTTTTGCTATTGAAATTTAAATTTCCTGGATTTTAAAATGTGTTCTCTCCCAGTATGTGATACTGGGAGACAAAGCATTTTAAAATCCAGGAAATTTAAAATCCAGGACTGACCTACCTGCATTGATATCCCTCCATATTTGGAACACCAGCAAGAACATCTTGACAAAATGCAGGTCTGTGACTAACATCATCAGTTTTTTTTTCTTCTGAAGTAGTCAGTGGAGCTTTGAAAGTTTGTAACATATATTTTATGGATTTTGGTTAGTCCATAAAAATATATCACTCTTGTGGATTTTGGATGCTATTGTACATTGCTATATGGCCAACATGGCTATTCCTGGATAGGTCACAGGCAGTACAAGCTTTGAGCTAAAATACACTGGGTTATTGTTATTGTTGTAACTGTTGTTGTATATCCATCTCTTTTGCCACTGACTGACCCATCACAGCAATATGGCTTCTGAGAACCCTTCCAACATGGAATTCACCTTTGTTTTACTAAATCTTGATATGTATTAAATTAAATCTTGATATATATTAAAAGATCATTAGGGTCTTGATGGTCAAACTAATGTAAAAGTAAGACAATGGGTGGTTTATATACTTCCTGAAATCAAGATGTATGACTGTTCTAGATGCTTTTGAGTGAAAGTGTACCTTCCTTCTGACACTATTCTTATTCTTGAGCATAGAATAAAAAAGCATATTAGAAAGTTTGCTACTTATCTTTTTCAAGTGCTAATTTTATATATACACAGAACACTAGTAAACTTTCAGTATATTCAAGGTAGGGGATTTGAGCTGGATGGACTGAATAGTTTGTATAAGGCAGAGTCCTATGTTACTTATGACTCTTGGGCTGTTATAGGACTTGGCATGAGTTAGCAGCAAGGAAGAATAAAGAGGTGAAAGATGATGATTGCAGCAAGTTGGGTTCACGTATGGCATGCAGTGATGGAGAATCAGATTTGTAATACTGGACAAGCTTGGTGAACCAAATAACAAGGACATTTGCAAGTCTAGCTTCAAATGAATAAGAACATAATTTTTAGTGTTTCAACCACATGGGTCCTGATGAAACATTAGGAGCTTGAACACATTTAAATAAAACATGGCAGAATATTATAATGAATGCCATTATATTCACCCTCATGTGTTTAAGGAAACTAGTTCTGAGCTAATTTATTCAGGTGTAAATCAGAGCTGCTTTCACTTAAGTTTAGGAAATTATGGGTAAGAGGCAAACAGGAGCTACATATTATATATGGAAGTAGCTCCTGTTTGATAGAATGTAAAAGCATGTTCTTAGGATCTGTTAAGGATTCCCTCTTTGGAAAAAGAAAAAAAAATAGTGTAGGGACTTATGGCTTTTTGAAATGTACAAATATTTCTAACAGGGCCATTTTAAGTCCATTGAACTCAGTGTATCTTATTCCTAAATTAGTCCATAGCCTAAAGCTTTTAACAGGCAATTGTTGTTTTTGCCAAATCAGAGGCTTAGCTATCTTTCTAAAAAATGACGATTCAAATAATTTTTTTTCAACATTAAGGACTGACATCAACAAATATTGACTACATCCCCAATACAAACACCAGTACTTGTTTTATTTTCAGTCATATGCTACAGCAGTAATATATTCTACTCTATGGGAAAAATATTTCATATATAACCCTCCACACATTTTAGCTCACATTACTCAAATTTTTGAATCTCCAAAAGATAGGAACTAGGGCTAAGCAAAGTCCACAGTGCTATAGAAACCACTTGCTTCCATTCAAACTACAATATAACATCATAGAATCGTAGAGTTGGAAGAGAACACTAGGGCCATCCAGTCCAACCCCCTGCCATGCAGGAAATCCAAATCAAAGCATCCCTGACAGATGGCCATCCAGCCTCTGTTTAAAGACCTCCAAGGAAGGAGACTCTATCACTCTCCAAGGGAGTGCGTTCCACTGTCGAATAGCCCTTACTGTCAGGACGTTCCTCCTAATGCTGAGGTGCAATCTGTTTTCCTGCAGCTTGCATCCATTGCTCTGGATCCTGTTCTCTGGAGCAGCAGAAAACAAGCTTGCTCCCTCCTCAATATGACATGCCTTCATATATTTAAACAGGGCTATCATATCACCTCTTAACCTTCTTTTCTCCAGGCTAAACATCCCCAGCTCCCTAAGTCGTTCCTCATAGGGCATGGTTTCCAGACCCTTCACCATTTTAGTCGCCCTCCTTTGGACACACTCCAGTTTCTCAAAGTCCTTTTTGAATTGTGGTGCCCAGAATTGGACACAATATTCTAGGTGGAGCCTTTCTTTTCCAATTTAATGGTCTATACGTTGCATTGTATTCCCTTTTGCCATGTACAGATGTGAAAGTTAGACAGTGAAGAAAACTTACAGAAAGAAAATAAATTCAGGATGTGGTGCTGGAAAAGAGTGCTGAGGATGCTGAGATCAGCCAGGACATACAAGGTGGTGCTAGAACAGATCAAGCCCCAAATCTCCATGGAAGCTAGGGGCCTTTACAGATCGGCTTGAAAGGCCAGCCTGGGGGCAGAGTTGGGACATAGCATCCTGACAACGACCACCCGATTCCGCCCTCTGCAGGGCGCCTGATGCCACGCAGCACTCCAGATGATGTGTGGTGTCATGGCGCACTTCCAGCACTGCATCCAGATGACACAGTGCCAAAGGGGTTCCATATAGCTGTGCCACCACAGCTATGGCACTCTTTTGAGGGAGCAAAAAGGAGCTGCTTTTTGCTGCTCCTTTTTGCACCCTCAGAAGCCTGGACTGGGGCTGTGGCATAAGGTTGCAACTGCCCCAATCTAGCTAGGAAGGGGCGGCTATAGGCCACCCTTCAGGGCCATCTGTTGAGCCCCTAAGATGACAAAACAGAGACTTTGCTCTCACGAGAAGGCATGACTCACTAGAAAAGACAGTGCTGCTAGGATGGTAGAGGGCAGCAGAAAGAAAGACCATATGCCAGATGGATGGACTCAATCAAAGAGGTTATGGGTATGAATTTGCAAGACCTAAGCAGAACAGTGGAAGATAGGGATAATAATAATAATAATAATAATAATAATAATAATAATAATAATAATAATAATAATAATAATAATAATAATAATTTGTTTTATTTATATACCGCTATTCCAAAGATCATAGCGGTGAACAGCAAGTAAGCTAATTTTGCCCCCAACAGTCTGGGTACTCATTTTAGCGACCTCAGAAGGATGCAAGCCTGAGTCGAGCTTGGACCCTTTTGCTGGTCTTGA
>NC_056523.1:39446077-39491662 GCF_019175285.1 Sceloporus undulatus | reverse complement strand
ACTCGCAACCTTGTGGTTTTGAGTGAATGGCTGCAGTACAGGCATTTAACCACTGCGCCACCAGGGCTCCATTGTTTGGAGAAGTTTCATGCACAGGCCTGTCATGAGTCAAGGCCGACTCAAGGGCAGTTAACAACAACAACACAATATTTCATCATAATCCATGTCATACGAAAAACATACAGTAGATAGGTTTTTTTAGAAAATAGAATGTTGATTTAAAAAAAAAAATAAAGACAGGCCTCCAGTTTTTTCTCCTTATTGCTCATTTCCACAATCCTTTTCTCTGCAAAGTACCTTTTGCTCTCACTCTGAAAGTCAGACATGAATAGGGAGACCTTTGCTGCTTAATACTTAATTGTGCTTATGGCTGTATTACTGTAGAAAGGAGCTCTAAAGAACTTAATATTTCATAATACCATATGTGATTCTGGGCTTGGAAAAAAAAAGTAACTCTATCCAATTGACAATTAATTTTCAATAAAAAATATATGAATAAGATAGAAGACAGTGTGAGACCCAATTTTGTGCAGAGAGGGACAGAGAGGGAGAAAGCTTGCCAATTTATTTTTAGTAGCTCTAAACTATACCTCACTTTGTGAAGCTAAAGGCTTTCGTGGCTGCCATCCATAGTTTTTTGTGGGTCTTTGGGACTATATGGCTGTGTTCTGGAAGGGTTTATTCCTACACTTGATCTTAGCCAAAAGGCCAAGAAGTGATAGGAAGGGTTTATTCCTGATGTTTAACCAGCATCTGTGGCTGGCATCTTCTTTGAAGGTGCCAACCATAGATAATGGCAAAATGTCAGGAATAAACTCTTCTGGCCACTTAGCCTGAAAAATCCACAAAAAACTATACCTCACTTTATTTGAAGATGACAAAGTCTAAAGTCAACTAACACAAACACTGATGTGATTTGTTTATTTATTATTCTACACCTTCAACCAATAAGTGCCCTCAGGATGGCTTAGAGTTCAAAATTTTAAAAAGTAAAATGAAAATATAGATAGATGGAAGCACATAGATTATAACATAATAGACAGATAGGCAAACAGATGGCTTAGTGGATTTTTTTTAAAAAAACAACAACAACCATAACTAAATAAAATGTTATCTATAATATTACTTGCAATATAAAGCATTATATTGGAAATTCTTTAAAAAGCTTGGAAAAAATATAAAGACTTTTAAAAATAAAATCTTTTAAAAGCATGGCTGAATGCAAAGGTCTCCTCCAGCGCATGGCACCAAAAAGACATTAAGCTGGGTGTTTTGGCTTCTTCCTCGGTGAAGGTATAAGCAAGAATCAGGATAGCATGACTGCAGAGGCCCAATCATATCTCTGCAAATGAATCAGTACAGTAGGAGGAGAAAGTGAAGATGAGTTTAATACTAAGCATATTCATATAGGAGAAGGTAGTCTTAAAGTTAGATGAGATGTATAAGTGAGTCACTGGAGATCTGGGAGCATACCAGAAGCTCTATTCTCCCAGCTTCACCTCCTGCTGTCCCTCCTCTTCTGACTTCTTGGGAACTATCTTCCAGGATTTGAGGAACTGTGTGGCAGTGTAATACTCCACTCTTCCAATTTAGGATTGTGGCCTAAGTCTCTTTGATTGAATTGTCTCATATCAACTCAACATTAATGATCTTCCAGCTTTGGATTATGAGAAAGGCCAGCTTTAGAAAGGTCCATGTCAAAATTTGGGACGTTCACCCTCCAAATTCTACCCCAGGCAACAACCACTGCTGCCAGCTAACAGCATTTCCTTGGGGAAAGTGTGGGGATCCCTAAAGATGGTGATTAGGTTTAACATTGTAGAACTCAGTTCTAATTCAATGAAGTTGTGTAGGTATTCTGATGGCATCTGGGGCTTTATGTTGAATGTTGTTTGAATCCAGCAGATTCGATAATGCTTCAAGTTCCCATTTTAGAGCCAAGTGGTGGTGGTAGATTTAAATATTCTTCAACTGCCCCACTGTGGCAAGGACAGTTCCTATTCATCCTGTTGTTACACTTTTTCAGGTGCTTTTAACATGTCCCAGTTTCATTCTCCCCCTTCATCCTTGCTTACATCAACAGCTATAAAATCAAAGTGTAAAAGTAGGTTGCACTCAATTAACTCAGCAGGGGGAAAGGAGGGAACAAAATCTTCTCAGTAGGCTCAAACAAAAGCAAACTGATGCAGCCTTTCCTAGCTTGTCTTTTTTCCCCCTTTGTTAGTAACTTTTGCCATCTTGACTACACTCTGATGTTGTTTGCCTGCATGTGTCCTAGTTTTCATGTTACATATAATGCTCAATAAATATGAATACTGGACTTTGATGCATAAAACAAGATCAAAGTATGTTGCCAAAATCTGCACAAATTGTTAAAAAGTAATAATGGACAATATAGGGCTGTGACCTGGACTCTTTATCCATCTTGGAAAAAACTAAGCCAAACTACAAACTGGAGATTCCCTCACTCTTTCTTCCCCTCCTGCTGACAATGAAATGATTGCATTGATTGAGACCAATCCATGTTTAGCTGCCTTGTTTGATTCCATGAAATGGGAATCTGCCAAAGTAGTTCAGACTGATAAATATTTACACTGATTGACTTTGTCCTGTGTATGGAACCCATTGTTTCTACTTGCACAGATCACTTAAAGATCTCTTATCAGAACCTGAAGGGTACATCACCTCTGCCCATTTGCAAACACATGTTGAGACCATATTTGGCCCATATAGAAATGTTCTCTTCATTCTTAGGAGACTCCCCTTTAAAATACAAGTTAGGAAGGCCTTTAAAATACTAAGAGACAGAAACAACCTCTTTCTTTGACCTCCATCTCTCTTGGACCTCTCTATCTGGTCTTCCTCTCTGAGGCTTGCCTCCCTGGTCCTGCTCCAATCACCTTCTTCATGTCAGAGGGTGAGAAAATCCATGTGAGTGTTTTAGCCTGTAGTCCCTTAAGCTTAGCTCAAGCTCCCTTACACTGGTTAGGAGAAGAGTGCTCAGCTTCCATGTTGCTATTATGCCCCCTCTTTTACTTTGAGAAACAGCTTACATTGAATATAGATTGTTCTGTTGGTTTCTGGGACTCTCCTTCCCCTGTCTTTTTAATTTAAAAAAAACTTAGTTGTTGCAGCTGTAAAATCAGTTTGTCTTTCTAGCTCATTTTTACTTGGAGTCACCCTGTCTGTTTTTAGAACCTTAGCATGCAAGGTCTTACAGAAAACTATTCCTAGAAGAGCTCCCCACCCAAACAAAAGTAGTGCATTGCTTTTAACACTCATTTGTGAAATGCTGAATGGTATGGATTGAGCCAGTGAATTTTTCTATTATTTTATTGGGTTTTCAGGAGAAATATGTGCTCCTTTCACCAGGACAGTTTCTTTCAAACAGTAAAATGACATTTCTGCCCCATACTAATTCTTTACAAGTAGCATATTTTGGGGTTAATGTGGGTCTCAAATTTATTTTATATTGTGATAGGTATCAAACACCATGTCTTCTATAAGTGTATTTTGATATGGCATCTGAATAGTCATCTTTTCTGTTGCAATTCCAAGTTATAAACAATTAGAAAGCATGCAAATCCAAAAATAGTCAGAAACTTCTCTCATTCACTCCTTCATCATTAAATTGAAAAAATCATCTTCCAATTAACATTTCAAAAAGACATTATATAAGAAGCAAAGAATGTATCAGGTCTGAGGTGCCTGCATAATATGGCTGTCCCAGCAATAAAATAAGTTAAAAGACAAATTAATTGCATGGTTCATTTTCATGGAAAAGCAACCACTGCTAGTTTCTATGACAACTATCTGCAATCTAGCCTGTTAATGCAGAAACAATAAATAATGATACAGATCACTTTAAGATAAAATATACACATAGACTTTTTAAAGATATATTTCTGCTGGACTCTGCTGTAATGTGTGATGTGATCAGAGGAGAAAAAGAACAACAACCACCACCACAACATTATTTTAGATTGAAATAGAAACAGTAAGCATAGAAATAAACGTTTGAAACAGCATTTGTGCTACTCAAGTTTGTTTGCTCATGCTCCTCTTCTCATCTTCTGTTTAACATACTTCTGTAGCTAGGTATACTAGTGCCGGCGAACAATAGATGTGGATTGCTACTTTCTGTGAGGTTAAGTTTAACAGTGCAGGAAACAAGAAGAAAGATACTTACCTGGGCACAGGTTACTTATAAAATAATGCTGCAGTGGTTGTATATCTTTTACACACAACAACAGGACTTGGTTGAACTTAGTTTTTGATTCAGTTTGCTTGATACAAGAGCTTCTGAGGTTAGACTATGTATGTACTATTTTAGGGGTGTAAATCCTTGACTATTGTCACATACAAGGACAAATAATTATGGTAGCATTCTCCCCATTGCAAAAAAAAATAGTATTCTTCCCAGAATTATTCAGTAGAGAAAAAAAACAGGGGTTTTTGGAGGAGGATGGTCAGGAAATAACTGTTTTCTACACAGAAATCGTCCTATTTGAGGCCTATTTGTTGTTGTTGTTGTTGCAACTCTCCTGCTCCTCCTCCTCCTTTTTAGAATATTGTCTCTACGACTCTTTGGGAATGCTAGGGGGAAATTACCTCAAATTTCCACTGGTCCATTCTTAAAGGCACATAACAACAATAACAGTTGCAAGCAAGATACAATGAAAGCCTGAATGTCTGCCCTCTGACCACCTTTTGTGGTTTCTGAAATTCAGGAAGTTAATGATTTCTGGGCACATTCTGATGATGCATTAGTGTTGACACTCAGGTAGTCTGGAACTATTCAATATCTGAATTGGTACATACTGCAGGATCCTATGTTTAATCCTCTGAAGAGAGGTAGGTTACAACCACAATATATAAAAATGTGCCTTGGACCTGGACCATATATATTCAGAACTGGAAGAGCTAGAATGTTAATTTTAAAAATATATCAGTGAATTGATTTCTATATCCAGTACAACATCATGTGCATTTTTCACAGAATTCAAATCCTTCTGTATAATTCCAGAATCAATCTTAGAAATGTCGATTAAAAAAACCCAACCTTCTGTTAATAAGAAAATTCACTAAACCATAAACATTTACAATTGGGTGGATACTCACTAGGAAATACTCTAGTGTGCTGTTTCAAACTGACACTGCAGTTTGCGCCAGAAAATTTAATTCATCTCCTTTTCAAAAGGAGGCCATCTGTCATAGATGTTGTATTCTCTTTGGGAAGGGATACATCAAACACCCCTGCCTGTATGCCATACCAAGCCACCTTGAGCCTCTCACATAGGAAGAAAGGTCTATAAGTTCAATGAGTTTTCAGCCAGGAAAAATGGCTGCAACACACGCTTCAATAAGTGGCTTCAGAATACAGGCCTTGGTTGCATGATAAGGAGTCCAAGCAAGCATAGGGTGGATGTGCTGGAGACTTAAGAAGCAGACAAAACAACAAACACATCAATAACAAGAATATATCTACACAAAGGATGCTTCACTTCAGCTATCCAAGTGTTCTATTTGTCTGACACTTTGTCTGGCTTTCCCATTCAGAGAGAGCTTATTTTTGGCTCTCTTCGGGGCTGTTAAGTTAGCCCTGAGGGGGCTGCATGGAGCTGAACCCAATCTAACCTTTCCAGGGCACCATAACCATGTTGCTGCAGCTTGGCAGCAGTCCTTTGGTGTTGTGTCGTATGGATGCAGTACCGGAGGAGTGCCATGATGTGTGAAGCAGCGTGCATTATCATGTTGCACAGGGGGGCAGGGTTGGGGTGTACATCATGTGGACGTGATGCCCCAACTCCACCTCCAGGCCGGCCTTAATGGTTTGAACAGGGCCTTCAATGCTCTCTTGGCTTCCAACTCTCTTGGATGTCCTCCCCAGTCAGGCAGTCAAGAAATGTCAGTCCAATTGTTGCTGAAGATTTTTTCCACCTCTCTTGGAGGTCAGGTCTACAGGAAACACATGCTACCTTTCTCTTATCTTTACAGCTCCCTTCCTCAGAGCTATTCAGTAATTTTATTGGCCTCTTTGCCACATCCAGGCCCTATGAGGAGTGCCTTGGGGACCTGGGTATATTTAGCCTAGAAAAGAGAAGATTAAGAGGTGACTTGATAGCCCGGTTTAAATATTTGAACGGATATCATATTGAGGATAGAGCAAGCTCATTTTCTGCTGCCACTGGGATTAGGACATAGAACAATGGATTCAAGCTACAGGAAAAGAGAGTCCACCTCAGCATTAGGAAGAACTTCTTTACAATAAGAGCTGTTTGGCAGTGGAGCACACTCCTTCGGAGTGTGGTGGAGTTTCCTTCCTTAGAGGTCTTTAAACAGAGGATGGATGGCCATCTGTCAGGGATGCTTTGATTCTGTATTCTTGCATGGCAGAGGTTGAACTGGATGGCCCTTGGGGGTCTTTTCCAACTCTAAAATTCTGTGAATCAATGATCCCACTTTAGAGGCCTTAACTGAGGACAGCAGCTGTTTCTCCATTCCTTCTGACACCAGAGAACAGAGCAGGCAGTGCTCTGGTGAGCCCCACTCTTCTATACCATGAAAGAATGCAGTATTGCCTACATTTAAGAGAAACAAACTGAGGTTAATGTGTTTCTACTCATTTTGAGCTGGTGCTGCTCTAGTAGCAAATCTGTTGGCAAGTGTGCATCTTATTTTATCTGTAGCATGGGGTGCAGGTGTCATTTAGCTCTCATCTCTAAGCTTCTTGGGAAATTTTTCTCCCTGAACAACAGATGGTAATCCATCCACCTGCTGCTCTGAGGGAATTGTGCTGATTTTACTGATTGCTAGGTTTTTCCTGTAATAAATTATAATAGTTTGTCAGCATATAGCTAATCATAGAACAAAGCAGAACCTTTTTTAAAAAAAAAATATAAAAATCTAGAGATACATGTTACATCAGATGCATGAAAAAAAGATGGTGGGCTTTTTAATAAATGAAAAAAAAATCTTATCTTCCAAGACAGGTGTCTACATTCCATGACACTTAATTGTGTCCTGGCATTGTGTCATTGTGCATTGACTGTGGGCCCGTTCATGCTGCAAAATTATAGCACTGTCATTCCACTGCAACTGCCATGGTAACCCTGTGGAATTCTGGAATTTGTAGTCTGGTGAAGCACTAGTTTTCTGTGCCTGAGAATGATAAATATCCCTCCCTGAACTAAAAATCCTAGGATTCCACTGGACAGAACCATGACATCTAAAGTGAAACCATGGCACCAGAAATGTGTAGTGTAAAAAGTGGGTAAGAACTGTGCTTATTGTGATTTTTGGAAAGACCTTCCCCAAAGTAACTTTTTCCTCACAGACTTCATGCAAAGAGGATGAGATGTTTTTTAAAAAATGAATAAGAAAGCAAAACTGGCAGACTGATCAATCTAGGTAGAAGATTTTGAACACTTAGCTTTGAATCCCTCTGTATTCTATCACTTCTTTTGGTACTGAACTAAGGCAATTCATCTTTTTGGCTCAAGATAATAGGGCAGTACAATATGAGTCTCTCCATGCTCTCCCCTTTAATATGGCCAGTGAAAATGACTGAAAATTTAATTTGATTCAAAGGGCTTTTTAAATGTTATCAAATATTATCCTGTTTTCAAAGATAGGAGGTGTTTAATTGTGCCAGTTGACATTTGGACCACTATCATTTATGTGGTAAAATCAGTATAGTTACTTAGCAGGAATATTGATAAAACAGACCATGTTAGCTTGCATGCAGGAAGAGCAAATGATAAATACAAATCATATTTTGATTATCAGCAGTACTGATTTTGAAGTCAGCTTCCTCCAGATTTTAGCTAGAGTTTTACATTGTCTTGGAATTTGAATTGATACCTTAACAACTAGCAATAGATGATGAGAGATTTACTGCAGTCTGTCCCAAAACTTGTAGAATAAACTAGTAATGTCTCATAAATTCACAACAGAATTGAAACTGAAAACCTGCTGGTTTATTGCTTTTTATTCAATCTAGCATCTCCATATGGTGTCTAACTTTTTGCAGACTTCTGCTGTTTTTCTCTTATATGTGCAGCATTTTTTAAAAGTTATGGACTTTTCTGACCATCTAAAATGTCTAAAATCCTGGGCTTGCTTATCAGTGTTTTACAGGAATATGTGCATTTGGAGCGCAGCCTTTTTTCCTCTATCATGGCTACAACATTTATTGTCTGTCAGGTATTCTTCAATCATGAATCCTACATAAATTTGTCACTCTATCAGCTTCTGTGTGGGAGGTTTCTGAGGATATAGCTGCTTGATTTAGTAAAATAAACCTCCTGCTTTAGGTCTCTTGGGTGCTGGAACTATGAATACTTTCCCAAGATCAAGATGCAATTGCATACCACAGTCTGTCTTACCTCTCTAGGCAGTGCATTATTTCATTACCCACATAGATAGTAATTTCAAAAATAAATCAGAAAAATGTTTGCTGTATCAAAACTTTGACTTGACTTCTTGTCGCACTTCTGAGTGAATAAGAGAACAAAAAATGCCTCAGGTTGAAATAATGCTACCCAAATATATTTTTCCTTATGCTTTCTTGTTAAGGGAGACCTGGACCAAGATAGTTTCTGATGCTTCCAAAATGCAAATTTCCTCCAGTGTAGACACACTGGAGGTCAAGAGGGCAAAGATCTCATCTTTTTCCTCAGCTGTGCTGGAAGATGAATGGTGCCCAGGCATGCACCTTGCAGTGAGTTGGGTGCCAGTGGTGGTGGAACAGACAAAAATGTGCTATCATATATCCAAGGGAAAAAAGTTTTGTGAAAGAAAGAACAATATCTCCTTGAAGAACTTGTGTATAACCCACCATTGCACCAGAGGAAGTCACCACAAGGGTTCTTGTCATGTTTCTCCAGATTAGGTCATTTCACCTATGACAACCAGTGGCTCTTACTAGATGAACAGAATCACAACTCAGTTGGAAGTAAAATAGTCAAAATACTGTTTGTATAAACCACTGCCTTTGTGTGAATTCAGGCTGGCAGAATCCAAATATTTATTCTACCATGGCAATTTGGGGAAAATGCATCAGCCAGCATATGGTATCAGCCACCAGTAGCCCAATGTACAGGTGCTGGGTCTCAAAGTGGCATGTATGAACATAGACAGACTTCCAAACTTCCCATGGCATTTCAGAAACCAGAGAAACAGAAAGCCAAAAGTAACTTCTGCAAGTAATATTGTTCTGTTTTTGAATGCTTGATGATGGTCCAAATACAGTATCATTCCAACTGTCAGTTTTCTTCATTCCTCTGCCTCCAATAGGAAGGTTTTTGAATCCCCCAGGAAAAGATTTGGGGTTACAGGGGAGACAGGGGAAATCACTCCTTATTGAATACAGTGATCATAGTAGAACAAACTTATTGGATCCTGGCCATTTAAACATACTTATTGGAGCATGGTCATTGTTTTTAGATGTTAGTGTTGCAGCAACTCCAGTAGTATAACAGGATGGGGCACAGCTCAGTGGCAAAGCACCTGCTTTGCTTAGGGATATCTTCATTCCTGCAGGAGAGAATGAATAATTCAATCCATTTTCTCTCTGTTGTCTTAAAAATGGTGCAGTTTTCAAAGACATTTGCCCAGGAGAAGAAAAATCTTTCCCCGAGATTCACTTTTTTCCTGCTTTCAAAACATATAGTGCCAGAAGGTAGTGTGGGGATCAGAGGATAATTGGTGGTTATGTTCCAATAGCCAGTGCACAGCAACAACATCATCTGGAACCTCCAGAGCACCCCTTGGAAGGTCCTCAAGGATGCCTACATTGACATTTACCAGCTATGATTGCACAGCCGGCAATAATCCTTGGTAGGCTGCCCCTTGCCATATTGTAGCTGTGCTGCTGGGTAGGAGGAAGCCAAATAAGGATTGCCATTGCCAAATATGTCAGAACGCAGTCAAAAACTGTGGGGTTTTCCTGGAAAGATTTGTTCAGAGGGGGTTTACCATTGCCTTCATCTGAGGTTGATAGTGTGACTGACCATTTTTCAGGGATCTTTTTTCAGTTTCTACACTGGCAGGAGCTAGAGTAGATGGTCCTTGGCATCCCTACCATTTATATGATACTGTGACAACAATCACATAAGCATTATAACATAAATTTAAAGCTATCTTTAAAACTGCCTGCCTGTTCCACAATCTCTTTTAAGTTGAAGATGATTTCTTGCCATGCCTAAGTACTTACCTGAGCAATGGTAAGGAAAAATTTTGGAGCTGCAGAGGCATTTGTGAAGAAGGTGGTTCAGTGAGGATCCTCCTAAGAAATGACAGCATAGACAGAAAAAATACAGCATTAACAATGAGTCCATTTTAAAAAGCCCCAAAATCACCAAAGCTTGTCAAGGGGAAAAAATCAATTCATAGTGTTGCGTCCCCATTTGGTTCTGTCCTTACACATGGATGAAAGTTTTGACTGAGTGACATGAAAGAAGAGAAGAGGGGAATGACAAGTCATTTGGAAAATAACTGAACATGCCTCACCACTTGTTCTAAATAGTATTTTAGAGCGTAATTTTTAAGGTTTGAACTTTTGAACTTCTAACTGACTACAGAGATTCATGCAAACCTAGAGAGAGATTACCAATGAATATTTAATGGAAAGAATCAGTAACCTTAAAGCCCTCTGGTAAAAGAAATGGCAATGTGGTTGTATCACTTATGTAAGTAGGTGTAACGTCTCCCAAGAATCATTCACAGAGTACAGTACATCACACTTTGGCAAACTCCCACCTAATCTTCAGCTGCTGAAAAGGCTGGAAGATACTATCCATCTATGTATCCATTTATAGCTTGCATTTCCTCCAAGCAGTTCAGGGTAGTATTTATCTGGTTCCTCATCCTGGGACACTAGCCAAACCAGAACAGATGAGCTTCAGCAAGACTGCTATATCATATTCAATGCAAGGAAGTAGTCCGCAAGATTTATTTATTTATTTATTTTATATCCTGCTTTTTTGCCCAGCATTGGATTCAAGGCAGTGTTTTCAAATGTTAAAGCACAATTAAATTAACTTTATTTTAAAAGAAAAAAATTGTCAAAAACATAATTTAAAACAGCATTAAAAAGATATTTAAAACATAATATAAACACCACATCCATCCACCCATCCCACCCACATCCATTAACTGCTTTATGTGCTACAATATATTAAAAACCAAATGCCTCCATAAAAAAGGTCCTCACCTGCCTGTGGAAAGGCAGCAGGGAAGGGGAAAGACAATTCACCTTCCATGACCTCTGGAGACTCCAGAGGATGCCTCTGTCAGTGTGAGCCTGGCTATAGGCACATAACCAAATGCTTCTCAGACAACCCATGCTCTCCCCTGGCTACTACATGGCTGCAAAAGAGGAAGATAGTATTTTTTTTTAAAGGCAGAGTTTTTTGAACAGTAATGCAAGGGAGGTAAAAAAAAAATTCTGGCCTTTCCAACAAAAAAACAAAACAAAACCAAGACACACAAACATAGAATCGTAGAATCATAGAGATGGAAATGACCACAAGGAGCATCTTGTCCAGCCCCTTGCCTTCTGGGAATATAAAGCATAAAACCTCCAAAGGAGTAGAATGCACTGTCTTGTAAGAGAGAGTATTCTACTGTCAGATATTCTTACATTAAATAATTTTTTCCAAATAATTTACATAGAATCTAATTTCTTGTCTTCTCTGTCTTGTAAGACAAGAGTGTTCTACTATCAGATATTCTTACATTCAATAATTTCTTCCTAATGTTTACATAGAGTCTAGTTTCTTTTTATTTCAATCCATTGGTTCATGTTCTAGTCATTGGCGCAAGCAAAAAGCATGCTTGTTCCATCTTCAACATGGCTTTCCTTCAGATATTTAAATATGGCTATCTGATCACCTCTCAGTCTTTTCTATCTGTCTCTTACAGATCCCTAAAACCACTCTGTACAGATCTTGCCATGGTCTGATGCCTGTGCATGCCATTAACAGGATGTCAGCTTCTTCTTGGGAAAAGCAAATTGTAATGAATGACACTTTACAAATGATATGTGCTATTTCACTATGTCCAGTCATCTTAGGATTGTGAAGAGAAGTTTCAAAAGCACATTTTGATAGCAGCTGACATGGAAAAATCAGCCCCACAGCTAAATTCACAAACTTGCTCCAAACAATGGCTCCCATCCATATTACGTCAAGCTTATAATTAATTTACTTCTAAGCAATGTTCATGTCTTGTGTTCAAACTGGTTGCATGCTGTGTTTGACCTGCTTGCCTGTGGTAAAAAGACTGTGGACACCGCCGACTTAAATAACACTGCTCCCATATACTAGAGCAATTGAGTATCAAGCAACAGAAACCTCGCCAACAACCATGCAAGCAGTGTTTTAAAAGTTCTGACCCCCATTTAAGTGAATAACCCAAAATGTATGTTTGTTTCTTTTTAATACTTATATACTACCCTTCAAATCCATACTGGGTTGTTCATAAAACAGCATTGTAACATACATTCAAATATGTTATAAAAATCAAAATCAGTATAAAAGTGACAAAAACTTGCCACTTAAACACTAAAAAAGGCAGCAACAATTATAACTTTCAAAAATGAGCTATGTTCACCTTCATCAGTAAAAACAGCCATGTCTGTAAAGTATGTTTTAAGACACACACACACATACACAAGAGAGAAGGGGGATTGACTTTAATTTTTTAAAAAGAAAGTGCTTTCACACCGAGATCACCACTGAAAAGGTCCTGAGTAAAGTCATGGTGACCGATAAATATTAAATAGTCTTCTAGGTGTGTACAATCTAAATAAAGGGTGAGCAAAACATAAGCTGCAGCCTTTGTATGTCCCCCATACCATATGTACCCTACACACCTTTCTTCATATTTTCCATATTTTGATATCTGAAATATATCAAAATATGAAATGAGTTTAATATTTTTCATATTTTGATATCAAGAATTAGGCATGTTTTTAGAGGTCACAATGACCTTTGAAACACTAGGAAGTTTCACATGGGAAAGATATGCTGGGCTAAAGATATGTGGAACACCGAGATAGCACTAAATGAAGGTTAAATGGTTCTGTTGATCATCCAACCTCCTCTAGCTCTCCGCATATCCTTTTGCAATAGGGACTGAGTGAGTCGGATTGCAAAGCAGTGAAAAACCATATTTTCGTCTTACCTCAGGCTGTTCACCCCTTCCTATCCAACCATCCAAAGGTTGTCTTAAATCCAATCACTCCAACCTTGGAGTGCTTTGTCACTCCAAAGTTAAAACTATCAGTCATCTCAGAATCCTATTGTCTATTCCATGGGAAGATCATCAGGTCTTTGTTACACCATGTGGGAACTTTAAATACCCTCAAGGTGCAAAACAGGATATAAATATCCACCCCATACATGACCACTTTGCATATACAGCTGCTACAGACCAAGGCCCTTTCCCATAAACCAGAGCTCCACTCTCTATATCACCCTCAGACTCTCTCTGATCTACTCTCATCTGCTGTGAATCCCTCTCTTCAGGACTGATAATTATCACCTCATCTAATTCCTAACTCTTTATTATTCAGAATTTCACACCTTTCTTTCTGTTCACCTTGTATGGTTCTTAAGATTGCATTGGCATTGTGTGATCATGTGCATATTTGTACATTTCTAAACAAACCTCCTTTATTCATTGAAACCAGGGTCTCTTTGTAGCGAGTGCTGGTATACACAGGTGGACTGATCCCCTTAAGTTACCCAACGTCTTGCAGGTCTCCTGTAATAACCCCCCTCCCAATCCCAAGGAGATGCTGACACTATTGCTGAGGACGCCAAGTCCTCTCCACATCTTTTTGAGTAACATTCCTGGAATTCCCCTGAATAACAGTTTTGGTCTTAACAGTTCAGTGAAACAAGGCCTGTTACAGACTGCCAAAATAAAGCTGCTTCGGGTCTCTTTGGAGGTATGCTATTTAAATTATGTATGGGTCCTAAGAGTCCGGAGGTCGCGCCAAAGCCACACTCCATTCCTAAGCACCGGAGTGCAGCTTTTGGTGCAGCTTCCGGATTCTTAGGGTGCATGCATCATTTAAACAGCATACCTCCAAAGAGACCCAAAGCAGCTTTATTTTGGCAGTCTGTATCAGGCCCAAGTTTCATGCATACACCACACATAAGAAGCCTACAGTACAGTCCAAGCCAAACCTGGCCATGTAGTCCCTTGTTTTTGTTTTTATCTATGTTTTCAAGACATTTATTTATTTATTTATTTATTTATTTATTACTTTTTGTTCCTTTGGTGCCATGGTATAGTGGTTTGAGAGCTGGACTAGGACTCTGGGATACCAGAGTTCAAATCTCCACTTACTCATGGAAACCCATGGAAGCCCACTTGGGTTAGCCATATTCACAGCCTTAGCTAAAAGCAATAGAAAATCCTCTCTGAATAAATCTTCCTAAGAAAACCCTAGGTTAGACTCATCATAAGTCAGAGTTGACTTGAACGCACATAGCAGCAACAAGGGACCTGGTGCAGGCCATGGTACATGCTAGAGGCCAACATTTACCACCCCTCTACAGTTCCTCACCCCAGTCTAATTGGTAGGCTTCCATAATCCTTCAAATGCTGGTTTTCTCTCCCTCTGAGAAATGGAAATGAAAAGGGGAGGAAACAATCAAAGTGATGATGTCTGAGAGAGTCTCCCCTTTGAAGAAAAGTTAGTGTTTAGTAGTAAAATGAGCATTTGGGTTTAGAAAAGAGATGAGATTTATTATCAGGTAAACTGTGCATAGAATCAATGGATTAAAACTTTTTATTAAAAAAAGTCTGATCCCCTGATTAATCTGTCATCCCATATGTTTTATAAACATTAATTAGTAAGCTTGTTATGGGCTATTATTAGCAGCCATGTTTTCATAGAAGTTCTTTTATCAAAACCACAGATGGTGGGCATCATCTTAGAAAAGATGTTTCATTTTCACACTCACAGAACACAAAAAGCTTCTTCTGCTGTGGCACCTGCTGCACCAGATACATGCACCATTTAAAAACAGAGCATGTTTTGTTGTTGTAAATGACCACCTTAGGGATATGAAAACCCATACAGTTTTCATCTGTTAATTATCCTGCTAAACCACATTTGCTTAATCAGCTAAACTTTCTTTAAGCAGGAGAGAGCCTGGATTTTCAGGTACACATACACACACATAATTAATGAACTAGCCAACATGACCAATAAAAATGACTGAAGGAGTATATGGAGGACCCCATATCAGATAAAACTTTCATGTACCATTAACAGATGTAGAATAATTTTGTATGTCAATAAATATAGCGGTAATCCCCCAGAGCAATAACTGAAATGTCTACTATTCATTTTACTGACTCAGTTATTTTGTAATGCAGAAGAACTTTCCAGGCTGATATTCAAGACATTAAAACCTCCAAAATACACGGAATCACTTGCATTATTGTGTTAATATTATGTGGAATATCTGGTCAATATCTGTTGTTCAAGGGAAGTTTTCAATTCTGCTTCTTCATCTTTTATAAAACAAAACAAAATAAAACATTAGCTTTGGCATGAAAGATTCAACTGAAGTCTTTCCTCTATTTACAAATTCTGTTTTCCCACCATGTCAGTGTTTAAAATAAACAAATACATGCTTTCTTTTTTCTTTTTCTTTTTTACTTTTGTCCAATATGAGAAA
This sequence comes from Sceloporus undulatus, assembly GCF_019175285.1. Classification (NCBI taxonomy): domain Eukaryota; kingdom Metazoa; phylum Chordata; class Lepidosauria; order Squamata; family Phrynosomatidae; genus Sceloporus; species Sceloporus undulatus. The sequence goes on along the minus strand of NC_056523.1, from coordinate 39,475,958 downwards.
GGGCACATCAAGACGGACTGAAAAGTCTGAGATTTTGTTCCCCTTCCCCCCCCCCTAATTTTATATTGAATTAAAATAAATGAATTTGGGGAGCTGGCATAATAAATCCCTGATCATACCGGGAGCTGACAGAAAATTTTGGGGGGTAAACAAAATGTATATAGTACTCCAAAATAAAATCAGAAAGGACAGGAACAAAATCTGAGACTTTCTGGTCTTTTTAATCATTCTGGATGTGCCCATCATTTGCATGCATGTGGGAATGCAATAATTTATGACTCAGTTGATACATTAGCCTAAATTTCTGAAATGTCAGCTTGCATTCTCAAGCCTGTGTTGAACTACACAAGCAGCTGGATATGAAACACACTCCGTCTCACAGACATAAAACCCATTTGCTGAGAATATGCTCAAGTTCTCTTCCTCAGCAACACAAATATCTATGTGGCACTTGCAACCAAGTTGTTTTATGCAGTATATCATTTTGCTCCTAAGTTGGAGATAGAGGCAGAAAAGAATTTTGCTTGAAAGTTTGTGTCACACTTTAATGCTAAGACCTAACTTTACACTGTTGAACAATGCTACTTTTGTCCCAATCTCAGGATAAAGGATGGATATTAATTAATAAATCAATAACTATTATTCACAGAGATTTGTCCTACTCTAAATGTTATGATAATGTTCTTCGATCCAAAACAGGGTTCAAAATGCAAAAATTAAGGAAAACTATACACAAAAATGTACGTAGAATTAATGATGTATGTATAATAGATGCTGTAAAACATAAGAGACCATTAGAGACCCTGCATTTTATTAGGAAACTACTTGCAAAAAAATGTGGCTGTTAAGCCAAATTACAGGGGAAATGAATTCTAGATAAATTGTGCATGTAAACAGGCTTTTCATGGAAACTTTTTTTAAAAAAATAAAACAAATTCTCAAAATTCTGTAACAACCACATTTCAGTTTTGAAAACATTTTAAAATTTAGAACAAAATGTATGTAAGGCTGGAAAACTGAGACAGCAGGAGAAATTGTGTGGACAGATTCATCTCTAACAAGTTGGCATTACATTTTTCCCAAACTGTACCAAGTTTACTATCCTGGAGCTCTCAGGGCCTCTAATAGAAGATGAAACCACTCAAACACAGCCTCTTCCTTTACAACCCTGGCTTGACTCTCTAATAAAATAATGAACAAACATTTAGAGAAGAACCTCTATAAAATCTAGAGGGCAATGAAAATGGAGCCATAAACAGCAATGATGCAACAGACAGCAGTAGCAGACTTTGCTTGTGTTTGGCCAAACTCTGCAGCTGCCTATACATAACCATGACTCTGCTGCTGAGTGAGCTCTGGCTTTGAAGGCTTTTACTGATGAAGCTATTATTTCATTGGGAGCCATTTTACAACATTTCAGTGTCACTTCTGAATGGAACATGCTTTTAAGAAGAAAATTTACCATTTGGCAGGCATTTTTTCCCCTGCCCAGGGAACCCCTCCCCTTGTGTAGTGCTAAATCATTTTCTGACTTTCTTAACAAAGTAGTTACTCCCAAGCAGCAAGAGAAAAGCATACAAATAAAGCTATTTCTGCTATGTTTCTAATGAAAACATGCAGCTTTGATGGACACAGAGATCAAGTTGAGCTTGTGGCTGTAAGACTGGAACAAAGGGACAGAGAATACCACAAATTCATGAAATATGACATTTTAATCAAGCCTCAAGCTGTTTTCTAATTACTTTTGACTGCACTTAAAAGGGAATCTGAAGGTGTCAGGTTAGTGTAGAGACAAGCAGAAAATTGTCCTCAGTACATTGCTGATTATTATGAATACGATGGTGTCAAATTACCCAGAAAAAGATATGGTAGTAAAGCCTTCTAAAAGTCATATTTCCAATTTTCTTTTCAATTTCATCTTCAAGTAAATTTGGCCACTAGTTTATTCAGAAGCTGCTTTCCTGCAGTACATATTTTTTTATATTTAAGTATGTATAATAGATCTGCTAAAAACATCAGAGACCATTAAGCTACAGAAGCATGAAATCAACTTGAAATTATTATTTTAATTCCAGGCACTTGTGCATAACAGTATGAGCAGAGTGCCAAATAAACATTTATCAGAGCACTCTCTAGTGTTCCATGCACTAATGTGTTTCCCCCCCAGTGTGTAAGCACAATAGTACAGTACAACTCAAGATAGACACCCATGGGCAAAAGTGTCATGTGTGTCAGTTTGAAGGAATGGAAAACTGAATCTGGTTGTAGGTGGGTTATACTGGGTTACAAAGACCTTTAAAAATCAAATTTGTGTACAAAATATGGGTTATTTACATTATACATGCCCGGCAATTTTTCTGAGGTTGTGCTGTTCCATCTATTAAATTAACAATCTATTTCAGACAATCTGTTTCAGATGATTCTGGTGCTATGGTAATAGTCATTGTCAAGTACTAGTTCTAATGTTTCCATCCTTACTCATGACACAATCTTTTTTTTAAAAAAATATTGAAAATGGAAGCTGCTGTAGGAAAGAAGGAGTTAGTAAGAAAAGAAAGCAGAGTAAGTATTAGTAGTTATTACAGCGAAGTCTGGGAATTATTATGGAAAGAAGTGAATAGATTTTCATGTCTATAGTTATTCCATCGGTTCATTCGATGGTAGTCATACAGCATACATACTCCTTCTGTATTCTGCTTTAATTAGAACTCTGTTCAGGTGTCATATGTACAGGATGCTGTGGCTTGGGCAAGAGCTCATGATGATCCTATTCCTCTTAGCTTCAGCATCCTTGCACACACCATATCTGCCATGTATATCCCTGACCTCCCTATGTTGAACTTCTGTTTAAACAGAAGTAGAAGCCTGGTCTGATAAAGCAAGCTTCCTGATCATACTGCCTTCTACAAATGTTCAAGTGGCAATCCCCCTATGAAGAAACTTTTCAAGAAAACCCTGGGATTGATTCACCTTAAGGTTGCCATAAGTCAAAAATGACTTGAAGGCACACAATGATAAACAACAAAGTGGAAGCTTCCTGCAGACTTCCCCATTTAGGGGAGCATAGGGGAGGGCTGGTAGACATGAAGTGTCCTCTCTTTTGCATGATTTTGTATTATATAAATGTCCCTGTTATAAATGGAGATGTTGTTGTTGCTCTTAACTGAGTCAATTGACTGAAGTCTACATCACTGATGAATGGTGCCCACTTGTGGAACAATTTCTTCACAAATGGTGCAGGGGGCAGATAGGTACACTTGGCCTCCATATCCATGGATTCTGTATCCATGGATTAAACCACCGAAGGCCTGAAAACATTCCACAACAAAAACAACAACACACTTCCAAAAATCAAAGGTTGGTTTTGCCATTTTATATAACAAAAAATATTTTACTATGCTATTATATACAATGAGGCTGAAGCATCCATGGATTTTGGTATCCATTGGAGGTCTTAGAATCAAAGCCCAGTGGACACCAAGGACACAGCTTTAACTGTTTAAAACATTTAGCACTTTAGATTCAGCCTTAGGGGATATACAGACTACCCCTTTCCTGGACGGATTGGGGCTCCAGCAACCTCACACTGCAGCCCTGATCTGGCCTTTGGAGGGTGAAAAAAAAGGAGCTCCAAAAAGCTCCAAGGGTTGGCATAGCCATGGCTGCATGGTGCCCCTTTGGTGCTGCATCATCTGGGCATAGCGCCAGAGGAGCGTCATGATGGCATGCCCCACCTGGAGTGGTGCACGCCATCATGGTGCCCTGGGGGCGGAGTTAGGGCCTGCATAATCAGGATGCTGCACCCTGACTCTGCCCACAGGCTGGCCTTTCAGGCCGGTTTGGATAGCCCTTTAGTCGTCTTCTGATTTCTTGACTGCAGTCTCCATTCTGGTTAATGACTGAGACAAGGTATGAAAAAACTTGAACTATTTAAATGTCTTCATCACCTGCTTTAAAGTTATATAAGTCATCTGGAGTCATTATTTTTGTTTTCTTAATGTTCAGCTATAAACATCACTTTGCACTTTCTTTCTTGACCTTCTTTAGTATTCATTCCTATTTCAATATAATGTCATCTGCATATATGTTGAATTATTGTTCCCTTCATTTTGACATCTCCTTCCTCTATATCTAATCCTGCTTTATGTGAAATATGTTCTGCATACAAGTTAAATAGATAGGGTGGTAAAATGCAGCCTTGCCTGATGTCCTTGCCAGTTGGAACCATTCCATTTCTCCATATTCTTTCTTGATGTTACCTTCTGTACTAAGCGCATGTTGGAGCACACTTATTTAAGAGTTTTTCACAATCTATACAATCAAAGACTTTGCTTTATTCTATAAAACACAGGCTGATTTTCTTTGAAATTATTTGGTGTGCTTCTTTATGTATGCACATTTTCAATATGATCCCTAGTTCCTCTTCCTTTCCATAACCCATCTTGGACATCTGGCGTTTTTTTACTCAGTATATGGTCAAACTCTTTGTTGTAGAATTGTGAACATCACTTTTCGTGCATGGTATATTAATGCAATGTTCCTGTCATTACTGCATACCCTGGTTTCTCTTTTCTTCAGGACTGGAATGCATAGTAAGTGTTTCCAACCTGTGGACCAATGTGGGGTTTTGTTCCTATATTTGTTGACAGATTTTAGCTAGAATCAGAGGAGCTTTTGTCTCTGTGGTTTGAAGCTGCTCTATTGGTATACCATTTTTTGCTTGTGATTCATTTCTCCCAGATTCTCTAAGTATACAGCTTCCACTTCACTTTCTGAAATTGTAGATTCATCTTTAAATGGTTCTTCCTTGCATAAATGTGTCATTCTTTTATCTCTTGTATATAGTTCTTCAGTGTATTGTTTCAATCATCTTTTTATTTCTACTTGGTCATGCAGTATGTTCTGCTGCTGATTGTATAGCATCCCTACACTTGATTTAAATTTCTCTTTGATTTCTTGGATCTTATTGAAGAGGTCTCTTGTTCTTTTTTGCTGTCATCTTTCTTTCTGTTCACTGACAATGTCCCTCACTGCTGTCCAGGGGTCTTCTGGTTCCTGGTCAATTTGGCTTAGTAGCCCAAATGCCATTGCCATTCCCTTCTCCTTTTATGTCATGTCTTTTTAGATTGTAAACTTGAGGGCACAAAACTGTCAAATTAGCCATCTGTAAGCCACTCCGAGCACCTTTGTGGTAGAAGAGCGGGTAGAATCACTGCCTAGCCTAAGCTTTCGTCCTTTGATCTGAAACCACTCTTACAGATCCTCAGACTACAAATTTTGGGGTAGATAATCTTGTTAGCCCAGTCTCTTTCTCACAGTTCTTGTTCTGGCATGGAGGAACATAGTGAGTTTGACTTCATTGACTTTGTACTGTTCAAGCCAGGAATACTCCCTAATTTCCCACAAATCCAACAGAATCAAGGAGAGATAACTCCTGGCATTTCTAAAAAAATTTATTTCAGGGCATGCTTTCCCTGCACATTGCTGCTCCCCAAAATGGCTCACACGTTTTCTGGGGTGTATGTGTAAAATAATTAAACTTATTTATATATATATAATTTCCTTTAAAATCATCTTACCAAATTTTCACTTTAACCACATGAAACTATATACATGTAAACACATTTAGGCTCTGTTTCTGGTATTGTAATTCAGATATAATTTTAATTTCTCTAGTTGTTTATGTCAAAATTATTGCTATTACATCCATTGATATACGGGAATTACAATTTATGTATAATATCATTACCAAAAAATATTACTAAAGATGCATGGTGTGGTATGGGAGGAGTTCAATGGGAGATGGCACTATGAGTTACCACACTGAATGGTAGCAACCCTAGTAATGCCACTGGCTTCATACAGCTTAATTCCAAACGCCTGCTGTCTTGCAAGTTTGCTTCTCTTGAGCTATCCTTTAAAACAAAAACTATTTTTTAAAAGATGAAAGCTTTTTCTTTTGAGTCATCCCCATTCTAAAGCCATTGTGTTCTGTTAGGTACGTGGATTCTGCATGAACCCTTTACCATTTGTGAATCTCTACCATAATGTTCACTGTTACCCATGTGTATTCAATTTTGTACATCCTGATTTCTGTGTATTCAATAAGTATATTCAAAAAGTAACAGTAAAGTGACTGAATGTAACAAAGTAAAACTATTAGAGAGGTTTGTGTAAATATGGTTATTGCATCCAATTTGCCTTAGATGATCTATTGGTCAGGGTCCCAAGATTCTTGGTAAACATGTATACTCAGATCTTGGGAGTGTTCATTTATGTGCCTTTAGACCATAACTGGTACACTGCATTTTCATCAGGAAATTCCATTTAACAAATCCAAACAAAAATCCATCAGTGATACTTTTATTGGTCAACCAAAATGCACACTATATTCATTGCAAGCTTTCGAAGGTCTATGAGCTTCTTCACCAGGAAAGATGTTACAAACAAAACAGGAGGGGGTGGGATGGGAAACAAGAACAATTGGAGATGCTAATCAGATGCCTGCATGTTATACTCCTCCCTCCATAACTGTCATCTTCCGGCCTATGAGGGAGTTGACCAGGCAGGCCCAGCTTCATCAGGGCTAGCCTGAAGAAACAGGCCCCTCCCTCCATAACTGCCATCCTCCGGCCTGCAAGGGAGTTGACCAGGCAGGCCCAGCTCCATCAGGGCTAGCCTGGAAGAAGATACTCCTCCCTCCATAACGGTCATCTTCCAGCCTGCGAGGGAGTTGACCAGGCAGGCCCAGCTCCATCAGGGCTAGCCTGGAAGAATAGACTCCTCCCTCCATAACTGTCATTCTCTGGCCTGCGAGGGAGTTGACCAGGCAGGCCTAGCTCCATCAGGGCTAGGCTGAAGAAGAAGAGCCCTCCTTCCAGTCCATCTGCCTTGGTCCAGGCCTCAGAGGGAGAGAAGAATGCTGGACCTGATCCCCTCCCCTCCACCATTCCCTTCTCCTTTTGTGTCGTATCTTTTTAGATTGTAAGCCTGAGGGCAGGGAACTGTCTATTATCCCCTCTGTTGTAAGCTGCCCGGATTCCCAGTGATTGGGCACCATATAAATAAATCCTATTATTATTATTATTATTATTATTATTATTATTATTATTATTATTATTATTTCAGTCCTTAGTAAAGATGGTATGCTGGGGAGCATATCTTTTGCAGATATCAGTTTTTGACACAGCTGGCCAATAGAATGTTGGCTGATAAGGGGAGTAAAATTCCATTCATGATAGTTATAGAAGTCATATCGTGTTTTGGTTTCAGACAGTTAGGGTCTGACTTAGTGACAGTCCAGAGGTTAGGGACTGTGAAAGCTAAAGTTGAGAAGGAAACAGCTTAGCTCTGTGACAGGATCAGATAGGGCTCAGTTACATCCATAGAAGGACAGTTGGAGTAAGGGTTCCAAGAAGAGACAGGAACAGTTAGGGGTAAAGTCCAAAAGTGAGAAGCTCCCTACCAGTACCCATTCAGAACTCTGAAAGAGAGAGTTGCTGGATAACCTGTGGAATTTAATTAGCCTAGTTGGCTAAGATAGAGATGGGTTTCAGAAAGAAACCTAATACCAAGTTTGTGAGAGTCTTAAGTAGAAGTAGCTGATATTCTCTTTTAAAAAAAGTAACAGTAAAGTAACATGTGACTGGATGCAACAAAGTAAAACTGTAACAAGTGAATATACCAACTGAACAAGTGAAACATTGTCAAACTGCTGTTTAAATAAAGTTTAATTGTGTTTTAAGGGGGAAAAAACTCATCTGGAACCTGAATACTTACCATGCTACTAAGGATTTCTAACCAGATTTTAGAGTAAAGTGGCAGTCAATCAAGAGGTGGTAGGATCATAAGTTAAATAGGACAGTGATTATAATTGACATAATTTGGTGGCAGCGGTGGGATGACGAAACCCATGGGGCTGCCACAATAGGAAAGTACTTGGGTGAGAGTGGGGTTTCACTGTCACACACCCCTTTGCCCAACAATCTGTTGACTAAAAAAATATGATTGTTGTTGTTGGCGGTTGAGTTTCCATACTGTTTTCCTCCCTAAATAACATAAATAGATACCATTAAAATAATATCTATATAAATAATAACACAACAATGAAGATATAATACATTATATTTTACATGCATGTATATACCCATAACAAAATATATAATTTATACATACAAGTAGAAAAGGGTTGCGTACAAAAGACATTAACAATCAGTCCAGTCAATTTATAGGAGACATCTCACAAACAAAGTAGCAAGGCCTATGTGTGAATGGTGTACTAAAATAAATATTTAGCACTCCCATGAGTGCTCTTTGACTGGGCAAGTCACTGCATCTTAGTGCCCTCATCTGTAAAACAGAAACAGCAATCATTCTAAGTGAAAGGCTGAAAGTAATTGGTTGCAAGGACAGAATGAAATGAGGACTGGGAAGCTTTCCTTTCACAGGGATTCTGATCTTAATGAATACCTGTAATGCTGTTTAGAGTACATAAACTTGCATCAGCACAACAGTAGTCTATCTGCTATAGTTCCATAAGGACTCTGGCTTAGGTGCTAAGAGTGTATCTGCACTATAGTTAGAGCAGTTTGAATCCACTTTAAGCATCATGGCACATTTCTAAAGAATCCTGGGATATATAGTTTGGCAAGGTATTTTCAGTTCCTTGCTAGAGAGCTCTAGGGTGTAGATTAAAGCTTTCAAACAGAAAATGCTCAGTATCTAACCATGGACAGAGCCATGGCAGCAGATCAAACTCCTGTAACAGCTTAGTGTAGGAATACTCCAAGCTAAATTTAGAGAGTTCATGGAAGGTACTGTTTCCTGTCCCCTTCTGTATCTTGCAATCATCTACCCAAACTTGCTTCAGAGGGTTGGCAATGAACAATGAAAGAGCATAGAGGTTGCTGGGGAAGTAAAAAAAGATGGAGTAATTTGTCCACCTTTTGGACCCCCTCTCCTCCAGCCCATTTAGTATTGGTCAACAGGATTTCTCTGCCCTTTAGAGATGTTTTCCAGACCGCAGCTACAAGGTAGAATACTTTCCTTTTGTGAACATTCTTAAATTAACTTTCTCAGGATCTGTAGTACACATCACGGTTGGTTTTCAGGAATCTGAGAGCTCAACACAGTTTTAACATGTCTAAGATCTGTTGTTAACATCAGTTAGCTAGCTGCTATGTGTCAACAACTTGCTTCTCAACCTACGAGAAATATTACATTAAGTCAGAAGGGAACACAGATTCCTAGAAGCTACACAAAGTAGATCTTGTCTCATAGGGAGCACTGCAAAATGGAAATAAAGGACAGCAGCACCAAAAATAAACTGCACTGATTAAACAAAATGGAGTAATTTAAACTCCACTCCCCATCACCACCTTGGTCTCAGAAAGCTAGGGGAAATGAGCCACTGTTTTCAAATCTATATAGAGAGCAGAAGAAAAGAACTTCAAGTTTGTTTTTTGCAACATGTAGCTGGGGAGATGTTCTAAAATGGAGAAGGTGAGAACATGTGGCTAATGCCATCCAGATGCTGCTGGGCTCCCTTCATTTCTCATGATTGGGTGTCCTGGCTAGGGCTGTGCTGGTTGAGACTTGTAGACCAACCAATCAGGAGCACAATGTATTCTAAATCAGTAGTATACAAAGAGTGGCTGCCCGAATCCCCAAGCAGGCAGCTTTGCCTCCGGGGGCCGCTGGGAGCTCCGGCTCACCCCAACAGGCCTCGCAGGGGCAATATTTGCTCCCATTGGCTGGCCGGAGTCACCTGGTGAGGTCCTCTGCTTCCGTGGCCCATCTAGGAAGCTGGAAGACCTCTCATTGGTTCTGGTCCTCCAGAGCACCCCATTGGGTGACTAGGGGCTTAGAGAACATGCCAGCGGCTGGTGGCTTGGCTGCGTTCAGGAGTTCCTTAGCCCCTAGGTCATCCCAATGCCTGACGGTCACCAGGCAAGCGGATTATCAAACAATCAGAGGGTTGTCTGATATTACAGATCCTGACCTATGCTTGGGCCAACCCTACCTATGTTTCTGTTTGCTAAATAAAGTTGTGGCCTTTCTTCCAGCTTTGCCTCATGTGTTTATTTGCGGTGGCCTCCCAGGCAACAGGCCATTATAGGAAATTGAAGATGCTCCTCTTTTCAGGTGGGCTTGCACTCCTAAAAATGTATTGAGGATTGTACCAATTGAGGTAAGTAAATAAATGTAAACATCACCAGACGGAAAGGGGGAGGGGAATAAACATTGCAGAGTGGGATGGGATCATGTGTCTTTCCAGATATTGTTGGATTATAATTCCCGACATGTGGCTTCCTTTCCACATGGTCCCTGTGAGCATCCCTGCCGAGTCACTCTGAAAGTCATTCTGGGGTCAGAACAAGGCACCTAGCATTAATAACATAGCTAAGCACCTCATCTGACACCTCAGTGACTTGCACTTGCAACAGTCGCACTGGCTGGTTGCAGGGAGGACATGGGAAAACAGCTGTCAGTCATCACTGAATTTTGCTGGGGGGGGGGATTTGGTGGAATTTGAGGCCAGATTACTCTGGGGGCACTCAAAGAATCTGGCAAATGTAAATGAGCTCCAAATTCTCCATTACAATATATCACAGGGCAGATGAGCATGCAGAATCATAGAATTAGAAGAGACCACAAGGGCCATCCAGTCCAATCCTTTGCCATGCAGAAACACATTATCAAAGCACCCCCAAATAGATGGTCATCCAGCCTCTGTTTAAAGACTTCCACATAGGTCTTTGTTCCAGGTCCTAGTCTCTGGAGTGGCAGAAAACAAGTTTGCTCCATTCTCAATATGACTTCCCTTCAAATATTTAAACAGGGCAGGTGAGCATATGTAAATAGTTGGGGCAAGCAGACTGGCTGTACAATCTTCTTAAATACTGTGCAACAAATTTTTATCATCTCATACAAAGTTTTTAAAAGTTCCTTTACAAAACTGGAATTGGTCCTCTGTGTTACCGATATAATTCCAAGTCATTGCAACTCTTCATTAGTAGTGCAACCATGGAGCCCTGGTGGCGCTGTGGGTAAATGCCTGTACTACAGCCATTCACTCGAAACCACAAGGTTGTGAGTTCAAGACCAGCAAAAGGGCCCAAGCTCAACTCAGGCTTGCATCCTTCCGAGGTCGCTAAAATGAATACCCAGACTGTTGGGGGCAAAATTAGCTTACTTGCTGTTCACCGCTATGATCTTTGGAATAGCGGTATATAAATAAAACAAATTATTATTAAATTATTATTATTATTTTCTGTTAAGGTTTTGAGTATACCAAAGACCATTTGATAAATAGCATGCTGCATACTTTCTAATAATGAAATATGATAAATTACATTATACAAAAAAGAAAGAAAGAAAGAAAGAAAGAAAGAATGAAAAATCTTTATCCAGTCTCTGAAGGGAAGAAACATGCATGGTCTCTTCAACAGACCTACAGAGATTTGGCAAGCTTCCCTCTACCCTGCTATTCTTCAGCAATTCTTTCCATATTCATGTCAGCATAGGAGCTTGCTGTAGAACCACTGGCATATGAATAAAATATTCTTGTGTGTTAAAATATATAGCAACCCTTCACCTCCTTAGAGAGGAAATGCACAGGGCAAAGAGGAAAGCAGGGAGAGGAAAGCGACCAAGAGATTAAAATTTTAAATCCATCCCTCTCAATCCATACACAACATCAAGCAACTCTGAGCGTTCGTGATAAGCTTCTGCTAAATTATTGTGGTTCATGGTCATATTAATTGTCTGGTTTTTTTAAACATTTCATGATGAACACCATGTAAAAAAATCAATCAGAGGTCATATTTAACAAGTGAAATCTGACAAAAAGTTGTTGATGTTTTTCTTCACCATTTCTCCCTATCACCATAATTAAAAATATGTATGGTCCAAAGTAGGATATCAATTATGTCATGAAAAAATGGGTCCTGAGAGAGTTCTCCTCCTGGTCTGCCTGCTATTTTTCAAACTAGCCCTCAGGGTCATAGTACTATGGATGCCGCCAGGTTCCATATACAATTTGCCTGGCTTTGCTTCCAACTTGGAACTACAAGTGGAGGGGGCAGGAATACCAAGTCTTTGACTCTCCCAACTACATCAGTGCAATAGGTCCAGGGAACAGTTCCAAACCTCTCAGGCAAAATTTGATGACTTCATTTCATAGCATGGCAAAACCTTGCTCTTTAGGAAAGCAATTTCCTGGCCACCTGCCCTTTCTACAGGTCCCCCGAACAAATGAGGTTAAACTCCAGTAATACCAAAGATGCAGAGGTGATGCAGTCTATAATCACCTTTGACAATATCTTCCAATATGCTTTGCCTCTCTTTCATGACACAAACCTATTATTTCCACTTTGCCCAGGTCTCATTTCTTATTGGCTGGCTTATTGTAAAGGTCTGTAGGAAATTGGGAAGCCCACTTCAAATTTTAATGAGATCTGGGGGCCCTTGCCTCCTTCAAGGTACTTAGAACATTGCAGTCATTATGTACAGAGAGGTGTTGCAAACTTTAGCCAGTGTTTCGTTTTGTTTTGCTTTTGCCAGATCACCTTCACTGGTGAAGTTCTCTACAATATAGCCCTTACACATCAATCTCCAGAGTTATCTTTAAAACCTGTGTGGGATTATTTGCCAGTGTATATCCAAAATAGCAGATTATATTGAATTCATGCAATGACTGTGGAATTTCAGTAAAGAAGAGATATGTCAAGTTGCAACATGTGGGGAAACTACTGACCTTTAAACAAACATTTCTTATACACCTCAGGGCAAAGATACCTGAAAGACTTCCTCCTATATTATTTTGCCTGATTTTAAAATTATTTTTAAGAGTTAAGACACCTTTTAATTGGCTATTATTTATTTATCTAATGTTTTTAAAGTGGTTTCTCTGTTGTGCATCACCTTGGGAGCCTGGTGGGTCAAAATGAGACAAAGGCTTTGAATAAATAAAAATGCACATCTGACAGTCACTGCAAGGAGGGCACAGTTTGATGGCCTCCATAAGAAGAGGCAAGATTTGATTGGTAGCAATAGGAATAGCATTTACAATAGCATTTACATTTCTGTACTGTTTCATAATGAATTCAGCACTTCCTAAGCAGTTTACAATCTGTAAGCCAATTGCCCCTAACAAGCCGGGTACTAATTTTACTAACCTATGAAGGAATGGAAGGCTGAGTCAATCTTGGAGCCCTGGAACTGAACTCACGACCTTGTGGCTGCAGTACCGGCATTTAACCATGGCACCACCAGGGCTCCTGGTGGTATGGCACTTAAGTGCCCAGCTGTATCTTGTGACAGATTAGAGCCAGAGATATTTTATGGCCCTGCTGCCCCTTCATGACCCCCTTTTGGATCTTCTGTTTGGACCCACTATCCCACCCCTCGTGCACTGTCAGTTCTGCTGGTCACTTTGGGTAAGGAATGTTTTCCCTTTTCCATGAGGCTTTTGCCTAACCTGCAGTGCATCTGTCAGTTGGCTTCAGTGGTGTATATAAATAGGTGGTCATTGGGAGGTTATGGGGAAAAATCAGTATAAACCTGGGCACCCTTTTGCTGAAGGGTCAGGCTCCAGAAGTATCTCTACAGACTTGGGGCTTGGAGGCAAAGAAATACCCCCCCCCCCGGGCACTGAGCCGACTTCACTCCCTCCTGTAAAGTCAATAGACTTGATGTGGGGGAGTGTCCTTGATTTTCCTTCAAATAAATGGCCAGCAAGGGAGCAACCCATGATATTGGATTCCCCTTTAAGTCAGGTGTTTTGCCCGAGGGAAGGCTGGGAAGGTGGTCACAGGTTTACACCTGGCCCTAACTGAACCCGCATCAGGTTGCTCCCCCTTGCTTTTTATCTCCAGGCTCAGTTAATTAAATAGGTTTTAAGTCAGAAAGAAAGAAAGAAAGAAAGGCCCTTTTTAAACCCAGTGTCTCATGTTTAGTGGTGTTCTTTTGTAGTTGGTCATCAAATGCATTGTATCAATTTCTCTTTCTAAATATCGTAGAATATCTATACAGTTGGCCCTCCATATCTGTGGATTCTTTATCCACAGCTTAAAATATTCAAAATAACAATAATAAATTGTGCAAAACAAGCCTTGATTTTGCCATTTTTATAAGGAATTTACTTATATTTACTTACTATCCATTCTGTTTAATGGGACCTGAGTACCAATGGATTTTGTTATCCATGGGGTGCCTTGGAACCAAACCCCAATGGTGTCCAGGAAAGCAGGCAGCAGCTAACAAGCCTCAAAATAAGATAAAGACAAGCAAAACTAAATATGCATTAATAAAGCAAGTCTTGAACTGCAGACTTATAAAACAAAAGGCAGAATTCCAAGAGCAAGGTCCATAATCAGGCCAGGTTCAAGCCAAAAAGTCAAACAGTCACTGTAGTCAAGAAGTCCAAAATGGGTTGAGGATTCCAGAATGGTCAGTCCAAGATACACAGGTCCAACCCAAGAAGTCAAAAAGAGAGTTCACAAACAAGGTGCATTCACCAGGGGAATCAGTTAACCTCTGACAAAGCTTCTGGCATTCCTCCCAGCTTTTATCTTCAGCCTTCACTGGTGCAGCTGTTCCTTAATTGCTCTGTGTTTCATACAAAGCCTCTGAGACCGCCACACCCCCATCCTTTCAGATTTCCGCAGGCTGTAGGAAGGCATGGGTAAATTGGCCTCCATCTCCTCCTCCTCCTCCATGCCAACATTGCCAGGGGTGTCTGCTGCCAGGACGCCTTGAGCAGCAGTCTCTATTGGTATTGTCAGGGCAGAACTAGGGCCATGCTCAGGCTCAGAGTCAGACTCCCCTCCTGAGTCCTCAGCCAGGCTGGGCATGACAAGATACCAAGAGTCCACTGCAGTAAATTATTACTAGATGATTCCCCTTTTTATGAAAGCAATCGTTTTTGGAGTAAGCAATTTATTATGCACACCAAATTCAAAGGCATATTTAATTGCTTCCAACAGTAAATAAATTCTAATTCTAATCAGCTGGACACAGCTAAAAGTCCTCATGAGAAGTAATCATGTGTGATTTCATCTGGAATAGGATGGGGCAGTATATTATAGATTAGATTAGAAGATATCCTGGGTGATGGATTGGCAAGCTATAAATAAGATTGTATTGTGCAAAATCCTACTTTTAAAATTCTGCCCAGGCTTCTAATGTTATTGCTTACACACTTAATAAGGCCTTGCAGATTTGACAGTGAATTTTAAATAGTTTTGTTAAGCAGTACAAATCAGGAAATGCATTTGGGGGGGGGTACTCAAGTCTGCATTCGACCAGGAGAGGAGGTAGTGGAGAACACAGAGGTAAGGTGGTGTAAGAGAAAAGCAAGAGGAAAAGAAATGAAGGAGAGATTTGAAAAAAGTGGAAGAAACTGACACCAGAGGAGAAAGGTGGGAAAGAAATGCAGGTACAATTGAAGCAAAAGTGGGACAATTTTTCCCCCTACACTTTTGGTTTTGAAACTATTTGAGGAGAGGTTATTTACTTTAGTGTTCTTAACCTGCTGAATTCTGATCTAAATTGTTTCCCAAGCAACGCTGTTTGGTTTTGAACCTGAAACTAAGGGTGGGAGCTATCATAGCAGACCTAAACCCCTTATCAGATACTTATCAGAAGAGACCCTTGTTTTATTTCCATGCTACTGCCTGCCTACACTCCTAAGTAGTAGAAGCTGCACAGAGCTAGTACTGCTTTAAACAGAGGGCAGAAAGCATGTAAGTAATGGAAGTGGCACCGCCACTGCTGGAAGACACACAAAAAAGGAGAAGCTGCAATGAAAATAGGATAGATGTGGGAAAGACCTTCATTAATGGATTTTTGGGGGCAAGTACAATCAGTCCACCATATCCACAGATTCTTTATCCATTGGTTCAATCATTCATGGCTTGAAAATATTCCCCAAAAGTATAAATTCAAAAAAATCAAAGCTTGAACTTGGCTATTTATTTATTTATTATTTTATTTTTATGCTGCCTTTCTCCCAAAATGGGACTCAAGGCGGCTATATATAAGGGACACCATTTTACTATATTTTTGTATTTAATGGAACTTGATCATCCACAGATTTTGGTATCCACGGAGGGTCCTGGAACCAAACCTCAGCAGATACCAAGGGCCCACTGTAACAAGAAACACTTTCAAGACAGTCCAATATAGGAGAATAAGAAGACACCAATGATGTAATGTGGTGAGGCAGAGGTACTAGTAGCATGGATCCATTGTCATGACATCATAAAAGGCCCAGAGAGAACTGCAGACTACAAAATGGATGACGAACAAACCAACACTAACTATAGTCTATGCAGGAAGAGAAAGGGAATGGCTAACACCAACACCCATAAATGACATTAATACACACTGTGCCTCAAGTTTTTAAAATACCTTTAACCTGACAACAACTCTGTATAAGTATTCTAACATTGCTACTTTTAACAATTAAGGATGACATTATTTGATTTACAGTCAATCGATACAGAGATAAGTACATATAAAAACAAACACACTTTGGGATATAAAATACCAGGAGAAAAAAGTATCACAAAAGCATCATGAAAGATGTCACAAGATCCAGGGCCATAAGAACCATAACATAGACAGAGTGTGTGACATCACATCATAATCATATCAAATCAGGGTACATAGCAAAAGTGCAGAAGGCAAGATGAACACACAACTGTGAGGTGATAATTAAAGGGCAAAAACAATTTTTATACCCAAGATCCATAGCAACCAAGATAGCTCCTCTGATTGAGAACCTAGCCTAAAATGCCTTAGAGAAGCCAAAAGGATGGCAAAATTTCACTTGTGTACAAAATGAGGAAGATTTTTAGCACACACATGCACACACACAGGAAAAAGGTTGCACAAATTTGGGGTAGGGCTGAGAATAAAGTAAGACCTTGCCTCACTCTGGATTTTGGAAAGTCCCCTTCTCTAACAGTCCAAGTGGTGGCAGCAATGGCGGCATATGCCTTCAAGTCATTTCCAACTTATGGTGACCCTAAGGTAAACTTATCATGGGGTTTTCCTGGCAAGTTTCTGCAGAGAGGGTTTACCATTGCCATCTTTCTCTGAGGCTGAAAGAGTGTGACTTGCCCATGGTCACCCAGTGGGTTTCCATGGCTGAGCTGGGAACTGAACCCTGGTCTTCAGAGTCATAGTCCAATGCTCAAACCACTATGTAACACTGGCTCTCAACAGTCCAAGACCAGGTGGGATGTGGGCATTACTGATATGTTGCACATTACAAACAAGCACAAAAGGACCAACCATCAGGTTGTTGTCACATCTACTTTGGCCATTGTATATTTTACTTTTATTGTTTTAAACATGCATGCTCTTTGATAATCTTCCAGGAATTCATAGATGGGAGGCAGGGCCAATGAAAGTAATGCTATTCCCCATCTATGTATATTTATATAGATATCAAAATATTGCTCACTGCTATGCAATATAAGCAAAAGAACTGAGAGAGTATATGACTGGGCAAATTCCCTTGTCTTACAAACATGTCCCCATTTTTAGATTGGAAACCTGGAGGGACTGTACATTGTTTGTAATCTTCTCTGTCAGCAACACCTTCATTTTGAAGGAAGCTAATTTTGTTTGAAGTAGGCATGCTGAGAAGAACATGTGTGACCATTTCAATCAAGTCAAGTGCCCTAAATTTGTCCTAAATGTTTGATCTAAATCTTATTTTCAGCACAGTGTGCAGGGTTTAAAAAAACACAAAAAACAAAACACAACTGAAAACTTATCTACAAAATCTAGGTGTCTCTGAACATAGTGCCCACACACTACCTTACAGGTTATCTATTTTGGATATTGATAGATTTTTCTCTATTAAATATAATAGCAGAAATCATTGAAGAACCTATTAAATATGTTTAAATTAAAATGAAATTACAATAGAAATGCATATGACAAGCCAATGTAAATTTAATGGATTCACTGATCTTTACAATATTTGTAATGAATACCAAGTTAATTCAGACAGTAATGCAGTATTTTTCAAAAGGAAAGCTATAAAATTAAAATATAGTATTAGGTAGGATTTACATTGCTATTTGAAAAATGAAGAGCAGCACGTTAATAGTGCAATAGGTCATAGTCTTTGATTTCAGATATTTCTAAATTAATACAATGAACTAGTTCCTTGTGGAAGAAATATTATTTAAATCCCATATGCACATGCCACATCAGGGGTGAGGAATTTGCAACTGTGCATTTTTAAAAGTTCAAATCAAACTGAAGTGATGTTATTTTTTATGAAGTTCCTATTAGATACTTAGAATATTGATCTGAGGAAGGCAATTTCATGCTTCTTGAGATACTGTGGAATAACAAGGTAGAGAAACACATTCTTTGCTTCACACCAACATCTGAGTCACCTATGCATGGAACACAACTCCCTCCCTAGGGAGACTCCTCATGTCTTCCTTTTTCATACAATGAAACAGAAAGTTATCAGTCTAGCTGTTGTTGTTGTTGTTGTTGTTGTTAACTGTCATCAAGTCAACTTCAACATATGTGAAGGAGAGACATTGAAGCCCCCCTGTTATCAACAACCCTGCTCAAGTCTCGCAAATTGAGGACAATGGCTTCCTTCATGGAGTCTTTCTACTTCTAATGCCATCTTCTTCTTTTCTATTGTCTCCCAACATAGCAAGCATTATTAGCTTTTCTAATAAGTCATGTCTTCTCATAAGATGTCTAATCTAAAATAGTCTCAGTAGAGTCACTTTGGCTTCCAGGGAAAGCTCAGGTTTGACTTTCTCTTGATATGATCTATCTTTTTGGCAGTCCAAGGTATCTGTAGAACTTTTCTCCAGAAGCACATTTCAAATGAGTTGATTTTTGATCTGATTTTCTGTCAGTTTAGCATTTGGTCTTCTGCCAGTTTAACCTTTTATAATCTAAATCATACATAAACAAGGAGTGACACACTTTGACCAACTTTCCAATAGTGACATACACCAGTGTAGGTTGCTTCCTTCATGCAGAGTAATTTGTATGGGAGGCAATGTGCAATGGCTGTATCTAACTGTTTAAATAGAGTAGCCTACATGGGAACCTTATGCATGTATTAGTGCGTCAAAGTTCATAGAGTAGTGCCTCTGTAACTGCCTTTGTGCATTCTACATTGCAATTGAACAACAGTCAGCCATGTGTATTGACCCACATACTTTGCACTATGTTGCTGTTTGATATAGGAATAACAGTATATATTTATGCTACATAATGTAACTCCTTTAAAAAAAGTTCCCATTTTTTGAATGAGAAATTGAATTTTCCTGCTTCCTTTTTTTTTTTTGGGGGGGGGGGGGAGGTGGTTGGACAATCCTGACAATCTGTGGACCTCAGAGGGCCCCAGTGCCAGAAACTTGGCCCTGGATTCACCACAGTTGCCCATTTGATACAGAGTAAGTACCAATCTAGGCTTTAGGCCCTCTGATTGGATCAAAAGGCATTTCTTCTTTCTAAAACAGTCAGGGGCAAGGGTTCATTTTTAGAAACAAAAATAACAAGGAAGGCAGTGACAACATCTTTCTGACCAAATCTTGCTAATAAAACCCCATGATAGATTCGCTTTATGGTTGCTGTAGGTCAGACGCAGTTTGAATGCCATCCAAAAAAAAAAAAAACAGATTCCAGCTGAAATGAATTAATCTAACAACATTTTATTATAAGGAAATAACTTCTTATGTTGCATATGTGCATATGCAATAATTCAATTACACGAATGTGAATCAACATGGTGAAATATGAATGCAATCAAACTTTAGTCTACAGATGTCTTTATTGAAATTATAATTTCATGTGTTATCCTACTTATCTCACATGTATGATAGTTTACAAAGGACGCTTAAGACCTAGCCAAGGAGGAGTGTGTAAAAGCAGGGATGTGGAGGTGGTGGAATCAAGGTTTAACCAGGGCAGGAAGTAAACATGAACGGGTTCTTTGAAGATCTTCATAGTCATGGAGGAAAGAAATGGTTAACAGTGAGAAACAGAAGGAATGAAGATGCTATGGACAGCTATGAAAGAGAACTGAACAAAGAAGTGAGCCAAAAAGGAGGGAGAAAGATTCCCCTTCAACAGCAGAGAGAAGAGGTTGTAGGAGAGACATATCATGCCTTAGGAATGTACAGAGTAGGAGATACAGAAGGGCCCAAAAGAGCAGTGCATGGTCATGCTGATACAGATCTCAATGGGACCACAGCAACTGCATGCATCCAGCCATGATTTGGGCCATCACCACAGTCCTCAACCCAACCACCAGCAAGGAGCAGCTTTTCACCACTCTTTTTTGTGCCAGCTCTTCTGGGCTAGGGCAGGCTCAGTGCAGCTTCTAGCCATGTTCGGGGCATGCATCATGTAAATGCCATGTCTCCATCATGTCCCAAAGCTGGCACTTTTGGCCCATCTGCTTCAAGCCAGAGATAAAGTGTCAGATACGTTTATTAGTCCTGAAATGTGGGCACATTACCTTTAGGATGTTTTAAAACAAAGGGTGTGTATTCAGTTGCCAACTTGTGACTATGATCTGGGGTAGCTATTTTTATTCTTATCCTTCCCCACCCCCCAATTGAGTTGTGTGGAATTTTTTCATCTTTCATTTGTTTGCCTACAATTACTATCTCTTAACTGTAAATTTTTACCATTTTTAAATCCTGCCAACTAAACCTTACTGAATAACTAATCTTGGGAGAAAGCCTACCTTTGCTAAAACTGTAGTTTCCTCCAAATGCATTCCCAACAGTAAGCATCATGACTTCTTGATTAATGTGACTTCTCTTTCTAACACCTATGTTTCCATGGTTCACCCACTGACAGTTATTTGGCAATCCTTGTTTTCTGGGTCCCACATGAGATCACTCCAAGGGTCACATGCAGGCTACTGAGTTGAGCCCTTCACCTGAACATAAGAAGGATGTAAGTTAAGACATTTTTCCATCACTTCAGCATGTATATGCAATTGATATGCCATGTAAAAAGGACCCCTTGTGTTTCCTCCTGTATGATTTTTAAACATCTTTTGCCTGATGAAGAAGCCAGTGAAGCTTCAAATACTTGCATGCTGTGCTTTGTGCATTTTGGCAATAAAGGTATCACTCTTTTGTGGATTTTGGATTTCATTATATTTTGCTGTATGGCTAGTATATGTTTCCATGGTTCACCCACTGACAGTTATTTATTTTGTGCTGTGTGTGTTCAAAAGGATGACTAACTAAATAAGAACAATAAATGCCACAATAAGCTTCCTAGAGAGATTTTGCAGGTATTTCCCCCCACAAAATGGCCATTTAACTATTGTCACTGACAGTTTAGGTATAAGACATCCTGCTTTAGGTTAAAAGGTTAAACCAAGCTTCTAATAAGTAAGTGTTTGATTTATTTATACAACATATCCCCAAAGTCATACTTCTTTAATGTTTTCATTACTTTCTTCTGTTAAAGCTTTCCAAAGAACTAGAGAACCTTAAAGAAAAGACTAAAGATGTAATAATCAAGAGATTGTTTCCCAGACTCTGTCTGCAAGAGCTCTTTCCCTGCAGATGACCTCAACTAAAATGACCAAACCTGAAGAGCATTTGAAATTTACAGAAAAGATGGTTTCTGTGGCCAAATTAAAAAAAAAATCTACCTTTAAAAACTAAAGGGAGCTTGGTAATGGGTCCACAATCTATTGTAAGTTAAATTACTATTAGAATGGTGCATAAGATTTGGACAAAGCCGATTCCAAACTGAGTCTTTTAATTCTGGGACATCATGAGGCAAAGCAGTCTTCTCCCAAAAGCGATCAGAAACAAAGCTGGATCCTACTTAAAGACCCAGTAGTGTATCATGTTTTGGAAATACAAGAACTTTCTATTTGGAAATAGCAATTAGAGGTCACATCTAAAACAAGAATTAGATGGAGAAGTTCAGATGAGTGCCAGTCACTATGTTTTGTGGGAGAGATTGTGACTCTTAGGGGCTAAACATACCACCCAAAAATGCTGGATTAGGGCTGCCACAGAGCCGTGCGCCGCAGCACCATGACAACTGCACAGTGCAGCCCCAATCCAGCCAGCTTCCACCCCAAATAGGAGTAGAAAAAGTCCACTCTTATTTGGGGAAAAGCCACCCCTTTGCTGCTGGACCTGGCTTTTCACTGGCTGTGGGTTGAAAACCATCTAAATGTCACACCTTCAAATTTGCCCAGAAGCCAGCTGGTGTGTAATCATTGGCGCTGCTTTTGGACAACTCAGGGGCATGGCAGGTCTAAATGCCATGTCTTGAAGCCGGTCAGAAGCCGACTTTACCAGGCCGTATGCTTCAGTCCTTAGTCAACTTCCTTGTTCTTATAGTCCATGGGGAGAGAATCTGAGGCCCTGTACACACGGGCCCTTTAGCACATCCTGGCGACATGCTAGGGTTGCCTTGGGGCACCGTTTCCAAACGCCCCACAACCCTAGGATGTCACCAGGACATCACAGCTGTGCGGCGCTGTATACACTGCTGTGTGCCTTCCAGATGGGCACGCGCAGCAGTGATGTGTTCATGCTGCCGCAGGCAGTTTGCAGCAGTGCTAAAAGGAGCCACTTTTTAGCAGTCCTTTTGTTTCCACGTAGCCACGCCACGCAATTTGGT
Organism: Sceloporus undulatus; assembly: GCF_019175285.1. Taxonomy (NCBI): domain Eukaryota; kingdom Metazoa; phylum Chordata; class Lepidosauria; order Squamata; family Phrynosomatidae; genus Sceloporus; species Sceloporus undulatus. The sequence goes on along the minus strand of NC_056523.1, from coordinate 39,453,290 downwards.
TGCTGCGGCACGGTTATGCAGAAAAGAGAGGCGGCCGCCAGCCGCCTCTTTCTGGTGATCTGTACCCCGCCTGAGATTTTGGAGGCTGTTTTTTGCTTTGTGGTACACACGCACACACACACACACACACGCGCGTGTGTGTGTGTGTGTGTGTGTGTGTGTGTGTGTGTGTTAGTGTGGAGAGAGAAAGAGAGAGAGAGAACATAAGGGATTATAATAACTTTGATACTTGATTATTTGATCTCCTTTAATTTAACCTTTTCTGCTTCTGTACAAGTTCTCTGTTTTCACATATGTTCTCTACAAGGAGAGTATGTCTTAGTAGTCATGAATATTGTTGAGAAAATATGATATAACTTTCCTCTACCTATCTATCAAATACCCTCAGAGATGAATAGCTGTTGAGTCAAGTGGGATTGACAACTCTTTTTCTAACAGTTCTTTTGCTACTCCTACATGTCTAGCATTAACTGTAGGAATTCAAATTATAAAGCTTTTCTTATTCTGCAGCTGCAGTATTGCCTCACTCTGCAAAGTATTCTACTACATTTCTATTTTTCAGGTAATGGATAAAACTAAGTATCCACATAGCAGACTGTTTCTATCATTTACATTATGATTTCGTTTGCCATATATACAACTTTATATTAAAAACTTGCATGACTTCCTGACTTCAATGGTCTGAGAATAATTTAACAACTTATACATGCTTGTAAGGACCGAAAAACCTATATGTGGCAGTTCTTATCAAGCACATGGAAATGGATTGTCTGTTTGCTAAAAAAATATTTCTGCTTTTCTGTCATGGATTGTTTATAGATATAGTTGCAGAAAAATAAGGTATAGTTTCACTTTGTAATGATTTCAACTATTATTACAACTAGTGAAAGAGCTGTAATAATAAAAAGAACCACAACCAGTCTCAATTCTATCCACATAGGGTCTGGTATAGAAAGTTATGTGTAAAACACTTGAAAGTAATTTTATTACTTGTACATAGTCTTATAATTGTAATTATGCTGTTGTCAGTCAGACTAATCACATCATAATTATACTAAATCTGTTTTGCATTCATTGCACCATTGCAAGAATTAAAAATGCCCTCCAAAATCGAATTTTTAATCCCCGACCACCCCCCAACAAAGGACGTACAGGGCACCCTTCCCTTACACGGGGGAGCCATTCTGGGCCCCCCTCCCCCATGTAAGGGAAGTTCCACGAATGCTTGAGCCCCATTTAAAACAATGTGGCTCGTGCATGCAGCGGTAGCATGGCACATGTGCTTTGGGTCTGCACGGCATTGCCTTTTATGTCGAGTGGCTTTCAGCGTAAGCTGAAAGCTGCGCAAAACGCACCCACATATGATGCGGGCACACTATACTGAAGCAGAGGAGAGCAGAGTTGTAAGCAACAATCTGTCCAATCTTCTCTAATAAGCTTCATCAAGAAATGAGCAGAGCTTACCATGCATAGACAATGAGGAGCTTATTGCACCACTTTAAAAAGCAATTTACTGTTCCCAAATTGAATTCTAATTCGGGCTGCATCCTGGTCCTATCACTTGACTTTTGTTTCCAAATCCACCATCTGAGTACAGCCCGGCTGCAACCTGGGTCCCTTAACATGTTTCAACGGCCATTTTTCAAAGTCAGGAGTTGGCAGATTTGGAACAAAACCCATGTGATAAGACCAGGATGCAGCCTGAATCAGAATTCAATTTGGTAGTGGTAAGTCAATTTTTAAAGTGGTGCAATAAGCTCCTTATTTTCATTTTCACTCAGGTTTTATCTTTATTTTTTCACATAAATTGCTTACTAAAATACATAAAAATTATAACCTAGATATACAACTAAACCAACATATATCAAATACATACAAACAAAAAGATTTTAAAAAATCCTAAACTAATATAATTACACAATATGATAAACTTCCTATAGTTTCCCTGATTTATTGGAATTTGATCCTCTTATTATAATGACCTCTGGATAAAATGTAAGGTTCTCCATGTCTTTACAGTATATTACAAAGTTCCATTGGATAAACTCATTAAACTATTCTTATTTTTTGTTTCTTGTCTTATAACTGTTGCATTTTCTCTCTATCTATAATTAGGTTGGCTACATGTCTGGAACTAGCATGTGCCTATTGTCATAATACGCTAGTATCTAACACACAACTATTACAGCTTCAAGAACTTAAATTAGGCAAACATTGGTCTGTCATGTTCTATTGCTGGGCACATCATTTCCCACTATCTTGTTCTCAATCACTTTGGAAATTTCTCTGTTGGGGAAGTCAGAATAGATTAAAAGGTAGGGTTTGGATGAGTAACACTATAAAATGTTAGGGATGATGGCAGTTGCAGCTCTTCTCCTGGCTTTCACTCTCACCCCCCTGGTCAGCGGAAGAACAACCAGTTTGACCAGTAGCTCTGAGAATTGGCTGAAGATGTCTTCCAATCTTCTCTGGAGTCTGCTGGTTCTTGTTCAGCTCTCAAGACACCAGTGAACACAGTAGTCTTCTTAAAAAGATCTACTTTTATTCTAATATATACACTATGCACAAAACAATTCACTACTCACAAAACTCACACTACTATACTCCTCAATACCCACAAAAAGTATTGTCATACATTATTGCTTATATAGACATTTGTCTCTCTATTCATTATACAGTTGCCACCTCCTGGGCGTGTACATACATTGTGATTGACATACCATACTTGGCTCAATCTAGCCCTCACATTGCATCATACATTACTGTCCACTCAATGACTCTCAGGTGATATCAATTTGCACCTTTTCACTTTGTCATTGCCTCATATGTCCTTGGCTTTCAGGACCTTCTAATTACATTACTTACAACACCTGTGTGACAATTCAATAACTTTTGCTGTGTCATGTTACTTTCAAATACATTCATATACATATTATATTTCTTGTGACTATATATCCCATGTGGCTTTTTCCTGACCTAAAATTAATTAGATTACGGTCTTCTGATGCACAGTCTTGATCATGGTCTAATGGAGGATAGACAAGAATGAGAAAAATGACTTCAGGAAGAGAGAGGTTGTGGAAAAACCTAACATACTGAAAATCTCAAACCTACATACTAATAATTAGTGAGTACAGTCATGCAAAGGTTAACTCTAACAAGGAAGGTAGCAAAGGAGGCAGAAAGTAGCCAGGAAGGAAGGACCCTGGCCAGTGTCAGGATGCGATGCAATCATTTTGTTTCTATCTATGGAGACATAACCAAATTCTTCTCCAGTCCCCACCAAAACTGTTTACCAGCTGTGGAATGGCCAGAATGGGCAGCAGTAACTAAACAGGGAGTTCAGGGGTGTCAAGAGGACAGTGTACTATAATTCTGCATACAGAAATAGCATGCCTCACTGAGCCATATGCAATCTCAGCCAAAAACTATTTGTTAAGCAAATCAAATTGAAGTAAACACACATAGTACATGAAGCCTGCCATGTTATTTTGGCCCAGGAGGTGGGAAATCCCACAAGAATATCCCCTGTTGACATTTCATAGCCATCTCCCTTCATCCTCTTTGTAAAACAGCTGTCACACTCATTATCACATCCTGAATTTCCTCTACACTTTATGTATGTGAAGATGCCCAGAAGCAATAAAAATGGATTCATGTTTCTTTTAATGTGTTTTTATTGTGCTTTTGTATTAGTTATTTGACAAACATAATAGGCATTTTGGACCATTTTCCTCACAATTCAAATTTCTTGCAAAATTGTGAGTAATGGGGGGGGGGGGGAATAAATGGATGAGATTTATTCAATATGCACTGTTTGGTTTATTATAAGCAGTTTGCTTCAGTTGTGTTTGTGATTACCCAGAAGGAAAATTCCCCTAAAGACAGCCAAATAATGAGAATCACTTTACTGGATTCCCCCCCCCCCCGCCCCATATTTGTTAGCACAAAGAAAGTAGCAATACTGTATGCACCAACAAAAGAATGAAGATATAAAAGCTGAGATAAATAGTGAAATATTAATGTCTATTCTATTTTGGTTTCTTAGCTCACCAGCACATTTTCTTCCAGCTGTGTATTAAAGCGAGTGACCATAATATCTTACCCTTAAGAGGTCCCAGACTAGCATAGCAATTTAGTAATACAGCCCCTAGTGAGTTTAATAGCTATGCGGCTGCAGTTGTCAGCTGGGTATACATACAACCTACCAAAGGAAAAGCACACCTCCTAGAATTATAATTTTGAGAAAAGACTTCCTGACATTGTACTTTTTTTCTCTATCCCAATTTTACAACCAATTTACTCTGCAACACTGATTAACATACTAATAGCATTCTCTGTAGCTCCCTGAAAGAATTCCAGTTGAGATTATCCATTAAACCTATAGTGATAGTGTCTGCTGGTTGTATAAGGGGAAGTACTAGCTTGTTAAAGGACCTCTTTGCCTTAGCTTTAAACCCAGTTACAAATTGAAGGTATACCAATTGCCTAACCGTTTTGCCAGGCAATAAATATTCCTTCATTCAAAGCTTCCACATAGATTGCTTAATAGACAGTTTTCCTTCTGAAATGGTTATTTTATTTTATTTTTTGCAACAGTTTCATCTTTCATGATGTTCAGATCAGTATGAGAAACTGCCATGGTCACTCATTGGTGAAGACCCATGCAGGGAGGGCACCCCAGCAGAACTCTGTAGTTGAGAACTGATGCTGGGCTGCCTGGTGTTAAGGCATTAAGATGATGGCGAGTTGGAAGAACAGTGGCAGGCTCAGCCACCATCTCACCACGCACATGAGGACATTGACAGAACAGACAGGCTACTCTCAACTTCAGCAAGGATCTCCATGACATCAGTGGGTTATGAACAGTGAATCTTTGTTTTGGTTTGGTTTGGTTTTTACTGGAATTTAGCAAAATTCACAACACTCTTCATATCTGGTATAGAAAGAACATTTTTTAAAAAGTTGAATATGGGAGAAACCACCTGGGTAACAAGGCTCTGAGTACTAAATTCTTAGGTTTTGGCTTTGAAACCTTGTGTATTCAGTTTATGATCATGCTATATTAGATTCATCATCATCATCAATCATCATCTCTTTTTTTCTTCCTCCCTGCAAGGCTCCTTTACTTTAATATCTATATATCAGGAAAGAACATCATGGTATTCTTTGTGCAGCAAATAGGTGAAGACTAATGCAAATGAAAGAAAATTGCATAAGAATGTTCAGAAATTTGTTAAAGTTCTCATGTTTGGCTCTGTCATGTCTGAACAGAACTTGAATTGTGGAAAAAAAATTCAAACACAGGAGCCCCTTATAGCCTTTGAGTGTGGTAACTGGGGCTGTTGTTCTTATTTAACTGAGAATTGCTCATTTAAAAAAAATCACTTGTCTTGCATGAGTTAATGTAAAGCTTTTTATTATTGTACTTGTTCTTGTTGTTATTTGCTGCCAGGTTGAATGTGACGTATGGGGACTTTATGAATGAGAGGCCTCCAAGAACACCGCTCATTAACTGCCATGCTCAGGCCTTGCAAACTCAGAACCATGGTCTCTTTAATTTAGTTAATATGTCTGTAGTGCAATCTTCCTCTTTTCCTACTGCCTTACTGAGCATTATCATCGTATGTGTCATGTCATCCCACGATATGTCCAAAGTGTGATAGATTCACTAAAGTCTTGGATTCTAGTGAGCGTTCAGACCTGTGGTCTGTGGTATCTATAGAACATTCCTCCAGCACCACATTTCAAATGAGTTTATTTTCTTCTTGTCAGCTTTCTTCACTCTCCATCTTTCACACTCATACATAGAAATAAAAAAAAAACCCACAATAGCATGGATGGTTCTAATTTTAGTATTTAATAAGAAATCACAACTATATTTGTTTTTCTATCTTTCCAATTTTGTACAGGATTGAAGCCTTTTCTCTTATTTGAATTATAGCCTGCTTGCTTGCTTTTGATCAAAAAGTGCAGAAGTGGTAGTTAGCAGAAGACTGTGCCCTCACTTCCATGCATTTTTCTAAGAAAAATAAACATTTCACTTTCTCTGTGCTTCTTGCTGTTGAGGGCGGCTGGGGGAGGTGACCCCTTGGATATATCTTTTCTTCTTTGATTTCAATCCCTCAGTTCCCTTTGGTAAGCACTAAGTATCCCTTAGAGTTATTTCAGCCATGATTTAATCTCTGTGTTCTATTACTTGAGCTCAGTAAACAAGGCTTGAAGATTGCATGAGGAAGGATGGGATTGAGAAGGAAGGTAATGGAGATGCTTTGCTTCCACTCGCCCCTAAGGCTCTGTAATTTGTTATAATAACCCTCGGTAAAGAAGTAGAGTACCTAACTCTATCTCTCTGATTTCAACTATGAGATGTTGTTCAATTGTTTGTGGAAATTCTACTCATTGCAGGAAGTGGCTGGACCCAGACTACACCATACCTCCTCTTTATTTTTCTGTGATCAAAGCTTTTCATACTTTATTATGCGAACAAGGAGGATGAGTGATTAGGCCAAATATGGCAAGAAGGTGAGAAGCTACAATGTCTGATTGCAACATTAATGCTTGCACACTGATTGCCACAATAGGTCCTGCATATCCGCATACTGTTATTTAACACACCATCAAAAGCTTTATCAATAGAAGAAGTTAATTAACACCATATTTTATATGGACTATCACACATGGCCCTGTTAATGTGGAACTTCCATTCCTAAAGCTGAATAGAAACAGCACATAAAAACTCATTGGGGAGGGACTGTAATTTAATGGTCCAACTCAATGTTTCTCAAAGCTTTGGTCCTCCAGCTATTTTGGACCTTGGCTCCCAGAATGCCTCACCATTGGCCAAACATTTCAAGCAGCTGATTACAAGCACTGCAGATTTTAAATACTGTAATACATGGTTGAAGAATCAGGACCAACATATGATAACCACAGGTCTACCTCATGTTCTGCATGCAAAGAAACCCAGGTACAGCAACTAATTTCTCCTGAAAGAGCCAAGAGAGCAAGTGATGTGAAAGATCTCTGATTAATACCTTGCAGAGCCACTGTTGTTCAGAGAAGACAGTATGGTACACAAAGCAAATAGTCTGACTTGAAGGGCAGCACTTTCTGTGTTCCTTACCTTCTGGAGACAATTTAGAAAGGCTCTGTTTAATTTTAATTTTTTTTTGGAGGGAGATACAAACCCTAAAATCCTAGCTTGACCAAT
>NC_056523.1:39393953-39446067 GCF_019175285.1 Sceloporus undulatus | reverse complement strand
AGACATACTGGCTGGAGGATACTGGGAGTCATGGTCCAAATATGTAACTTTTCTGAGTTCTGTTCTTGTCTGCACTACCATTTCTTCAGTTCGAGGGATTCTTTTAACTATCAAATATGTACAAGAAGCAGCTTTTTGACACCTGCAAAATTGGGAAGATATAAAAACAAATACAGTTCTTACAATATTCTGTGATAATCCCTGTAGAAATCCATCTCTGAGCTGTGCTCTCTTAATCTTGGGTCTGAACTAGTCATTGAATGCAGACATATAATAAATCTTTGACAGCTTATAAATAAAAGAAAGCAAGACAGAAGGAAAAAAGGGGGCAGCTTTGGTACTGAGAATGGTGTACATTCCTTTCAATGCTCAGTCTTTCCCCACTGCAACTCATCCCCATCTACTCCCTTTTCCCTTCCAAATGCCAAATATGGGGATTCTCATCCACTTTCACCGATATGCCAATTATACAGGGTGCATCCTATGCCTACTAGCTTGATAACAGGTTTCACCAAAGTCATTAGAGCTTAGTTCTGTAGAAGGTACATATAGTACTGTATTCCACATATATTTATTTACATTTCCAACCCATAATTGAAAAAGCACCACATGTGCGTACACACACACACACACACGCACACACAAATTATAGTTGCAGTTTAAAATTTTGATGTGTTTAATGGTTGTATTCCCAGAAGGTGAGCACACCGTCATCTACACAAGTAGAGCAAGCAGCATGCCCACATTGTAATGATGTGCAACAGTACGACACTTTCCAAAACAGGCTGCCCTTGCACAATAAGAGTGCAAGGAGAGGTAGGGCAATAGCTCTCAACAGAGCCATGGGGCACTGGTAATGCCCAAATGAGGACAATGGGAATTCAGGGGTGGCCTGCATGAGGCCAAAAAAACCTCTCCACTTTTGTGGTGCTCTGTTGTGCAGGGAGAACTCCCATTGTGGCACAGAGTATCTTGTGATGTTATGTGATGGGAACCCCTGCTGCACAATAGGGCATCTTTCACGGTGCCCAGCTGCAGATCCTTGCAGTTCTCTGACATGATTGCACATTGGATCAGAAACTGACCCCAGCCTTTTAAAGTAGCACATCACAACCCATTCTTCATACTGTAGTACAAATTACATTGCATGAGTGTATTTTAATGTCAGACACAAAGGAGGTATGGGTGTTCCCTGGGAAATCATTCCAGAGAATGCACAACAGAGCCTCTGATTATGAATCCCTCCATCATGCTCTTGCTCTTTGCCACATGATTCCTCATAAAAAAAGTGAGATGCTTAAATGGTAATCCACTGAATTTTATAGACTCAGAAGCTTCAATCCCTTTATCCCTCCTGTTATAATCACCTATGACAATACTCTTCTGATCATCTAAACTGCTGCCACTAGTTGTGATCACCTTAGCATTATCTGTTTCTGTCAATCTTGGGATCTTCTATGTGGTATTTCTTTATTCCCACCACCAATCACCAAATATAACAATCCTACTTGTATTTTTGCTGCCACTACATACACTGATGCATCTGATTTCATAATCAAATATCACCAATCTAAAAATAAGTTGTGGCCCAAGTGGGGTGCGTGCATGTGTGTATTAACAAAATCATTAATTAGACAGAAGACGTTAACAACCTTTGCATACCTATATACACTAATTTCTAGTTTGCATGCTTGGTAGACTTCCCGTTTGTTTGCTTTTCCATACCTACTTTTCTCATAGATCTCTCTAACCTGCAGTCACCCCTCCCCCCTTACTACATTAGATGGTTTTTGATTATGATCAAGTTGCAAGTAAGGCTGCATTTATATGTTGTAAAAATAAAACATATTTCTTCTCTCCTAGACCATGAGGGAAGGGGGCATGGGACCAGTTGTTATTCTGCTTCTGCTTCACCAACTGTTTACTCTGAATGAAGGCCATGCTGCTACCTCTCACATTTCTCAACATTTAATGATAAATGTTCAGATTTCTAACACTGCCAGGAATATATACATTGCTTTTTTCTGTCTTAATGGTTACTGCAACTCATTGATATTTGCTAGTATTCATATCATAGGCTGAATTGCTTTTTAGATTACTTCATTTAAGCTTTTGGAGGTATAGAGATGTACTGAAATGTAGCATATTATGAAAATAGATGCATCCTAGCTCCAGGCAGGGAGCCAGCCTACATAAAGATAAAATAAAAGTAATAACCAACTATTAATAAATGGGGCCACCTGATTTACTGGGTCAGCCGAGTAGCTGAGGAGGGGAAGCATTGGGTCCTCAGCAGCTTCTCTGCCTGGCCCAGGCTTCAGGTGCCATGCCAGAAGGCATTGGGGGAGCCATTCCTGGGCCCTGATTAGCTTCTGGGACGCTAGAGAGGCAGGACTTCAGGATGCTGCTCAGGACTATAGATCCCAGCAGGCTTTGTGGGTGGAAGCACCTCCCCTTTGGTCCAGACAGAAGCCTCCCGATTGGCTGGGAGGCCAAGGAGAGGTGGGACTTCTGCCCGCCCCCTCCTGGCATTGGTTGTTTGGCCTATTTAAAGCCATGTGACTAGGGCAATCGTCACTATTCCAGCCTGGTTCTCCCCACTCTCCTGCCCTTTACTCGGGTTCTCAAGGGCTTTTGTTGTGCCGTCACTTTTCAGGGAAGGTAGCATGGGCTATGGATCTGGTGGGCATGGTTTCCTGTGCTGCAGAGCACAGTATCGGAAGTCCCATGGGGACCCGAAGGCATTGGGAGCGACAAGGTGTTGCCATTGTGGGGGCAACTCCTTGTCAGCACTTCCCCAGTGACAAAGGGGTGAAGATGCGGACATGTGATTAAATGGTTACCCCTTCTGTCATCCCGAGGCCCAGCCATGACCAGGCAATGAGGTTCATTGAGCAACAAGTGGGTTGGTCGATGCCAGATACAGACCCAATGCAATTGGGCCAACCCTTCCTGACAGCTATATTCAGTGAAGTTGTGACCTTTTTTGTCCAACTGTGTGTCCTGGTGTTTCCTTATTGTGACGTCTCCCCTTCTGCTGCAATAACAATGATAACAATACAAGATTGCTGGCCTAATGCTAGCAAAACCTCTTCAAACATATACACAAGAAAAGGAGACACCAGTAGGTTGGGAGAGAAAATAAACTTATTATTATTATTATTATTATTATTATTATTATTATTATTATTATTAACCTTTATTTATAAAGCACTGTAAATTTACACAGCACTGTACATACAATCTTTTTAATTAGACGGTTCCCTGCTCTCAGACTTACAATCTAAAAACTCAACATGTACACTAGCTGCAACAGGCAGAATAGTAATGATGCCCACCTTACCTCAGATCCATCTTTTGTCTTGATAAAAGAGCAAGGGAGGAGTGTAGATTTTCCAGCTGGTTGGCTAAATAAAGGCTAAAGGAGGTATAAAATAGAAGCCTTTTGAGCAGGAAAGTGCCTGATTTTGCTCTTGGAAAACTGGTCCACCTCTGCTGCTAATGCTAGGAAATAACTGATAAGCTGCACTCCTTATGTGGTAAAATATTTCTTTCTTCATGATGCTTGCTATTTTTTATCCAACCAAATGCTAGGATAACAATAAACAGACACACTAGGTGAGGGGGTGTAACATTTTGCTATGTAATTCTAATAAAAGTGAAACTTATAGGAATGTGCCCAGGCTAATTCAAGGTCTATATAAACTGTGCCACTGAGGACAACCTATTTATTTGTGTTGCTAGAATAAATATTTGTATAAAGCTGCAACTTGTTCTTCTGGTTAAGATTCTGATAGACCAAGGCTTGGGAACGCTTAACGGCAATACATACATATGTTGATCTGATTACTGTATAGAATTGGATTTTGCAACCTTGGAAGTTTAGGTGACCAACACAGCAAATCCTAGAAAATCCAAACAAATTTAGACTGACAATTATAAGACAAAGAACCATCAATTTTCTACAAGATAAGCACATCTGTGTCAATATGTTTATGCATTTTTGTGTCTTAATAGTTACTGTTACTCATTTACATATTCTCAGTATTTTACCTCCTCCCGACCGCCATCTTGAGGGGGAGAGAAGCAGGCCAGCAACAACAGGCCTCCGCCTGCAAAGAAGACACGCCCTCCTCCTGACCACCATCTTGCTTGTCTTTATTGCATGTTGTTCGGTTTTTATTGGTTTTTGTGAGGTTGTTTTTATGATGTGTAAGTTTTTAAATTATTCTGTGAACAGCTTTGATCACCTCAGAAAAGCGGTATAAAAAATAAAACATATTATTATTATTATTAATATTATTATTATTACCATAATCACACCTCACACTACTATCCTTAAGTCTCTATCCACAGCCCGTATCCCACCATATATGTTCATTGTCTAAATAAATGTGACTGTTCTGAGCCATTAATTTAGTTCAACTCTCATTTAACTGCACAAGTTATATCATGCACAAGTATTTTAAAATTTCATTCATATCCAAAGGAAAATGTGAAAGTGAAGAACTGGATCTTTTCCTCTTTGATTTGTCTTAAGTCACCAGACTGCTATCCAAGTCTAAGTAACTCCAGTTCCCAAGTCAAGCTGGGATTTCTTCTGATGCAGTGGAGCTCAGAGATTAAGAATGGTAGAAGGAACAGAGTTGTAAATCTTCACACAAATTTAGTTCTTGCAGACCAAAATTAATAATTTGACCATTTTCCCCCCTCATTGCAGGAAAGTATTCAAAATGGTACCACTTTTGAAAAATATTAGCAGTTTGGGACTTAGGTCCAAAACACTCTGCAGAAATAATCCACTTTGAGACTGCTTTAACTACCCTGGCTCAGTGCTAAGGAATCCTGGGAACTGTAGTTCTGTGAGACATTTTGCCTCCTCTGTCAGAGAGTTGTGGTGCCACAATAAACCACAGTTCCCAGGATTCCCTGGCACTGAGCCAGGACTGTTGATGCAGTCTCAAACTAGATTATTTCCACAGTGTGTTTGGGACCTTAGTCTGCGCAAAACAACAACAATTTTTCAAACATTTTTTAAAAATATTCTTACTATCCCTTAAGAGGGAGAGATTTCAGCTTCATTTACCTAGTTCTGTGTTTGGCAGAAGAGAGAGGCCTTCTCACTCTCACTTTATATATGAACAGGGCTGACTGTATGAAAGCCAACCTGATTGCCTCCAAGTACAATGCCTGCTTGTGTTGCTAGTAACAAAGAAAGAAAATTGAGGTGAAAGTCATTACAATAACCTCTGTTAATATGGATAATCTTAGGGAAATATAAAACAGCATCATCAGTTTTGATAGACACTCAAGATCTTTAGCTTCAACTGGATGTAAAAAAAAAGTCAATTGTGCAAAGAAATACCAAAATCATGTTTTTCAGCACCACAGAGTACAGTGGACCCTTGTTATACACTGGGGTTTGGTTCCAAGATTCCCCATGTATAACAAAATCTGTGGATGCTCAAGTCCCATTAAATATAATGACATAGCAAAATGGTGTTCCTTATTTTAAAAAATGGAAAATCAAGGTTTGATATTTGAAATTTATAATTTTTTTTAACATTTTCAAACCGTGAATGCTTGAATCCATGTATAAAAAATCTGTGTATAAGAAGGGCCGACTGTACTTGTGGTTTGAGGTCTAAAAGAGTGAGATTTGACAAGGAAATCTTTAAAAGTAAAAAAATCCAGCAAGATAAGAAGGCTAGGTTTTCCCTTGAGTTCCCAGTTTCAAATATGAATCATGATGAATCAAATCTATTGATGATTCTTGCCTTTCAGGGAGAGGAGAAAGTTTTTATTTCTTCAAAGAAAAGGAGGTGCAAATGGAAATGGCAAGCAAACATTTTGTTTTTAAGCTAAAGAGCATTGCTCCTTAAATTATCTCAACAAGCAATTCCCTTATTATGACTGTTAGCTCAAGCAGACAAATCCTTTGTAGCACAAGGAATAAGCCAATGATATCTAATAGCTGAACAAACCTAGGAGGAGGACATAAAATGCATCTGAGGGCCAAAACAGATGAAGGAAATGTTTTGGTTGGTTATACTACCTTTTGCTAAAGTTCTCAGGATGGGGTTACACAGCCACATGATCTCCCCTGTTTCACAAAACACCCACAGGCAATTCCCAGTATAAACAGAAACATTTTATTTCTAAGAAGCTGGCTTTTTTATATTAAAAAAAAATCTACCTAGGATGCACTGGTGGGGCAAGCCTTTGAAAATATTCTCTAGTTTTAATTAAAGGGCTTTTGACTGGATGGAAGTGGGAACCTGACTCCTTTATGCTAAGATTTTTTCAATCCAGTGAGAGCCAGTGTGGCCTATTGGTTTGTTTGGCTATAACTCCAGAGACTAGGGTTCAGTTCCCCATTTGGCCATGAAACCCACTGGGTGACCTTGGGCAAGTCACATGCTCTCAGCCTCAGGGGAAGCCAATGGCAAACCTCTGAAGAAATCTTGCCATGATAGGGTCGCCTTAGTTTTGATTTTTGTTGTTGTTGAATATTATCAGGCCCTGGATGGTTGAAACTGTGGGTGCAGAATCCATAGATGGGGTGGTCCAACTCTATAGGCAGGAATCTTTTTAACAAAATAGCATATTTTGTCTGTCTGTCTGTCTGTGTTGTCCTAAACTGGGTTCAAGGGGTTACTCTCTAGCCCCTTGCAACCCATCCAAGTCCTCCTTCCCAAGCAACTGCCAACTGCCATATGGACATTAATCCAGGAAATGGGGAGTAAGATGACTGAGCAGAAAAGAGTGCCTTCCATTCTTACTGCAGTTTGCTGGAGAGAGAAATAGATGGAAAAGGTAATAACTCCTCTGTTGCTCTCTCTCTCTCTCTCTCGCTCTCTCTCTCTCTCTAGCAAACTGGAGTGGAGATGAACTGCAGTTCCCCTTGCTTGCCTGCCTCCCTCCCTCTTCTCGTCCTCAGCCATTTAACAGCCATAGCAACTGTTGCTGGCCAGGGAGAGGACCAATGGACCTCTGGGTAGAGAGTATTTATGTTTCATGTGCACCATGCAGAACCTTGGCCATTATATTACAATATAGTTTGCTAGTGAGAGGGAGGGAGAGGCAGAGGAACAATGACCTTTTCTGCACACACCCCTCTCTCTCCAGCAAACTGAAGTAAGAATGGAAGACAGTCCCCTCTACTCTGTTGGCTCTCTAATGAACTCTCTGCCATTTCAAGAGCCAGCTTTCAGCACAATCTGAGAATGATTCACTCAGATGTAGATGAAACAATAACATAGCAGAGTACGGGAGCAAAAAATCCCGGTATAGGTATTGGCTATGCACTGATCCCTTTCCACTCTGAAAAAATAACTCATAGATACTATTTATTTCATCCAAGGCCTTGGAGGTTCTTTATCTTGAATTGTAATACACTGGGCCCTTGTTTTCCTGGGTTTTGGTTCCACGAACACCTCCCACCACCACCATGAATAAAAAAAATTGTGGATGCTTGAGTCCTATGAAATACAATGCCATAGTAAAATCATGGCCCTTATATAAAATGGAAAATCAAGGTTTGTTATGTGGAATTTATAATTTTTTGGAATATTTTCAAGCCATTGAATCTGTGGATAAAAAATCCGTGGATAAGGAAGGCTGACTGTATGTACAAATATTTACAAAATCTCCTCACCAACTCCCATCAACTTCTCCATCTGTAGTACATCAATTTACAGCTTCAATTCAATTCAAACCACAAGCAATCCAAGCCAAACTGAGCCACACCATTCCAACAATCCACATGTGACCTGTCTCCTGGCCCACTTATACATTCATTTGGTGTGTCACAGCATGATGCAACCTCAACAGAGTTTGCATCATGCCATATGCTCTGACAGCATTCTATGGCAATCCCACAGGATATGATGCCACCAATCAATCAAAATATTATCACAATTATTTAAAGGAGTATTTTTCTAACATACTCAGTCAGCTCCCTCCCCATTTGCTGGATTAGTAGCTACATAGGGGTGGGCAGTTGAGAAAATAGTGTACAGTGGGCCCACTGTATCACTGAGCTAGCCATTCACAGACTGGAGTTCCCATGGATCACCCCACCCTATATTAGCCAATGCCAGCACATCCCATGGGTTCCTGACATGGGGCACATGCATGTTGCTCCCCATTGACTAATATAGACATGAACTCCTACATTTTTCCCATGTGGGGGGGGGGGGAACTCCATGGATGAGAAGGGCCCCCTGTATATGCTTCTGCATCAGCAATAGAGAATGAATGTCTGCATGCTGTTGCTGCATGATTCTTGCTCTTTATCTATGCTAGTTAAATTGAGAGAAGCTACAGCCCAAGAGCATTTGGAGCCCTTATTTAACATCATCTTGAAAATTAATATCCTAATAACTAACTTCTCTTAGGAACAAGTTTCACAACTGAGATGCTTCTACAGAGAAAACCTTGTGGTATGGGGTAAGGTTAGGGTAAGAGCAGTCAAGCACATTGAAATGTTAGCTTAGAAGGGGATGTAGAAAAGATTATAAGGTCTGCCTTTTTATACAGTCATTTTTAGGTGTCCCCAGGATCACAGTAGATAGATTTATTGTTGTAATGTAAGGGAGCCATTCCATCATAGAGAGGGAAACATTACTTTCCACAGACCCAATACTATAGATTTTACTGAACCTACATTCACTGTACAGTGGTACCTCGGGTTACGAAATTAATTCGTTCCGCGGCTAATTTCGTAACCCGAAAAACCTTCGTAAGCCGAATTGCCATAGGCGCTAATGGAAAAAATAGCTCTCTGCTGCCCTCCGGTGGCGGCCTTTCCATTTAAAACAGCGCCGGGGTTTTTTCGTAACCCGAAAAAACCTTCGTAAGCCGAAACAATAAATCCCTATGGGATTTTTTCGTATCCCGAAAAATTCGTAAGCTGGGTAATTCGTATCCCGGGGTACCACTGTATTTAAAACTTTCATCCTATTAAGAGTAGCTGATTTCTGCATGATTGCATTTGGGAATACCTTGAAAGCATAGTCATATTTATTGGGGGGAAATTAATATATTCTGTGCACTTTCTGCTTACAACCTTTCTGCCTCTGAAACCAAGAAAAGGCAAAAATTGACAGGTTAGTCTATCGGCATTTGCTTGTTGAATGGTGATTTGTATCATTACCGGTGCATCTGGAGGTACAAAGATGGGCTGATTTTCCTTCAAGATCAATTAATCCAGAGTAAAGAGAGTGTGATCTTGTAAATGCCTCTTAATTAGAATTTGTTAGCTTAACACCTTTCATGGGATTTGAAATCTTTAATGTTTAATCTTCCATTGCGTGAAGTGAAATCATGGCTACCCTGAGATCTATCAAAGCTTACCCATTGACTCCAGTGGGCTTGGAAAATCCTCTCATTCCTGACCCCAGCCAATATATGTGTGCCAATAATGTTATATTAAACTGATTGCTTTGTGCTTGTAACTACCTTTATTTAGCAACCAAGTTCATAACAACTGCAGCTTGATTTCATGACATATAAAGCAGAGAATTGTTCAGATGAAAAACCCATGAGAATCTGAATTTCACTGAGGTGACTAATGTGGGAATAACCAACGTGTAATTAAAAGAGATAGATATCTTCAAGTCAAAGGACTGTAGGCTCATTACTTTTCTCAGTCTCATGTGTAAAACAGTCTCATTTATCTTGTCATGAGAACAATGTAATCCACCATATCTGCTTTGTCTTGAGAAATAGATTGAGTTTAAAGGAGGACACATCACATGGGACATCTCTCTCTCTCTCTCTCTCTCTCACACACACACACACACACCCCATATAGACCCTAGATTCATGATAAAAGGTAATTGATTTGAAGGGATGCCTCTAATTGTCTGAAGCTTCAAAACTGGCCTGAAGTCAAAATCTATTAGCAGGTCATATGGAGCAGTACAATTTTCCAGAAGAAAATGTGAAAATGAGATTATTATTATTATTATTATTATTATTATTATTATTATTATTTTGCAGTACCAGATTCAACTGAGTCATTGCAGATGTGCATGTCTACTGCCAAGCCATATCTTTGTCCTGTTTTCCTTCTAACATCTGGTGATGTGATGTGACATCTGCAGTTGCACATTCAGAAACCAATGATGTCTAGCAGGAGAGTCATGTTTACTTTTTAATACACATAGGAGATGGGGGTTGACCACATCTGTGTATAGACAGAATGCATAAAATGTTTTCAAATGTGGTTTTCTAGACCAAAATGAACAGTTACCAATTTTACAAGCATAATTAGTGTATAGGTTTGGGGAGAGCCTGAAACATTATCTTTTAAACATAATGAGTTCCAAAGAATCTCAAACCAGCTGCCATTATCATTACAGTTTTTGAAAAGCTCTTGCCTGGTCACCAAAAATAGCTAAATTCATTATGTTTCCTTGTTAATACCTCCAATGTTTTTGTTTTGTTCAATAGTATGAAGCACACCATGACCCAGCACTTGATCCATCTGATGTTCCTCCACCACTGGGTCACATCACTATAACCATGTTTCTAACTAAAATTTTGCAGTTATAGGACAAAAAGAAAGGTATCTTTTCCAGTTGCAATCCTAAACTAGTGCATTTCTAGTCTCTTCATTGTTGAAAGGAACTGATATGTAGCCACTAGATATTTGTAGTAATTTCTGGCTCCTATGCACAAATTAATTATTTATAATTAGTTACTGCCAAGATCCAAGTTTTAATTATATGCAACTATTGACTTGGTTAAGTTCTCTTCCTGAAGATTTTGGGGCACAAGTTATACCTGTAATTCATATCAATTGTTTGTGTCAGCTGAGTTACTGGGAGCAGCACATACATTCACAAAGCCATAAACACTGGGAAGGGGTATTTAACCTCTTGCCATGTCACTGATACTGCTCAAGGCTGGAATCCCTAAAAGTGTCCTAGTCCAGATTACATCTACTCTGGTAGAATTTGGAAGGCAATCAAATCAGGCATGTAGTTTGTTTCCACATCTTCTCAGTTCACCTGCAAAAGTATGTCACATTTAAAATGCCTCGGGTGTTTGCTTGGCAATAATATATCCTCTGCAATCTGTTAATATCTAGATTTTTTTAATGGGCCTGCTGGGTAGCATGGGTGGTCTCTCTTCTTTCATAGGCCCTGCACAGGATTTGATGAGATTCAGCTTTCTGTGATGGCTGGTGTCCTGCTGATTTGATTTGGATCACAGACAACTCAAGATGGAATAGACAGAAAAGGACAACAAAGGGCAATTCTTACCTTCTAAATAAGATAGTAACCCAGTTGGTTGGTTTTTAGTTAGAATCTAGGTGTGTTGCCCAGTGTCCATTTGGACCTTCATCTGACTGGATTCCAAGTTTTCATTTCATTATAAATGAAATCCAGTATATAGTATATGTGTGAAACATGGAAAACCTATTTGCAACAGGTATTAGGGTAATATGTCATTCCTAGTCAGGTTGGCACTGAACAGGAAAATTCATATTACTGAAGATGGGTTCTGTCCTTCTAAGGTCCTTGGCTTCCACTGATGATCAAATCTGTCAGGACTGCCATGAGTACAATCAAATATAAAATGGATCATTATACATTTTAAACAGCAGTCCAATACAGTTTGCACGGTGTGAAAACATGGGATTTATTTCTGAGTAAACACATGCAGGCTTGCACTTCAAGCCTTTTAGATATCCTGTGGGGACTAAGGGGCATTTGAGAGCCACAAAAAGATATTGGGATTACATGCATCCCACAGGCTGCAATATTCCCATATCCACATAGTGGTTGTACTTCTTCCTCACTCAAGGAGGATGGAGTGGTGGCCAGTCTTGAGCATCCCATTCCTGAATGGCTAGCTTCAGAGGGAAGGGGTCCGCAAAGCAAGTCACTCTGGGAATGTGGTTGCTTGGTTACAATGAGCCTGATGATAATTCAAGCTACCCCTCTCAGAGTACCTCAGTTCCTTGAAAACCCCAGAGGCTAGCCATTCAGAAACTGATGGCTCAGATCCAGATGCCCCCTTCTACTGTTGCTGCCACCACTGATGTTGTTCTCAGACTCTTGTCCAAGCAACTTTTCTCCATCTTGTTGCTGTGGCCCTTTACTCTACTGGCGACATAACTGGACTAGCAAAGCCAATGGTATTATGTTCTTAGTGCTTAGAAATAAACCGGATTTATCTTTAAGGGTGGTTTAAGCATTATTTACTTTCCTTATGTCTTAACCAGTCTATCCTCTTCATAGCCTTCCTTGGGATATGGAAGGACAGGAAGGAAGGGGTACAAATGTAAATTAATTTATAAAGTGCATGCTAGAGTCCATGAATGGGGCTCCACTGTGGATCAAAGCATGCACAGGTTCAGTTAAGCATCTTGCACAGCTTTCCATTTTCACATTGAACTATGTTGCTACACTTGATATTCTTCCTATTAATGGATAAAATAGAACCTTCTAACATCATCATCCTTGTCATTATCCCCCTTCACAAACTGTACTCTTTCATAGCAGGTGGCTCTAAAGGGGGATGGGGAGGTGCATTTTGATGTTTTTCTTACAATTCTAGTTGTTGGTGCTCCGGGAAGAATCTTTGTGTACACTTAAACCAGTCCTGTGAGGGAGAGAATAGGCTGGCCCCGCTCCATCAGGGCTAGCCTGAAGAAAGAGGCTCCTCCCTCCTTAATAGTCATCTTTCGGCTTGGGAGGGAGTGAATAGGCTGGCCCAGCATCATCAGGGGCTAGCCTGAAGATAGAGCGCTCTCCCTCCTTAACTGTCATCCTTCAGCCTGTGAGGGAATGAATAGGCTGGCCCAGAAGAAGAGCCCTCCCTCCAGTCCATCTGCCTTGGTCCAGGCCTCAGAGGGAGAGAAGAACTTCTAGACCTGATCCCCACCCCCCACACCATTTGCTTCTCCTTTTGTGTCGTGTCTTTTAGATTGCAAGCCTGAGGGCAGGGAACCGACTATTATCCCCTCTGTTGTAAACCACTTGGATTCCCAGTGATTGGGTGGTATATAAATAAATCCTATTATTATTATTATTATTATTATTATTATTATTATTATTATTATTACCCATTCCACCAAGTGTCATTTAATTGTGTGTTGTTGTAGACCACTCACACTGGCCAGATATCTGCCTTCTAAAATTCCATCCAAGAAAATTGCTCCATAGACCTGTGTTTCTATGGCAATGAGGGCATAGTCCCTATTGTTTTTTGTATGTCAGTCAACTCAGTGGTGTTTGTGTTGAAGGCCTGCGCAAATCAGTGGGAGAGAATGGGGCAAGACCAGAATATCTTCACATGGTTTGAAACTTTGGATTCAGGAAAAGGGATGACTCAAGACTAAGAGGCAAGTTACCATAGTAACACAACTTGCACCTATTGTTTTCCATTTGTCTCTCATCGCAGCAATACGCGCCTTGGGAGAAAGTGCAAACATTTTCTGACAGCTTTTAAACTCGGATTCCAGAATGCCAGTTAGTCAAGCTCTGCAGTGAATGTGGGCTTCAATAGTCATTTGTGACTGAGCTTGTCTAAAGGTTTTCCACATGCCTTCTATTTTTGTTGTTGTTGTTAGATACCCAGGGGTACCTCAAGGTCTACTTTAGAGTACAGCTGTGTCTTAGCAAGTGAACTATCAGGAAGTGAGTTGACCTTCTTTAACAAAAGAAGAAGTAACTGAGACTTACAAATAATTTCAACTTGCTTGAGTAGTCCTTAAAATTGTTTCAGAAACTGAACACACAAATATAACCTGGAAATACTTATTGTTCTGCATTACTGAATTGCAATAGGAAAAGCCCATTAAAGCACCATCTCCTTTTTAGAGTGGACACTAGGTACAGACTATTAAATCATCTAGCCATTTACTGTTCATAATAAGAACTATAACACTGTGCTTTCCCTCTAGTACTGTACAGCTTGCCTGGAGATCTTCGTATGCCAGACCCTCTTGCAAATGCGTATGGTATTGTTACAATAGCACAAGGGCAGGGATTCTATTTTTTGGGGCCTCTACAATTGTAAATAAAAATTGTAATGGTGGCTTAGCTGTTACAATGCTAACTCTGACAATCATAAGGTGAGCAGGTCAGCAGTTCAAGATCAAGTGCCATGTGACAGAGTGAGCTCCCATCCCTAGTCCCAGCTTCTGTCAACCTAGCAGTTCAAAACATGTAAAAGTGCAAGTAGATATATAGGTACCACTCCAGTGGGAAGGTAAGAGTGTTCTGTGCAGTCATGATAGCTACATGATCACAGAGTCATCTTTGACAACACTGGCTCCCTTGGCATAGTGGCAGAGACAAGCACTGCTCCCGATAGTTGGACACAACAAGAAAATTTGTCAAAGGGGAAAACTTTACCTTTTCAATTGTAAAGTGGCACAGTGGTTAAATGCCAGCATTGCAGCTACAAGGTTATGATTTTGATCCCAGGGCTCCGAGGTTGACCCAGTCTTCCATACTTCCCTAGGTTGGTAAAATGAGTGCCCAACTTGTTGGAGGCAATTGACTTACAGATTGTAAACTGTTTAGAGAGTGCTCAGTTCACTCATAAGCGGTACAGAAATGTAAATGCTATTGCTGTTGCAGTTCCAGGTGAGGCCTGACCAAAGCAAAATAGAGTGACACTATTACTTCCCTCAGTCTAGATACTGTACTGCTATTGATGCAGTTTAGCATATTAGCTTTTTAAGCAGTCACAGCACACTGTTGCCTCATGTTCGGCTTGTGGTCTACTAAGACTTCTACATCACATGTACTGCTATCAAGCCAGATCTCATTCATCCTATAACTAAATGTTTCAAGTTTTTGACCTGAATGCAATACCTTACATTTCTCCCTATTTATATTTAATTATTTTGTTAGTTTTGGCCCAGCTCTCAAATCTGTTAAGGTCATTTTGAATTTTGATCCTATCAGCTAGGGTAGGGTTATTGGCTACTCTTCCTAATTTGGTGTCCTCTGCAATCTGATAAGCATTCCCTTTATTCCATCATCTGGGTCATTTATAAAGATGTTGAATAGCACTGATCCACGATAGAACCCTGTGGCACCCATCTAGTCACTTCTCTCCAGGATGTGGAGAAGCCATTAATGAACATCCTTTGGGTTTGGGCGGTTACTTGACCATAAGGCCAGCCTGGACTGTTTTCAGATAATAAAATATAATAATAATAATAATAATAATAATAATAAAATAATAATTTTGTATACCGCCCTATGGCAAACCAATCCGGGCAGTTGACAACAGAAATATATAAATATAACAATTAAAACACTTATCCTCCCCGCCTAGACAATATTAAACAGTATAACATATTAAAAACACAATTCAAAGCATAAAAACAACAATTAAAAACTAAAAACCCGGATGTCCCTCTGTTGATCCTCAACCATCACTAAGATGGGCCACGGGAGGAATGAGGGAATCAGGGAACCTGGGCCGGGATGGTTAATCTGGAAGGCCTGCCGGAAGAGATCCGCTTGACCGCTTTTTAAAGGTGTCTAATGATGTTATCTGACGGATCTCATCCGGCGGGTCGTTCCAGGTTTGGGGGCGACAGCAGAGAACGCCCTCTGGGAGGTCGTCGCAAGCCTAGATTTTAGAGGCTGCAGTAAGTTCCTCCCAGAGGACCGGAGAGTGCGGGGAGGATTGTACGGGAGGAGGCAGTCCCAAGATAGCTGGATCCAAGCCATTTAGGGCTTTAAAGGTGATAACCAACACCTTTGTACTGGGCCCGGAAGCTCATAGGCAGCCAGTGGAGGGACCTCAAAACCGGAGTAATGTGGTCCCTCCTAGATGAATCATTAAAGAATAAACAATGCAACAGTGAAGACAGGCATGCAAAGTAATGTTTGAAGATCTTCTTTGTCTTGTTAAAATGTTATAAGGCTTGTAGGTACTTAGTAAACTTCTCGCTCTCTAGCTGTGTAGGCTGAGGAGATTTTATCCTTTTGATTAAAGTGTTGTGCACTTTCCTTTTCTGATCAAATGTAAGTTTTATTTACAGCTCTGTGTCTACTCAAGGTGTGAGTGACTTGCATATAGGTATAATATGTTCACTCCTGGATGTTCCTGTAACCAATTTGGCTGCCATATTTGAACCAACTGAAGTTCGGGACTTGGCACAAAGGTAGCCCAATGTAAAACTCATTGCAGAAGTTTACTTGAGGTTAACAGTGATGCACCACTATCTTTAGGTCCTCCAGATCTAGGAAGCAGCACAGCTGGATATCAGCCAAATCTGATAGTAAGCACTTCTGACCATTGCATCTACCTGGGCTGACATTTAGAGAGACGGATCCAGAAGCATTCCCAAGCTGCGAACACAGTCCTTCAGGGGGAGTGTAACCCCATCCAGAACTGGTTGACACACTTCCATTCCCAGATTAGGACCCAAAACCATCTAGTTGGCTACAAGACAGCCCCCTGGTGGAAGTAGGGTACTTCTGGACTAGCTAACTAATTGGCCTGGTTGATTGGGAATACACCCAGACTGTGTGTTAATGTCTTTAATTTCATATAATCAGCCTTTTGTGGTTTTACTTTTGTTTTTAGCTGTCTCTTTGGCTTTTCATTGTTTGTTTTTTATTTAAGTATTTAGAAACGGTGGGGGGGGGCAGTACAAGTCATACAGGGCAAGGGAGATATGGTGACAACAGGGTCCCATGTCCATGTAGAGAAAGGAGAGAAGGTGTTTAATAGCATCTCACCTCCAGTCACCCTGCCAATCTGGCAATCTTGGAGAGTGAGCCAGACCACACACAAAACCTCTCCTTGCTCTTAAGCAATGCAGGTCAGTGAAAAATAAGACTCATATCATTATGATCTCCTCAAAGAAAAGAGAGCTGATCTGGCCAGCTCCCCACTTGAAGAGATCATAAATGATAATATTCACTGAAACTTGGCTGGGAGATGATAGTGCTGACAGTCAAATCTTGACACACAACCCACAAATATTTGCGGAAGAGTCCTATGAATAGTCTCCAGTGAAGAAATGAGTCAAAACACAAGTCTACAAAAAGCATTAGAACGATAAAACAATAACTTTCTAGGGAAACTTCCCTAAATCTTTATAACAGATTCAGAATTAAAATATTGTAAGCAAGCTACTTCTGTTATCATCTTTATGGGTAATTGAGGATAATGTCTGTTTTACTTATCTATAAGCTATTTTGAATCTAAAAAGAGATCCAGACCTGATTTTTCCCCCATCTTTTGAATGATGTGTTAGTGTACCTGTTCAGCAGGCTGTCCATCTTATCAATGATTTTTAAGGCCCCCATAAATATTTTTCTTTTTTTTTTTTAAAAAATTGCCCTTCAGTTATAGCTAAAGCTAACTTTCTGTTGGTAGGAATAACTAATCAATTTTGTCCTGTTCATTCTATTTAATTCAGTTTCTAATTTTCAGGTGCCCTCCCCAGAACATCTGCATATTCATCTTCAGTGGGATTATTTTTTGCACCTATTATTTTACAGAATTTTCTAATAAGATCTAATCACTAATAGTTTTACTCAGTCAATGATCTCCATATATTGTAAAGTATCAGTTTGCATAATTCTACTTTTATCTCTAATAACAATCCATTTTAAAAGGAATACACATTGCCATTGAAAATTTTGAATGTAATCTTGTGTCCATAATCCAGTAGTTCTTGTCTGTTTCATGTACCACATAATTTCTGAAACACATAACCTATGAATCTGTTACATTTTATACGGAGGATCTTTCTATTAAACTCCGATCCAGTCCAATTCTATCCCTGAAATCATATTGCCTATAGAGAACATTTCCTGTGCTTTCTCACCTGTGCTGTCCTAGCAAATTATATCAATTGCATACTTGATGTTTTCTTCTAACTTCCGCTCTTGTCTTGACTGAAAACTCTTGCAAAATGACTAAATTGCTCACATGGTCACATTGTTTTCCTGATGAAAGGCACTGACATTTGAGTATTTAATTCCACATTTCCTGAAATTTGGTAGTTTTTCACCTCATTCCTCGACTGTCTGTGCAATCCTACCTTCCTTGACTGTTTTCTGATTTTTGCACATGCTTTGCTAGGCAATTGTTCGTTTTGCTCCCATTATTTTTTAGGGCCTGACTATTAATGTCCACTGCCAACAGATGTTCAATGGTTTGCCAAGAATCACAACTGCATTTAAAATATCCTTTTACATTACTGGATCTCCAGCTATTGTCACAGAAGGATGATTTATTTATGTTTAGTAATCTGTCCAAAATTACAACCCTGGTTCATCAATATTTCTTTATGGAATTCTTTAAGACATTCACTTTTATTTTTTAGCTTGGGGAACATATATTTCTCAAATACCTCAACTGTTTTTCACAAGACACATGTCTGCAAATTTTAATATGGATATGTAACTTCCCCTCTCCTTCC
The DNA here is from genome assembly GCF_019175285.1 of Sceloporus undulatus. NCBI lineage: Eukaryota > Metazoa > Chordata > Lepidosauria > Squamata > Phrynosomatidae > Sceloporus > Sceloporus undulatus. Next base: position 39,427,646 of record NC_056523.1, on the reverse strand, counting down.
AGTTTAACTCCATGCATAAAGATTATCAGGTCCCATTCCAGTATGCTCAATAATATTTCTATTTCTGTATCTTCTATTCTGCATAGCCTCTACAGAGGGAAAGTGGGTGGAACATGGAGGAAAGAAGATACATACCCTTCAAAAATTTCCAGGATTCAGCAGCTTTAAAATTTTGCTTCCTGGGACTTAGCTCCTTGGGGCTCTATCTCTTCAGCATTTTCTGTCTTCTTTTCTGCATCCATTCTTGGTGCCATATCCCATTTTCTCTATGAAGAAGCAAGATTTCTGGTTTTAAAAGAAACATATTTATTAAATAATAATGGGAACATGGAAGATGATGCATGGAACTTTCCCTAGAGCCTGCAGTATCCTATTAACTATGAGTTAAACTTGAGAGGTTTGCTTTATGTAAGATGCAATAGAAGTAAGGGGAAAGTTAAAGAAGGAAAATAGAGACAGCTTTGAATATAGCAGAAGACTCTGATCTGCCAGAGAAATATGGGGACAGTGTTTTTTGGAGGAAAAGGTGAACTAAAAAAGTAAGGGAACCTTCTTCCCCCAAAAGCAAGAGCCATCATTCTTTAACCAGCTTCAAAACGGAGTTGAAAACCATCCTGTTCAGAGAAGCCTTCCCAGGCATTGCATAATTGTCGCTTACGTTTGATGTTTTGTGGTGCCTGTTATGAACCATTTCGTATGCTATGTCTGTATATGTATTATCCTACTTGAGAGTATGATTTTCCCTGGAAAACAATTAACACCATTATGAAGCCTCTGCCTTGGTCCAGGCCTTGGAGGTAGAGAGGAACTGCTGGACCTCTTACCCTTTCCCGTCACCACCCCTTCTCCTTGTGTTCATGTCTTTTTAGATTGTAAGCCCGAGGGAAGGGAATCGTCTAACTAAAGATTGTATGTACAGCGCTGTGTAATTTACAGCGCTCATAAAAAGGTAATAATAAATAAAATAAAAGTTAGCTAGCGAGTCAGCCATTCTTTACCAGTGGTAATAATAATCACAATAGCTTATACAGTGGATACTCGGGATACGAAATACCCAGGTTACGAATTTTTCGGGATACGAAAAAATCCCATAGGGATTTATGTTTCGGGTTACGAAAGTTTTTTCGGGTTACGAAAAAACTCCGGCGCTATTTAAATGGAGCCGCGGCGGAGCCGCGGCTTTTTCCCCATTAGCGCCTATGGGTTTTCGGCTACGAAGGCTTTTCGGGTTACGAAAGCGGCGCGGAACGAATTATTTTCGTAACCGAGCACACTGTATAACAAGTTTTAAACTACAGTTTTCCCACAGACTGAACCAGTCTTAATTTTAACATTCCATAATTCAGTCCCCTCTCAACAAACACACACATAAAACATTGCATTCAAAACTATTTTAATTACATAGGCCTGCAAAACGAGGGTATAAAAATGTATTTAAAATTCTATGCTGGTTTTATAGTATTTTGGCATTCTAAATCTAAAAATGACCTCAGATTTGCTCCATCATGTACAGGTTTTTGACAACTTACTTTGACATTTCCATGCCATAATATGTGACTGAATGAAGTGATCCTGAAAAGACTTATCCGCAAAGAGCAAGAAAGGGGTTAAAGTCTTCCAAATACACTTTCAAAACATTTTACTTCACTGATATGAAAAACAAAATCTATTGAAAAGCACTGAAAGAATTGCACGGAACATCAGGGTCCACACTTAATCAAAGGCGAGTAACACTGAATTGAAAAAAAAATATTGAATTTGGGGTGGGGGGGTGTATGACATTTTATTGTGATTTTCAAGTTCAGCATCCCAAATATATAAAGACAGGTATAATGTTGAAAAATGTTTTTTAATCACAGGCCTGTGTTATTCTTAAACGTGGGGTTAGCAATTGTGTCCAGACTCCACTTTTTTTCTTTTCCCTTCTCAAATCAGTCTAGTTGAAATGTGAATTGTCTGAGGTGAGGGCTATCTTCAAGCAGCCAAGCATGGAATGTAGAGAGGGCGTTTTTCTCTTAGGTGCAAAAACACACGGCAGAAATAATCCAGTCTGAGACCCGTTTTAACTGCCCTGCTAGAGAATTGTGGAAATTGTAGTTTATTGTGGCACCAAAGCTCTCTGGCAGAGAAGGCTAAATGTTGTACAAAACCACAGTTCCCAGAATTCCCTAGCATTGAGCCAGGTAAGTTAAAGCGGTCTCAAACTGGATTATTTCTGCAGTGTGGCCCTGCTCACTTGCTCCATTGATCACTACTAGACTGCCATTCTCACCAGTGCTTTCCTTTCCTTTTCTTTTTAGCAAAATGGGTGAATGTGTGTTCTGCAAACACTCACTTCCTTGGCTTGGCCTCCCCTCTCTTTCAATCACACACACATGAATTTTCTAATCTGTTTTCCTGGTATCATTTTTCTATTTTCTGCAACATCCCCTCATCTACCTTCTGTTTCTCTCTGTTGTGAGCCAAATTGCTACTGATCAGAGAGAGAGAAATTTCAGGATATGACACAAAAAGCTTTTATTTTCATCTTAGAGGGTTCCCTGCAGAAGGTCATAATACCTGAAATACAGGCATTTGTTATTTTTATTTTATAAAGGGAATGCATACATCTCTGGATACCCAGAGTGGGTGGGATTTTATTTTGAGAAAGTAGGTATTTATATTTTAAGAAAGTAGGCAAATATATTTTCACTTGGTGGCTATTAAAAACATGTGAATGAGACAAACATATTCACACAGACCCCCTCTTTTATGGAATAACGCTAAAAGTCAAAGGATCCTCTTTGACTGGAACTTTATCTGGGGGCCTTTCACACCACATAATTACAGTGCTATGATTCCAATTGACCTGCAATGATTCCATGTTATGGAATCCTAGGATTTGCAGCTTAGTTGGGGGCATTTAGAATTCTCAGACATAGAGCTCTAGGACCTCAGCAAACTATAGATCCCAGAACTCCATAGGATGCAGCCAGGGCAATTAAAGTCGAATCATAGAGCTATAATTGTGTACTGTGAAAGGGTCCAGGTTTTTACTTCCAGGTGCCTATGCAAGAATCATCATGACAGCTGATCGGGTCAGTAGATTTCATCTGGCATCTGTTTCCATGGTCAGGAAATCAGTGTGGCCAAAATAGCACAGCCCAGGGTACAATACCCATTGGGAAGTTACAAGAGTAGACAAATAAAAAGTAGATAAGATATAAATGAGAAGTGACATGAAGCTAAAGAAAATAAGAGCAGGGTAATCCCAAATTCCTGTCAGGAATGTCTGGAATTGTACAGAACCTGAAATGATTGCCAGGAACATTAATTGAAGTTTCTATATCTCCCAAACATTGGACTGGGAATTAACAAGAACCAGATAAATCCTTAAAAGAATGGGAAAGGCTGTCTGGAGATGGATTAGTTTTTAGAATCACCTGTACAGGTTAATTGAGGTATCTCTCTGTCTTTGGACCCAGGCATCATGGGAATGGTTAACACATGCCAACTATTGGTTCTGGCCTGTATAAAACAGTAAGGGCCTGCTGCCATATCCACCATGCACTCCTAAAACAATGTTCACTTTTAGATATATATTCCCATCCACTGGGGAAAGAAAAATCAAAATTCTATTAACAAGCTATGTCAGTGTAATGATGAAAAGTATCATCTGTTTTACAACAGATGGTATTGTTCTTGGGGGCATGATTCATTGTTCACTGCTTTCTGTGTCACCATAATATAGAGAAACTGTATGGTATCAGCAGGATTTACTAACTTCATTTTTCTGTTTCTTTTGAATTTGGCTGCTTTCATATTTCAGCATGAATTCCTGAACAAGACAAAGTGATGACTAGGTGGTGTGGTACAGAAACGAAGAGCCCGGAGATGGAACAGGAAGAATAAATAATGGTGATGAGAAGAAGGTGGAGGAGGCAGAGAAAGAAGAAAGAAAAGAAAAGAATATTCCTGGCCTAGGTAAAGAATGCTAAAATTGCACACAAAACAGGGATGTTTTGAGGGCTTTTGTCCCCATTGATGTCCTATCAATAAAACTGAATGGGATATTGTAGCTATTGTGTGGGAGGACAGCAACACTAGACAGAGTACATAGGAGCAGCACGGTGGGATGAATGTCCAAAATACAAACTCTTATCAGCCTACAAGCACCGAAACAAGGCATTTGGAGATAACTTGCAAGACTGACAACAATTCATACATGTTGCTATTGGCCAGGAGCCTCCTACTGCAGTAAATCTCTGAATGGTATAATATTGTAGATTGGCTCAAATTTATGAGTAGAACTGTCAGATTAAGTTCCACCTATTTGTATCTGGTGGACAAGAGGATACCACAGTAACATCTCATTTCACCTCACATGGCCCTAGGTAAGATGAGGCATCAAACAATATGTAGAGACTGTAAACCCAAGGACCATTATTAGAACTAGTCATGTATCCAACATTCTCCTCTTCTGAATCTGTCTCCATATGCTGGAGTACTGAATTAACTAGTTGTGTGAGAATAACCAGTGCATTCAGAGTTCTCTACTATTGTGCATGAATTTCTGGTTTATGTTGTACTGCATTTTAGGAGAACACAAACATATTTACAGAGTGAAGCAATAAGTTCCAATATTGCTTTGAAGTTCAGGACTCTGGATAGCCAGTTTAAACCTGGATCAGGTCACTAAACCAACTTCCCTTGAAGCACCACCTCCCCCAATAATGTGTAAAATGTTTTGTTTTTAGAGGGGTGGGGGTTGGCTAAAAATAAATGTTGTATTTACCACAAAACCTATGAAGCCCATGGGGGCCAGGCAAAGTAATTTATTACAGATAATGAATATTAAAACCAAGTACATCCCTGGCAGGAGTTAATGTTTTGATGTGGTTGTCTCTGTAAAGGGCCATGCAAATTTATGGCCCTATACAAATATGATATTTTTTTAAATAAAAGTCATTATTTATAGAAAAATTATAGAAATTTTCTTTAGCATCAAATAAACAAATAAATGATATACAAATAAAGATAGTATCACATTAACTTTGTTATCAAATCCAATTGGACCCATTTTAAATTTGTTACCTTTATCCCTCTACTCCTGTTACAAACACATACAGATGACAATCACCTAAATTATCAGCCATGTTCTCCAGTATTTCATCTATTTTAGTTAATAAGATACTAAATCAATTCACTCCTTAAACAGTAAATTATCTCTTTTTTTCTTTTCTCTTTGAATTCTGTACATTCTCTCTACTTATTCGTTAATCAGTAATATATAGGTTTTGCTTACATTTGTATTTCCTACCCATACACCACATCTTCTGTTTGTTCTTATCTTACTCATTTCTTTCAGTTGTTATTAGTATAATATACATCATATACTTTTTAGATCCTTTCTTTCTCTTTGCCCTCCACTACATTGAGAAGAAAGAATTGAGTTTCTAGCTTGATTTTAATTTCAAAAATTGCTTGTAGTATCTTATGAACCTCCATCCAACCTTTTTTTGTCTTGTCACACGACCACGAAATATGGTATAAAGTACCTTCACATCTACCACATTTCCAACATATTCTGTTTCTATTTTTGAACATTTTTGCTAATTTACTTGGGGTCAAGTACCATTGGTATAACATTTTATGTACATTTTCTTTCGCATCAAATAAACAAATAATAAATGATCATCATATTTTTTGTGGGTTTTTTGGGCTATGTGGCCATGTTCTAGAAGAGTTTATTCCTGACGTTTTGCCAGCATCCGTGGCTGGCATCATCATCATCATCATCATCATCATCATCATCATCATCTCTGTCTTAACATTCTTGACCAAACTGTAGTGTAATTATAAATGGAGGGCAAATATCTTGCTTCAGGACTCACTGTTTTACATGGAAAGCAGAGTGAAGAAGGGGGAGGAAAGGTACTCATGGGGAAATGGCAAAAGGGATGCCAACACTAATGGTTCTATCCCCAGTTTGAGACCTGTCACATTGCAAAGGATACAGTCAGGTTCTTAGATATTTTGTTCAATTCTTTGGAGTAGTAAAAGCTTATGTTCTACAAACTTCCTCCTCTTCTGTGTGTGCATAGAGAAAAATATCTTGCTAGGGATAAGGTTTTGGCTGCAACAAGCCAATTCCTAACAGCAATATAGCCTGACAAAGATCACCCAGTCCTTGTGAGAGTTTTCACCTCAAACACAAAAACAAGACAGGAAGTGCTTTTTCTGGGTTGTATTTTCCATGATTTATGAAAATAGTCTCTGGATCAAACTAGAGTCTTCCTTCTCTCTCTCTCTCTCTCTCTCTCTCTCTCTCTCTAAACAGACACACAGAGAACAAGCAAAAAGATAAAAATTACAATGCTACTTCTTTTCAGTAGTCCATGCAAGAAGGCAATACATATTGCAGTATTAAATTTTATACAATTGCATCAGTGCACAGATATCAGGCTAAAACATGTGCAAAGTGTTTCTAGCATTTAGAACAACAAAATTCACCATTTTGGATAGAGAAGAGTTGTTGGTGTTGTTTTGAAAACTTATTAATTGTAAGCTGTATGTAGTAAAAATGACATTTGTCACTGGAAACAGATCTGAAAACAGCTTTAATCTACTACACAGAGAATAGGATGCTTCAGGATTAAAAAACAAGCATCCCCAGATTCAGAGTGTAGTTACATATAACATATATGTGTCTGAATACACAATGTGAAGCAGAGTGTGTGCTATCTTTTTAGAGTTAAATTTCTACTTATCAAGTCGAAGTTGATGTTAGCGTTGGTTGCACAGTGCGTGATGTGCCATGCTGATGTTTCGCACCAGGATCACCACCTCATGAGCGACAGGCCTCTTGAGCGACAGGCCTCTTCCCTTCCCTTCCAAAAGCTGACAAAAGAGACTCCAACCAGATGTCTCTTCATGAGGCTTTGATTCTTTAGAAGTTCCACTATGTACAAGGCTGTCTTATAACTCCAACACCATCCACCATCATCCACAACCCACACTGTGACTTGAGGCACACCCCTTTTATAGCCAGGGCTCAGGGACGTAGCTAGGATTTTAGGAAAGGGGGGGGGGTTCCAGACTAAGTGCCACCATTATAATGGGGTTTGGGTGCGGGTGCAGCAGCACACCATCATTTTCTAATGGAAGGGGGGGTGTTCCGGACCCCACCCGGCTACATCCCTTCAGGGCTCCATGTGGCCTCTTTGACCCTGCCTCTTCCTCCTGTGTCACAATGATCTCTGTCCCCTGTCCAGGGTGACTTTGCACTTTGGCAGCACTTTACTGCACTTGGTGACCATCATCTTTGATGTCACTTCCCATGCTTTGTCATCATGGCTGAGAGTGACCCTTTGTTGTCCAGTCACTATTTAATTCCACATTGTGCATTTTCTCAGGACTCTATATCCCAACAGTTGACACGAGGGCAGTTCAGATCTACCAACAGATCTAATGGCATCCTACAAATGGAAAATTCTGTCTCCTCAACCCCACAACCCTTGGGAATGTAGAATGTCAGTTGAACCTTCCAGTCTCCCTGTGATTGCCATCTAGTACTATGAATGATATTCTATATTAATAAAATTATGTCATGAATTGTTCATCAGCACAAGTTTAGTTTGAGAGTTATGTACAATCTCTCTTTTTTAAATATAGGCATATATTTCTGTTATACATCATTTTGTGTGATGAGTGGTTGAAATCTTTTTTTAAAAAAAAAACAACAATAAATCCTTAACTCCTGCTAACTACATTGGGAGAGAAACATAGTTGTATTTTCTGCCCCCTCTCAGCTGTATGTCTTGCAATTATTTGGAGAGCAAATGAAGCCAACTGGGTGGAGAGGAATGAGTGAGCTATGCTATACTCAAGCTGCTGTTCTCATTTTATGAGGGAATAGAGAGTATATTGTGCATGAAGGTGGCTTGTAGGTGTTGGATCGCTCATTTCACAGTTGATTTTCTTGTCACTGCCTTTTGGCCCTCAATGAAATGAGCAAAGCTGTTCACAGAGGACGGAACTTTTTGCCATATATTAGAATTTATCTCAGAGTGAATATCTTCATTTCTGCTGAACAGGGAGTGAAATGGGCTGTACTAAGTAAGAAGGAACAAAAAGAGGAAAGAAAGAGGTGAAAAAGAGAACAAACAGTCAGAAAGGTACTGGAAAATACAGGGAGCTTAAACAGAATAGTGAATTATCCAACATGTGTTGATAGAAACCGTCCCCAGGGCACTGGAAGTGTAACAAACCAATGCAAATTGCATAGAACATACACAGCATGAAAACTAACATTGCACTAGCAGGAGGTAACCTTGTTGTTCAGTGGGCATTTCCTTTATCCTCTTCCTCCTTGCAGATCCAGTACCCTGGCAAAGAGGCTCTGTAGTGCAGGGAGGACCTATAGGCCTATGTCAAAAGGGCATGCAGTGGGGTGGGCAGCAGGTAGCCTAAAGCAGAAAAACCTGTGTAAGACTCCTTAGTCTGGTTTGGAGCAATATGTAAATTGGGTTAGGAGGCATGAAAACATTTAAAACATCCAGATCATTAAACCAGTTTACTAAAAACAACATACAGGATTCTGCCATCATAGTGAAGATAACTTAATGGAATAAATGTCATTCCTATCATAGGAATTCATATAATTAAGGCACTGTTTTTTTCCAGATGCCACATGTTGTAATTTGTTTTCTCATAAATGTAGAAGATGAAACAATTTAATCATTCATTCTGTACAACGTTTTCCTTCCTGCAATCATCACTTCTGTGGGAGAGGGTTAGAACTTGCCCATTTGGAGGCAACTGAGATAGATTCACACATATCATGGCAGACTGAAATAATCAGGAACACAGAATATTTCAGTTATCTTATATTTCTAACCCATACCAACAGTTTCAATCCCAAACTCCCATTGACATATATCTATCCTCCAAAATTTCTACCAGTGTGTTTCACACAGATATAACCCTGCAATTTACCTAGCACACACACACTGAATGGAATGTATATAAATCTTTTCCATAGCTTTCTATTCTTATATCTCCCAACCAGGGGTGTGTAATAACTGGTTTACTAGCAACTGGATGAGGCCCCCAGCTGCTATGAATTTGGCCCTTGAAGCCACAAATCTACTCCATTCTTCAATTGATCAAGTGAGTGATTACTGTTGCCCCTGCACCCCCCAAATGCCTGCTGCCTACAGCCTCTACCCCACTCCATCCAATGGCAAAGCTGGCCCTGCCTTGCCTAATCCCTAAAAATCATGCTGGCTCTCCCTTTTGCCAAAATTTACAACCTTCAAAACTCATTGCAATTCCACAGCTATCTCTGTCACCTGTGGGTCTCTTCTTGATGTGGCTAAACAATACTCAGACCCTTCAGTAGCTGTGAAAAATGCTCAGAAAATGACACTACAGATTTATCTTTCTGGGTATCTTGTTATCCATTTCCCATAACAGCAAGGACTAGTGAGGTATGTGTGCGTGTGTGAGTGTATGAGGGGAACTCTTTATTTTAGCTTTCAGGGACATGGACTTTAATCATAGCTCTGAAAGACATTGTTTGTTTACACTCGCATCTTCCCTCTTTCCTACCAGATTATTAGGCTGTTCTCAGCAAGACCCTGGTGATCAAATCCTTCTTGTTTCCCATGAATATTAATGGCTCTGTTTATCCTGAGGGTGTTCTGTGTAGTCACTTCAAAAGAAAATTCATAAACTACAAGGCCCCTTCCCCAAAGAAGGTATAATGTACAAGATGCACAAAATATCAGATTGGGAAGAAGACCACCTACATTCATGAGGAAGCAGATAAGGATGGCGATGGTGATGATTACCAATTAGGAGGACAATGTCAGCCTACATTGTTTCTGAACTGGAATCATTTTGCTAGCAGATAAGTTCTGTTATATGACTGGATCAAGTGTAGGATCCAGTGTGGTGTAGTGATTTGACTGTTGAATAGGAAACAAGGTTCAGATCCCTATTCAGCAAGCCACTGGGTGACCTTGGGCTGTTTCCTCTATCTTATCCTAAGAGGAAGGCAATGACAAATCTCTTAGAAATAAATCTTGCTGAGAAAACTAAGAAGGTGGGAATAAGTCAGAGTTGTCTTGTAAGAACATGAAACCAAACATAATAGGGAATGGTGCAAAGTAAGTCTGGATATATTTGCAAAAGGCTGAAGATAGTTACCGTCTCTACTCTACTCTACTCTACTCTACTCTACTCTACTCTACTCTACTTGTATTTGTATTGTCAGTTTTGATAGGTTTTTTTTATATTGCACTGTATTGTATTGTTTTGATTGTTGTTCACCGCCCTGATCGTAGGAAGGGCGGTATACAAATAATTTTTTTTTATTTACTCATTAACACCATTCATTCTCATCTTTCCTGTTTTGCCACTGTGAGGCACAATAAAACATTTGAGGATAAATTACAGGAAGTGTAACACTAGCACTTTAATAAAGTTGATTAGGAAAGGCTAGGAAGACATTCTCTTCTGGGTAACTCTGTACAGTACCTTTCTGAAGTTAGCACCACTGAGCAATCCAGGAATGATGGTACATGTACATCTCCATATGTTTGACTGCAAGTCTCATGATCCCTCACCATTGGGTTTGTGAGGCAATTGCAGTCCAACAACATCTGAAGGCTTGCATGTTAACACTGAACTTCTTCAATTGAACAAAACCTTCATGTGCCTGCTACAGAATGTTAAAATGTTAAGTAAGAAAAATATTTAACTCTTCAGCAGAATTGTCAATTTGTATGAATGCCTTCCTGATGATAGCCTTTCCCAACCTGGCTTCTCCCAGATGTTTTAGCATAAAACTCTTATCAAGCAAGAGCATTGGTCATGCTGGCTGGAAGGGTAGAACCTGTAGAACAAAACATCTGGAGGGACCCATGTTGCAAAAGCCAATTTAGGACATTACTACCTTTCATAATATCGTATTCCACTGTAGATACCCACTGCTACTAAAGTAGGAAAAGCTACTGATACAACCTCAGCAAGATATGTTTTTATATTCTCTGAGCAGACCTGAGGCCTTTTAACATCAACATCTGCCATGAGGAGGCCTAGTTCAATACTAAAACCACTACACCATGCTCTTTGACTTCAGTGATATGATAGCTATCTTTAAATATCTGAAAATAGGTCATGTGGACAGATGTTTTCAGCTGCTCCAGATCCAAGCCTTACCACAGCATCAAGTGGTGCATTTATTCAAGTTATGAAAAGGTGATTCTGTCTCAACATGTGGAAGATCGTCCTAATGGAGATGGATGTTCAAGAGTGAAATATATTGCCTTTGGGAAATGGATTTGTCTTTGAAGTTTTTTTTTAATAAAACAATAAACAGGTTAAATGGCCATCTCCTAGGAATGCTTTAGATTTTATAAGATGATTTAGATGTGGGTTCCTGCATTGGCAGGGTGTTGGGCTAGATAAACGTTTGAGTACTTTCTATCTTTTTGATTTTATGATTCCATGATTGCCTATCCCCATACCACCCTGTCCACATTTTTAGTTTCCAGAGGAGGCTCTTTTTTATATACTCTTGTTCAGGAAAGTATATTATATGGTGACAAGACAGCAAGAGATCATCCATCTGTGGAATGATCTCCTCTAGAAATACAGCTAATGTATATCTTATAATTTCCTCAGCAACAAGTTAATACTAACTTCCTTCTCCTCTAGACATTGTAAAGATTAATTTATTTGATTGGACTCTAGTGAGGGACATGTTACCCCTCCAGTTGCTGATGGATTGCAAATGCCATCAGTTTTAACAAAAGTAGCTAATGGGATGGAATGGCAGTGCCACAATCCAGCAATATTTGAAGCGTGTAAATGAACAAATAAATATTTCAAGAGACCTTGATGCTGTGGTAAGGCTGGCCACTTTTGAAGAAAGTATGCTGAATGTGTCTTGTTTCCATCCAGCAGTGCTATTCTCACGTTCCTATTTCAATTTTTAAATGATTGCTATATTAAATATGACTCCTGGGTAATATGGAGAAGACTGCTGTGCAAATTATTATCTAGCATGGTCCTAAGGAATGAGAGGAAATAGAGCCTGAAAGAAATTATTCAGTGAAATGCACCATCTTCATGACTATTTTTAGGGCTGATCCAAATGTTTCCACAGTGGGCAGCCATCTTCTGTTCCATATAACTTCCCAGGAAATGATGGCACACAATGGAAAGGCATCATTTTCATGGATGCTCTTTCATGGATGTTTTGAAACCACCCATGGTGGGATCTGTAAGCTGTAATGCTTCAATAAGACTTTTACTATTTCAGAAGTTTAAAAGAAACTGTGTGCTTAAACTCAAAATACATCGTTACTGAAATGTATAAAGTACCCATATACTTTATGTAAAAGCTAAAACTGGAACTTGAACTGCCTCCCAACAAATGTCCCTAAGCTTTTCCCTTTGACTTCATTGGAAAGAAAGGTCCAGCAAAGATGAAAAGAAGCAGACTTTGTACATACCTAATTAATGTTGACATTCTTTTTCCAGTTCTCAGGAAAAGCTAAATTCAAAGTATTACAAAAGAAAAATAACATTCTCCAAAAATTAATTCAGAGCCTAATTATAGGCAATCCTTCTGTAATATACAGGGGACAAAAAGAAAAGAGGAATTACAAATGAAAACTTAATTAAGAAGAAAGCATATGTGGTATTCAAAATGTCAGACTGGGAAAAGACTCAGGACACCACCAAACCGGTGAGAAAGACAGCCCAAAAAAAAAAAAGGGGGGGGGGTGTTACACTCAGTGTTAATAAAACATGCTTCAAGTCCATATGGCAAAAGTACCTAGTAAATGAGAAAGCGGGGCCTCCAGGAGATAGCCAAGATAATTTATTGACAGCAGAAGGAGTTCTTAATAAATAATTAACAGAATTATTTGCCTCATTGGGCACAGGGGAACTTGAGGGACAGATGCCAGAAATGGATACACATTTCTCCTGAATGTTACAGGGAGAACACTGTATCAGCATATAGATGGTAACATTCTGTTAATGCAGCTTTTTCTCATCCAAGAATGATAAATTATTCTCTATATATTGGGGGGTTATTTCTCTCTCTCTCTCTCTCTCTCTCTCTCTCATTCCCCCACCCACAGAGAGGGAGAAAGATCCATGTTAAAACTTGAGATATGGCTATCTCCCTCTGACACATCACAGTAACCTTCCTTAAAGGTTTGGGATAGTTTCCTAAAAATGACACAGTCAGCCTCACCTCTGCTAAGAGCCAATAAAGGCAATGATAGATTGGCACAGGCTGGTATACTCATCTTCTTCTGTGTTGCCCTAGTTGCAATTTTATGCATCTGAAAAGGGCTACAACAAGGCTGTTTTTAAGCTGGTGGCCATGCCTACACCTTCACTTCTATACATTCATTAAAAAGGTGAATGAAGAAGCATTCATTATTCTACTTAGCTAACTGGTGACTTCAGGGAATGACCCCATACCTTAATGTACAGCAAGAGAAAAGTTATGCTCCTCAGACCATTCACAGTAGCATAAACCTGGAGATTGCAGGTAGATAAAAGCATAGGCAATTGCTACTTCATTTCATCTGTCTGGACAGCAGCCACCAGTGAGACAAATACAAAGTCACCACCATATGGCAGTTGAAGGGCCCCAAACCTTTACAGGGAACATTGTTTGGAAATGATACTAGTAGTCAGTGGCTCAGGAAGGAATGAGCGGCTGTGCCATTATTGCATGTGTATAGTCTTTCTCATGTCATAATCTGATTGTCATTGCAATTAGTAAGGATGTGAAGCCCTATTCTTTTGGTCTGTAACTGTAGTATCTACCGTTAATGACCCATTGCTCCATCTCACCATCTGCTGCTATACATGAGGGTTATGCATAAAAGGATTTGTGAACTTGTGCACTTCCCAGTGTGGCTGAACTATTACTCCTTTCACATCCCAGAACTAGCTAGACTGATCAGATGGGAACCATAATCCAACAACACTTAGAGGTTCCCTAGCCCACTGTGATTTGTATCATCACTGGGGATGAACCTTACAAAACAAAAGGACATGCAGCTTCATATACGCCAGGAAGAAATGTGCAAACACAGACCTTTACAGGGAGATTTTATATGTATTTTGTAATTAAAGAGCATGCAGGGAAATGTACTGGATGTGCTGCAATTGGATTTCCAGTTCTGCAAAGATTTAGGTAGACTTGGCAAGTGAATGTGTTGCAAACTACTACCTGGGGAATTGCACAGCAGGGTTAAGAGAACAAATGCATACTAACTGAAATAAAGCTGGATTCAACTGTGGCTGTCCTTATTCCCTAGCTTGTCTGATTTTGAAATGCCCTCCTCAGTGACTCTATCTACATCACAGTAGTTTTGCCTGATGAGGATAATTATGATATTAGGTTGGACAGCCAACCTCAGAAGCACTAAATCATTAATTCAGTGATATATAATCTTTTATATGCCTATCAATATCTTGGCATAGCTATCTACAGACATGCACAGGCAGAATACATAAGATGGAAGTGGGATAAAATAAATAGCTTTCTCTGCTGAAGGGTGAATGCAGAGCTCATGGCTGATGGAGCAAAGCATTGGTAAAAAGCAGGCGTGCATGATTATCTTCAACAAGGGAAAATAAATTGATTCTATCTCCTCAAGTTGTATGCTGTGTTTTTTGCTATATCCATCTTCCTTTGTTACTACAGCTGGATCCATATTTAGTCATGTTCAGAGTAGACACTTGAAATCAATGATACTTAATTCACTTTAGGATTGCTAAAGTAAGAGCATGGCAGATCTGAGATTTTAGGGCCAAAATCTGAGACCTAAGAGTGGTGCCAAATGAAGTTAGAGCAGGCAGGCACATGCAATGTCAATCAACATGTTATATTAAAATCAACCACAGTTGATTAGAATATATTAAGAAAATAAAAAACACAATGCCTAACAAATGACAGAATATTTATTTGGTTGAAAGTTACCTTTTTTGACCTCTAGTTTGAAGAGACAAACCAAAACTTTTCACAGTCTCTTTGAAAGCACTGATTTTAACACATGAAATGGAATCTAACCTAAGAAATTTATCCCAAGCAAAAAGAAAGATTTCTAAATACTTGTTTTATTGTATAACATCTATTAGCAAGTGCCACACACTAGCTACATTTTCTTTTTATGCATTTTTATTGGTATCAGTAGACAGCCCAATAGACAAACAAATCAAAACCAATATTTTAAGTAGGTTATATGTTTTTTAGTATCTGAACTTTGTCATTCCAATACTACATTAAAAAACCACAACACTTTTCTGTAAAATTTTTGTCTTGTTACCTGCCTTTTCCATCTTCCTTGGAAATAAAAAAAAAATGAATAATTAGAAAAGCACACTGGGCAGCTGTTAATATATAATTAATTCTACATCCTCTGGTTCCACTATTCCCTTTATATAGCAAAATAAGTTTCTAATACATCTAATGGCAAAACATTGATATTTAAAGTTTCTTCCAAATACAATCAAGCTTTTACAGTCACATTCATATGTTGTTATAGGAAATACAATGACTTGTATGATTCTTACTTTCATAGTCAGTTGTATATCTTTGCATTTTAGAATCTTTTCTAGTTCTTTCATAGCTACCCTCCCCATTTTAATCTTCTGCTGATTTCCTGACTGCAGTCCCAATTTCTATCAATGTTTGATCCCAAATATGGACATTCTTTTACTATTTCTATTTTTTCATTGTCTAGGTTGAACTTCTGAAGGTCCTCAGTGGTCATTATTTTGGTTTTCATTATGTTCAACATTAAGCCTGCCTTTGCACTTTCTTCTTTGATCTTCCTTAGTAGGTGTTCCAGGTCTGGGAGGTTTCTTCTGGTACTAAGCCGCTCTGATAGCTTTTAGGGCTGAAGGGCGGGGTATAAATACCATAAATAAATAAATAGTACTATAGTGTCATCTGCATATCTTAAGATTGTTGATATTCCTTTCTCCTATTTTCATTTCTCTTTCTTCTGTATCCAAGCCTGCTTTTCTTATAATATATTCTGCATACAGGCTGAACAGAAAAGGTGAAAGGACACAGCCTTTTCTGACCCCTTTGCCAATTGGGAACCATTCTGTTTCTCCATGTTCTGTTCTGACAGTAGCTTCTTGTCCTGAGTACAGATTCCTCATCAGGACTATCAGATGGATTGGCACTCCCATCTCTAAGGGTATTCCATAGCCTTTCATAATATATGTAATCAAAGGCTTTGCTATAGTTTATAAAGGACTTGCTAATTTTCTTTTGGAATTCTCTGGTGCACTCCATTAGCCATCTTATGTTTGCAGTGTAGTCCCTAGTGCCTCTTCCTTTCCTGAATCCTGCTTGAACCTCTGGGATTTCTCTCTTCATGTATGGTTGGAGTCTATGTTGCATAATTTTGAGCATGATTTTGCTTGCATGGGAGGTCAGTGCTATGGTCCTATGGTTGCTTCAGTCTCTTGTTAACATACTCCTTGAAAATATAGCCCATTTTTTAAGAAGGCCTGTTTAAAATGCAGGCACAGTGTGCCATACAAAACAACCTTATTTTAATTTTGAAATATTAGAACACCTTTTAAAAAAATTAAGATTTCTTAAAAAAAACAACCTGGAAAAAAATCAGAGATGATTTATTTAAAAGGAAATGCAAACATTTGAAACACATCCCCTGACAGTTTAATCCTTTGTAAGTGTGATCTGAAATAAGACTCAGTGACATCAATCCATTAACTTTGCCTTCAATACCAGATAGGACAGAAAACACCCATATTTTATAAACAATGTACCCATTCCCCAAAGTTTGTGTCATGAACCAGGATCTGGACTTAGAGAAGTAGTCTAAAGAGGAGGCTGAAGAAGGGACTCAAGCAAGTCCCCCAGGAAAAGAGCAGCCTCGTTTAATATTCCCTGTTGAAGAGCAGCCTCAGTTAGCAAACAAAAACAGGACTCACCTGCAGGTGATGGGACAAAGGACACAACTGGGGGAACAGCATGACCACTAAGTCTGAAGATGCAGCATAAGAAGTGAAGAACAGACCAATGATGCTCAGGCTGCTTGCCACGCAGTAACAGAGAGGCTTTGATTAGAATCAGCTGATCTCAGTCCACTTAAGAGCTGAGTCTGCCTAAGGCTAATGCTGGATGCCGCTTCTCTGCTTCTCGGCCAGTATTCCTGTCTCCAGACTTTGCAATCTGGACCTTTGACTTTGTGGCTTCTTCGACTCTTGGGCTGTCTTGACCTTGCTTCTTGTTGATTTCTTCAGATTCAAAAAGGCTTCTCTGGATGGACTTCCACAGGCTATGATGCTTCCTGGGTGCGGGTGATGTACTGCCCTTGTGGGTACTATCAATTGTTTTATCCCCTCTGGCCTGCTGTTATGTTAGCTGAATTCATTACAATTACTGCTTATATGATGTTGGATCAGAATAGCCATCCACTCCAACACACCTTGAGGGGGAGAGAGCCTGGCCTAGATGAAAAAGAGCCCTCCTCCAACCACCATCTGGAGGGGAGAGAGGCCTGGCCTAGAAGAAAAAGAGCATCCTCACCAACACCATCTTGAGGGGAGAGAGAGGCCGGCCTAGAAGAAAAAGAGCCCCTCCTCCAACCACATTTTTGAGGGGGAGAGAGCCTGGCCTAGAAAAAAAGAGCCCTCCTCCAACCACCATCTTGAGGGGGAGAAAAAGGCCTGGCATGGAAGACAAGAGCCCCTCCTCCAAACCACCATCTTGAGGGGGAGAGAGGCCTGGCCTGAAACAAAGAGCCCTCCTCCAACCAACCACCATCTTGAGGGGGAGAGAGGCCAAGCCTAGAAGAAAAAGAGCCCTCCTCCAACCACCACTGGAGGAGGAGAGAGGCCTGCCTAGAAGAAAAAGACCCTCCTTCAACCACCATCTTGAGGGGGAGAGAGGCCTGGCCTGGAAGACAAAGAGCCCTCCTCCAACCCCACTCTTGAGGGGAGAGAGGCCAGGCCTAGAAGAAAAAGAGCCCCCTCCAAACCACCAATCCTTGAGGGGAGAGAGGCCCTGGCCTCGAAGAAAAAGACCCCTCCAACCACCATCTTGAGGGGGAGAGAGGCCTGGCCCTGAGACAAATGAGCCCTCCTCCCAACCACCATCTTTAGGGGGAGAGGCCAGGCCTAGAAGACAAAAGAGCCCCCTCCAACCAACCACCATCTTGAGGGGAGAGAGGCCTGGCCTAGAAGAAAAAGAGCCCTCCTCCAACCACCATCTTGAGGGGGAGAGAGCCTGGCCTGGAAGACAAAGAGCCCTCCTCCAACCCACCAATCTTGAGGGGGAGAGAGGCCAGGCCTAAGAAAAAGAGCCCTCCTCCAACCAACCATCTTGAGGGGAGAGAGGCCTTGGCCTGGAAGACAAAGAGCCCCTCCTCCACACCCCATCTTTGAGGGGAGAGCTGGCCATAGAAACAAAAGAGCCCTCCTCCAAACCACCATCTTGAGAGGGGGAGAGAGCCAGGCCTAGAATAAGAGCCCTCCTCCAACACCCACCATCTTGAGGGGAGAGAGGCTTGCCTGGAGACAAAAGCCCTCCTCCAACCACCATCTGAAGGGAGAGAGGCCTGGCCATAGCAAAAAGAGCCCTCCTCCAACCAACCATCTTGAGGGGGAGAGAGCCTGGCCTAGAAGAAAAAGAGCCCTCCTCCAACCACCATCTTGAGGAGAGAGGCCTGGCCTGGAAGAACAAAGAGCCCTCCTCCAACCACCATCTTGAGTGGGAGAGAGGCCTGGCCTGGAAACAAAGAGCCCTCCTCCAACCCACCATCTTGAGGGGAGAGAGCTGCCTAGAAGAAAAAAGCCCTCCTCCAACCACATCTGAGAAGCACTGCTAGAAGAAAAAGAGACCTCCTCCAACCACCATCTTGAGGAGGAGAGAGGCCTGGCCTGGAAAGACAAAGAGCCCTCCTCCAAACCACCATCTTGAGGGGGAGAGAGGCCAGGCCTAGAAGAAAAAAGAGCCCCTCCTCCAACCACCATCTTGAGGGGGAGAGAGGCCTGGCCTGGAAGACAAAGAGCCCTCCTCCAACCACCATCTTGAGGGGAGAGAGGCCTGGCCGAAGAAAAAGAGCCCTCCTCCAACCACCATCTTGAGGGGAGAGAGCCTGCAATTTTTTTTCATTGTATTGCAATTTTACTGTACACCGCTATATATGCGGAAATAGCGGTCTATAAATAAAAATTATTATTATTATAATCATTCAAAACTTTCAGACTCATATTTTCTTTCATCAGCATAACAATATGCGTTGTACACATGTGTACGCTCTTGTAGTAACGACAGTACTTTAGTTTTCATATTCAGTACTTAGTTTCATAGAACAGTACTTAAGTTTCTACATCATCTCCATAACTGTTCCCCTCCCTCCATAAACTGTCAGGAGGACAGTTATGGTGATGATCTGAACTGTCGACTCCATCAGGCTAGCCTGGAAGAAGAGACCCCTCCTAAACTTGTCATCTTCTAGCCTATGAGGGAGTTGACCACAGGCCCCAGCTACATCAGGGATAGCCTTTAAAGAAGAGACCACTCCCTCCAAAACTATCATCTTCTGCCTATGAGAGTTGACTAGGCCAGCATCAGTCTTCACATCCGGGCTAGCCTGAAGTAAGTGGCTCCTCCCTCCTTAAACTGTCATCTTTTTTTCCGTGAGGAGAGAATACGACTGGCCCAGCTCCATTGGGCTAGCCTGAAGAAAGAGGCTCCTCTCTCCTTAACTGTCATCTTTCCGGCCTATAGGAAGTTGACCAGGCAGGCCCAGCTTCACCAAGGCTAGCCTGAAGAAGAAGAGCCCTCCCTCCGGTCCATTCTGCCTTGGTCCAGCCTCAGAGGGAGAGAAGAATGCTGGACCTGATCCTTCCCCCCTCACCATTCCCTTCCTCCTTTTGTGTCGTCGTCTCTTTTAGATTGTAAGCCTGAGGGCAGGGAACCGTCTATTATCCCCCTCTGTTGTAAACCACCAGATTCACATGAATTGGGCAATATATAAATAAATCCCTATTATTATTATTTATTATTAATTATTATTATTATTATACCTATTATATAAATTTAATTCCTATTATTATTATTATTAAGGAGCCGGTGTGCGCAGTGGTTAAATGCCTTACTGCAGCCATTCACTCAAAACCACAAGGTTTTGCGAGTTCAAGACCAGCAAAAGGGCCCAAGCTTCGACTCAGGCTTGCATCCTTCCGAGTCACTAAAATGAGTACCCCAACTGTTGTGGGGCAAATTACGTTACTTTGCTAATTAGCTTACTTGCTGTTCACCGCCTATGATCTTTTGGAAATAGCGTATATAAATAAAACAAATTATTATTATATTATTATTATTATTATTATTATTATATTATTATTATTATCTCAATTTCTGCAAACATTCTGAATTGTTCTCTATTGCACACTCTGAGCTTATGTGTTTTATTTCTCTACTATGCCCTTCACTCTAATCTCTGAAGAACACCCTTTCTCACTACATCAATTATAGTGCTATTATTTCAATCTAATTCCATGGTAACCTCCTATGGAAACCTGGAATTTGCAGTTCGAGAGACATTAAAATTCCAGCAAGGGAACTTTAGGCTGTGCTCACTAAAAACCCCAGGATTCTGCAGATGCACCAAACCACAAAGTGGAATCATGGTGCTACAATTGTGTAGCATGACAGGGGCCCTACTTCTTGTTTCTTGATGCCAAGCATACCTGGAACACTTCCCTACAAGCATAACACACAACCCAATTCTGTTGACAGGAATCTGAGAGCAATCATATGATAGCAAACTATTAACTGTTGGCAGGGATAAGTTTACAGTCCAAGTCATTGAAGTCAAAGAAAGAAGCTATTGCATTTTCACAGCTGGTAGCCGGAAACACGAGAGGACAAAACATCTTTAAGCAATGTGCGGTAACAGTTCAGAAATACCTAGAATAAGAATTTTAAATTGATTCTCTGCCTACAAAGCTTTATTTCTGAGCTTTCTTCTTCAGTTTAGTGCCTCTGGTAGGAATCAACAGTGCTATAATATTGTTTCCCATTTTGTATGGTAGAGGTCAGCAAATTAATTTCCCTTTATCTTTCTGATTTGATTCTGGTTAAAAAAAAAACCCTTTGTCTCCCATTAAGGGGAAGGTACAGTCTGTGAGGGCATGCAAAGAGCCTTCTCTGCGTGTGTATAGGACTTAGAGATCTTGGTTAAGGACAAAGACACCATGTCCTTGGAGAACTAACATTAAAGCAACCCCATTCTAAAATTGGGAAGTTTCCTCAGGGTTGAATCTAATTCTATTTCATTTTTGGGAAGAGCTGAAAGAGGAACTTGCAAGGGGAATGTAGTGGGAAAACACCTAAGAGTATGAGTTACATCAGAGTGTGGTCAGGATAGATAGACAAGGAAGGAAAACCCTGGGTCACTTAAGGCTTGTCTACACACAAAAAAAAACTGTACTCACCTGGTAATCACATTGATCCAGGCCAGTACACAACATATTTTGAGGATTGACAGGGAAGTGCTTGCTAAATTCACAGGGAGTGTGTTTTTTAAATGCTTAATGCAATTGTGCAAAAAAACTCACCTTTCACCCCAAACTTTTTTGTAAAATCAGATTTTCCGTTTGGTGAGTGCTATGAGGAAAGCAACAATGTGGTGGCAGGGGGAAGGAAAAATTTTTGATGGAGGAGTCTGATGGGGTCAAGCAAGCCTGATGTGTGTCGCCATGTTTTGTTTTTTACTTCAATGGTATGTTCAGCCATGAGACCAACAGTGAGGGCGTAGATCCAGCTCCCTCCATCCTTCTTTCCCCCCAACCAAGTGCTGAAATTTTGTTTTGACTGCTTTTAGTCTTCTCGCCTTCCAATCCTCCTGCTCACCCAATCAGCAGTGTCATCTTTATTCTTCAGCAAGTGGAATGCATGAATTTCCTCTTCCTCCCCTTAAATCTTTCCATCATTCATTCACAGATCTCCATAGGAGTGAGAGAGCAAATGCTCAGGGAATCAGGTTAGAGGGAGTGCAAGGATATATCACAGCACAGTAGGTGACGTAATGATGGGGGAAGGATCAAAAGGAGTGGAATGTGCATACTACATTCACTGAGTAAAAGGAAAGATGATTGCAACAACGATCTGGGGGAAAATCGAGAGGAAAGAGTTAAAAATGGTAAAAACAACAACAAACACCTGAAAAGAAAAAGGCCCTCCATTCACCATCATCTGAAAGAGAGAAAGCAAGGCAGCTCTAACAGGCCTCCAAGGGAGATCAGATATGCAGGACTTTCCCCCTTCCCCACTGCCATGTCCCTTCTCCTTTTGTGTCATGTCTTTTTTTAGATTGTAAGCCTGAGGGCAGGGAAATGTCTAATTAACAAATTGGTAAGCCGCTCTGATAGCCCTTGACTGAGAGCGGGGTAAGTAATTATTATTATTATTATTATTATTATTATTATTATTATTATTATTAAAGATATGTGTATGTGTATAAAGGACAAAGTTTGCGGTTTGGAAGTACTCCTGGATTCATCTCTATAGCTGTCATCTCAAATAGATGCGATGGCCAGGAGTGCTTGGTACCAACTTCGGCTGATGTGCCAACTGCATCCCTACCTGGACCAAAACGACCTTGAAGCAGTAGTACTTGCTGGTATTCTCTCGTTTAGATTTCTGTAATGCATTCTACATGGGGCTACCTTTGTACCAAGTCCAGAAGCTTCAGTTGGTTCAAAACGTGGCAGCCAGATTGGTCACTGGAACACCTAGGTCGGCCCATATAACACCTGTGTTAAAAACTCTTCACTGGCTGCCAATTAGCTTCTGGGCGCAGTACAAAGTGTTGGTTATTACCTTTAAAGCCCTTCATGGCTTGGGCCCAAGTTACTTGAGGGAACGCCTCTCCCTACACAATCCACCCCACACTCTCAGAACATCTGGGAAGAATTTATTAGAATAGCATAAGCCCAGGTTAACGTCAACTTCCCATAGACTGTTTACTGCCGCAGCCCCCAAACTATGGAACAGCCTACTGGAAGAGATCCATCTTATCACCACCTTAGATGCCTTTAAGAAGGCACTTAAGACGGATCACTTTCGGTAGGCTTATCCATCTGACTTCATATAAAAGATCTTTAAGATAAAATGCTTCACTTCTGGTTATGATGTATGTTTTCTAGATGTTTTAGATGTCCTAGATGTTTTAGCTATTTTATTGAACTAAAAATAATGTCAGTGTTTTATTGATTGTATTTTATATCAGTACTGTGTTATTTTATTGATTTAATCCTGCCTCGATCCGCAGGGAGAGGTGGGAAAATATAAATAAAAATTATTATTATTAATATTAATATTTGATATGAATCATTAGAAAAGACAATGATGCTTGGCAAGATAGAAGGAAGAAGGAAAAGAGGAAGACCAGACTACAGATGGGTAGACTCAATCAGAAATGCCGTAGCCCTAAATTTGCAAGATCTGAGCATGGCTATTGATAACAGGTGTCTTATTTATTGGGTTGCTAGAAGTCAAAGTTGACTTACAGCAATTAACAACAAATGATAAATGTATAAATATATTTGAATCTCTATACGCACTCTCTGTTTTGTTTTGTTTTTTAATCACCTTTGCCTCAGTTCAATTGCTAGGATTGTATGTAACAGATAAACTAATGAACCATCTGAATGAGAAGATGGTCACCCAGTAACAATTTCTTTTAAAATGCCTTGGTTAGAGTAGATCATCTTTGGGTCCCTTGTGGTTCTTTCCATCTCAAATCTTTTAAATGTACCTGCCAAATATTGTCAATCTTTGGGCACTGTCAATTTTCATTTACATGTCTCAAAATCAGTGTTGATCACTGATGAAATTTTAGGCTTTAACTATAAGTACAGGTTAATGAATTTTAAATGTCTTTACTATGGTTAAAATAGCTACAGATGTAATAAATAATAACAATATACAGTAATAATATATGGAAAACTACCTTATTTGAAAATTCTTCTTAATACTATCTAATTTATCTGAAGCCTTTTCTGTTCCCCTGCCCCCCAGGATTCCTTATTTCTTTGAGCTCCACCAGCAAATCATTCCTCAGCTGTTTGAAGGCATGACCTCCTTCTGCCTGTAATTGTTAGCACAGGCGCTGAGCAATCTCATAAAAGATAACTCAGAACACAGCAGCATTTCCAGTTCTATTCTCCCACTTCCATTTAAAAAAATTCATCCAAGTTGTGCTGTGTCTAGATGCCATTCAATAATGAAAAGCAAGTTAGAGGCTGTGACTTTCAAAATCAGCAACCTTAAGGCAAAGGAAATTGACAAGCCTTTTTTTTAATTCAAAAATTGTTCCAGTTTGTAGCTCTAGCACAACATTCCCCTCCTTTACCAAAAAAGTTATTAATACCTGAAAAGTGAATGTTCAAGGATGTCCATACATAGTACAGCTACCCAAAACGTTCATGAGTTCTGATTTTTCCATTTCCTTTCACCAATATATTTGTATTCATGGAGAAAGGGGATAACTCCAGGGTACAGCTCTGGCAAAATTCTATGGTACAGCTCTAGACATAGGCTTTATCTCCTCATAATGTTCACTTCTAAAGAAAAGACAGCATTATGAAGCTCATTTTTACCCCACATTGGTTTAACCTACATTCTTTTAACTTTTATGATACTTTGAGAGAGGTTATTGTTGTTGAACTAGGACTCTGGAGACCAGGGTTTGAATTCCAGTGCAGCCATGAAAACCCAGTCATTGACCTTGGGCACGTCATTTCTCTCAGCCTCAGAGGACAGCTATGGCAAACTCCCTCTGAACAAATCTTGGCAAGAAAACCCCATGATAGGTTGCCTTAGGATCGCCATAAGTTGGAAATTACTTGAAGGCACACAACAACAAGGTGAACCTATCACAGGGTTTTCATGGTACATTTCTTCAAAGAGGGTTTGCCATTGCCTTTCTCTGAGCTGAGAGACAATGACCTGTCAAAAAGTTATTCCGATGGCGAAAATAATCCTGGTAGAATGTGGGTTGAATCTTTGTTTTTCACATGCACCTTGAATGCATCCATTAAGTTGGGGGGGGGGGCTGCCCAAAAAATACTTAACCCAAAATAGTCAATCTCAGTCCCCTCCCCCCCAAGTTTTCCTAAAAGATTTGCATTCCTGGCTGTGTGAATAACCAATGTTACCCAGAATAAGCCGGCATAAAACTCTGCTTGCATTGAACATGCCTTGTACATTCACATCATCAACTTCATCTTTATTTGAGTGCTGACACGTATGAGCAACAGACATCACAGAGATGTGCATATTTGCAATTCTGATTAAAAAAAAAATAGTGTGGGCAACAAACCTGGATGCATTAGTGAGATTATTTGGATAGTTGTGCTAAAAATCCCAATGCCTCAATAGGGCCCAGCATGACTAAGTGGGGTTCCAAGACTAAGTGAGGATTTGAATTCTTGTCACCCAGAGTCCTGGTTCTACAATCAAACCATGCTGGGAAAATGGTAGGATATAAATCAAACAAGTAAATCAATAAATACAAGAATTCTTCTCAGGCACAGATTCCAATCCAAGTGACTCTTCATGTCATCCTGAAGGAATGTCCAAATTAGCTAGAAAAATAAAATATTTTTTTTTAAAAAGTTTGCTCTCTCTTTAGTAAATCCATTTTATGTTTTATGGGAGAAAGTTTTACAGGTCCTAGCCTAACTCACATAGAAACTTTGATAAAGAGTCTGCACATATAAGGAAGAGGATCTTTTAAGTATGCCCCTCTGCTCCCTATTCTTGGACAGTGTACTTCCAATCTGACCTCAGGGTGCTGATAACATCAGTTCTTAAAGGCATTTTGTTCTCTCTATATAATTGCTGCACAAGGTCAGCTGGAGGGGACCTATTCTATGTGCTCTCAGAGGGAATGATACTTTGTGGTAGTGACAGTGGTGAGATGGGAAAGGGCCTTGTCTACTGTGCCCCGCTCCCCAGTTGTGGAATGCCCTACCCTTGGAGTTTGATTGGCACCAATGTTTGTCTCATTCTGTTGCCAAGTTAAAACATAATTTATTAAAGCCCTTGGAATCTAACTGATTTTTGCAAAATTGTACATGTACAGGGTTTTAAACTGTTTTAAACTTGTAAGCAGTTTTAACTTGTTTTAGCCTGTTATAATTCTTGTTATTCTTTTACATTCTGTCTTGTTTTAAACTGTTTAAATTGATTTTACTTTGCAGTGCCCTGAGATCCCATGATACAGAGTAGGACAGAAATATTTTAATAAATATTTTATATTGTCATTTAGTGGGGGGAAATGAATGGCATCAACTCCTCTTTGACATATAGCAACCCTGTGAATGAGAAACCTTCAAGAAAGACTGTTATTGACAGTTGTAAAAAGAAGAGTTTCAACATGTGTAAAAAAGATTTTATTTCTCAAATTAAGCCTATGTGTTTTGGCCAGAAAATATTTGCATGGCCTTCCTCAGGGAAAAAAGAATTTGAAAATCAGCTTTCAGAAATTCAGATAAGATGTCTACAAAGCTTGTACCAGGCAAGTGATTCTCAAAGTAGGAGCCAAGACATTATACATTCACCTGTTGTTAACAAATCTACAAAGGGCTGAAGCAGATGGCACAGAAGAAGGAACCTCTGCCCACTCCAGCCACAATCACTCCAGCCACTGCAGTCCCAAACAGGCTGCCAGCAGGAGCAGATTAAATCAGCTCCTTTTAGGGCTGACTTTTCCTGGATTGGCACAGCCCTGGAGGGGCTTCTGGCTGCTTTGGGGACACGCATCATGTAAATGCCACACCCACAAAGCGGCCAGAAGTTGCCTTCTTTAGCCTATGTGTTTCAGGCCTAAGTGAGGTCTTGCAAACCCAAAGCTTGCTTGACTGAATTATTCCATTTGTTACATAGTCTTCCATTTTGCCTACCAAATTCAGTTTTATTGAACTTTCTTTTAACTTTACTTTTCTAATGATATGTCCAAAGTATGATATCCTCAATTTAGACATTTTGGTTTCTAATAAGAGCGATAGCCAAAACTCTAATTAGGGGAATTTTTAATTAGCTCAAAATTGAGTGGGGACCGGCTACAAGGGCTCAGCGTAATTGCTTCCTGTTTATATACAGACAGACTGGGGAATTCTAAGAAATGAAGCAGAGACAGTCTTCTCCAATTGCACTTTTATATTTATTAAAAGGGAAATAGTTCTTATATTAAAAATATTAAAGCTCAGCAATACAAGCACAGACACATTCATTCAAGGCTTGGGAAATCAGAAGTTAGCTTTGAGATAGGTTCAAGGCATCACTAATGGAGATACTTACAATATATGAGGCTTGCTTCCAGAACCCAGTAAGTTGAGATGGGGTGAGACAGTCATGGAGTGAACGACTGGGGCGGTACTAATTCAGAGAGCATAGTAACATAGTGACAGAGAGTGTCCCCCTGCCTCCAAATTAGCCTAATGAGGGGAGATTTCTAGGGGTTTTTAAGGGCTAAAACTAGCCTCTGGCAAAGGTGCTTAATTGCTTTGGACAAAGATGTCTGATTGTTTGGGAGAGATAATCTGGTTTGTCAATAATCAAGGGAAATAAGAAGGCGTTAAACTGATAGCCGACTCTTTAAGTGAGAGATCTTAAGACAATCATCACACCTTCCTCTGATTATGGAGGTGATGGTGGTCCAATTAACAACTCACAAACTACCTGTCCTCAAGGGATCTTGTGAGGCTGACCTCATCTGAGTACATGTCCTGTCACCTTTGGAGATTATGGCTGCCAGCCTAGCAGGGTCCATTTGAGGTCATGGGGAAAACCACGCCAACATTTTAGGAAAATACATTATGGCTAACAGAGTTTATGCTTAATATTCTCTTGAATTCATTCATCTATCTTTTTTGTCAGTCCATGGTATCCACAGAACTCTCCTCCAGTACTGCAGTTTAAACACGTTATTTCTTTCCCTGTCAGACTTATTTCCTGTCCAGTTTTTACATCCATGCATATATTAAATTAATAAATACCATCACCACCACTACATATAAAGGACAACATAGGTATAACTATTAATGCACAAACAATATCACTAGTAGCATCCATTTTAAGCCTTTTTGTGTTATGAGAACTGGTAACACCTGTACGTCTGTATTGGGATGGCTTTGCAGATTGCAACAGTACTGGAAAGATAGTGGGGAAAGTGCCATTAACACAAATGTCCTCATATCTTCATAGGAAGGATAGGGGGAGGCCAATAGTGTCCCTGTCGAAGCAAAAATCCTAGACTCAGTTACCACACAGCCAGTTTCTAAGAATGACATGCAATTGTTTCAGGTAAAAGAAGTATAGCTTGGTTTCCGCTAGACTGAACAACGATCTTAGGAGAAGCACAGGGTCATTACTCCTTCTTTGTAAAAGACAGCAAACAGAAAAGAGATGCAATGCACTTGAAGTGAGAGAGAAGTCCCAAAACAGATAATCTATGGACTGATTTTAAGCATGTTTTTGTGTCTCTGAAAACCATCTTCACACATTTCTCAGAGATACTTTGTAGACATGACCTATACTTTGTTTCTATGCACCAGCTGTAAACATTTGGATAAACCTATTGTATTTTAACTTGATCAACATACAGCAGGTTATAGGTATAGGAGAACACTGTAACAGAAAAATGCTTTGTTTCAATGCTTTCCTAAGGTCCTATTTTAAAAAGATAAAGCAGCAGATACTGTTGAGATTCATTGCCAGTCAAAATAGGCAGTACTGTGCTGGATAATGAAATGGTCAAACTTGGTCTAAGACAACTTTCTACAGTCCCAGATTACCTTTTCCAGATACAAAGATCTGCACAATCAATTCTTGATCCGGGAGGGACTCTTCTCATGTCAGAACTCTAAGATCTACAAGAATAAGGAGAAGAGGAGGTCAGTAGAATTTTATCAGTCCCTGTGATGAGAATGAGAACCCTATGCAAAAAGCTGAAGGATATGAAATAATCAAGTTTGTACTCTATACATTAGCAATGAATGTGCATAAACACAAATTTTGAACTGTTGTATATTTAAAAAAAGGAATTGTAATAAAAAAGTGTATCTGAGCACTTCTGTGGCAGAACTAAACTAAATGTTTCTGTAGGCAAGTTATAAATAATAATAATAAATAAAAATTTTATTTGTATACTGCCCTTCCAACGATCAGCGCGGTGAACAACATATTAATAACATCAATACAATACAACATAACACATACATTAAAATACATTACTCATTCCTATTAAAATCAATACTAAAACCCCCATTGGCCAGCCATTATTGCTGTTGAGGGAGGGAAGACTAACTAGGACTTGATTCAGGGAATGCTAACTGAAATAGGAAGGTTTTTAACTCCCTCCTAAACTGAGCCAGGGAGGTGGCCGAACGGAGCTCTGTGGGCTGTGTATTCCAGAGGGCCGGGGCGACGATGGAATATGACCTCCTCGTTGTGGAGGCAAGTCTAGCCCCTGGAACCCTCAATAGTTGCTGCCCAGATGTTCTGAGGGTGCGGGGCGGAATGTATGGAGAGAGGCGGTCCTCCAGGTATCCTGGGCCCAAGCCATGTAGGGCTTTATAGGTTATCACCAACACCTTGTATTGTGCCCGGAAGTGAATGGGCAGCCAATGCAGATCTTTAAGTATAGGTGTAATATGACTGGCCCTGGAAGTGCCAGTGACCAGTCTGGCTGCCATATTCTGTACCATCTGTAGCTTCCGGGTGTGGTACAAGGGTTGCCCCATGTAGAGCGCATTGCAGAAATCCAATCGAGAGGTTACCAGAGCATGTACCACCGTTTCAAGTTCTCTCTGGGCCAGGTATGGGCGCAGCTGGCGAATAAGCCAGAGCTGATAACAGGTGCTCCTGACCGTCGCATCCATCTGAGATGTAAGGTGAAGCGACGAATCAAGAAGCACCCCCAGACTGCGCACGGAGTCCTTCACAGGAAGCGTGATCCTGTTCAGGACAGGTGGAACCATCGCCATTCCTGGACCAGGGGAACCTATCACGAGTACCTCCGTTTTCTCTGGATTCAGACTGAGTCGGTTTTCCCTCATCCAGCCCATTACCGACTCCAGACGGGCCACGAGAGGAGAGACGCCATCCTCGGTCACTGCATCAGTCGGAGACATAGAGAAGACTATTTGGGTGTCATCAGCGTACTGATAACCCCGCGCCCCATGTCTCCAGATGATCTCTCCCAGTGGTTTCATGTAAATGTTGAAAAGCATGGGAGACAGAATGGCTCCTTGAGGGACCCCAGTTCTGAGGGCCCTCTTATCGGAGCACACGTCTCCCAGCTGCACCATCTGGAACCTCCCGGAGAGGTAGGACCGGAACCACTGGAGCGCAGTGCCCCCGATTCCCACCTCAGCCAGGCGCTCCAGAAGGATACCATGGTCTATGGTATCGAAAGACGCTGAGATGTCCAAGAGCACCAACAGGGACACGCTTCCCCCTGTCGATGCCCAGACGGAGGTCATCGACCAAGGCGACCATGGCCGTCTCAACCCTGTAACCCGCCCGAAAGCCAGTTTGAAATGGGTCTAGATAATCCGTTTCATCCAAGATCGATTGAAGCTGGATTGCAACCGCCCTCTCGATCACCTTCTCCAAAAATGGCAGTAGCGATACTGGCCGATAATTGTTATGCATCAGGGAGTCGAGGGAGGGTTTTTTAACAGCGGTTTTACAGTGGCCAATTTCAAGCTGGATGGAAATTGCCCGTCCCTCAAGGATGTATTTATAATCCGGTGCAACAGCGAGGTTACAGCCGGTCCCCCCTGAGCCGCTAGCCATGAGGGACAGGGATCGAGAGAGCAGGTTGTCTTCCGAACGCTTCCAAGGATCTTGTCCACATCATCGGTACTGACCAACTCAAACTGATCCAGTTTAATGGAGTCCACGGAGGCTCTGGATACCTCTACCCTTGGTGCTGCCCTAATGCCGGCGTTAAGACCTTCACTTATCCGAGAAGTTTTATCCATGAAGAAGTTGTTAAATTGGTCACAGCAGGCCTTCGAAGGTTCAAGGATCTGGTTCAGGGTGGGAGGGAGCTGAGTTAGCTCCCTAACCACTCTGAACAACTCTGCTGGACGCGACTCCGCAGACGCGACACGAGCACCATAGAACGAGTTCTTAGCTGCTCGTATCGCCTCTCCGTAGTCCTCTAACAGTTGGTCTAGGAGAGCCTTGTCGTCTAAGCGAAGGTGTTTCCGCCAACGGCACTCTAGCCGTCGCAGTTCCCGCTTCCTCGCCCGGAGATCTTCCGTATACCAAGGCTTACGTTTGGAGGTGGGCCTGAGAGGGCGCTTGGGAGCGATGCTGTGTATAGTCCTAGAGAGACCGGTATTCCAAATACCAGTCAGGGCATCAACAGAGTCGCCGTCACTTCCAACCATGTATCCCTCTAGGGCTTCCTGGAACCTTCTGGGTTCCATCAGCCTTCGAGGGTGGACCATCCTAATAGGTCCACCACCCCCGGGGGGGGGGATCTGGGTAGAGGCCTTGATTTTTGCCTCCACGAGGAAATGATCCGTCCATGACACGGGGGAAATATTAGTTATTTCCGCCCACGGATTTTCCACATCCGTACAAAAAACCAAATCCAGTGTATTACCCTCAAAATGTGTTGGACCCATGATTAGCTGGGACAGGCCCATGGCCGCCATGGTATCCATGAATTCCCGAGCCGCACCGGATGGAACATAGTTGGTCGCGAGGGGGATGTTGAAGTCACCCAGGACAAGTAGCCCTGGGTGACTTCAACATACATACACACATACACAAAGATTTTTCAGCAAGGCTTAGTTTTACAAATTCAGGGCCATGCATTCTCTGAGGAATTTCTACTGCCAAGGTATGATACTCCACCAAGTCCTTAAAGAACTTTTGGAAAGATCAGCATTCTTGTTCTAATTAGATCTTCCTGCAATTTTATGAGTCAGAAATCTCAAAAATAATAATAACTCTGGTTCATAAAAAGAGGGGAAAGGAATCAAGGAGATAAATTGTAGAGCACTGAATGCTTTCCGAGTTAAAAAGTTGTCTGTGAGTGTATATGTGTGGTGAATTACTGAAATATCTGTGATATTAAATGGTACGGTGTTGATAGAAAGAATTCCTGGATCATCAGTTTGTAACCATCTGGTACTTGTATGCTTACACAAGAATCTTAATATCAAACCATATAGGTGTCAAATTGTATTTGCTATGAGTAGAAGAGTAAAAGTCAAACGAAACAGAGAACTGGAGCAAGGTGCCAGGACTGGACAAATAGGCCACATATTTATGAAACTTCACATTCCCATAGATTTTAAAGATAATGTAAAATATATATTTACACTATTAAGCCCAATGGACCAGGAGCCAGAAGATCTCTGGATGGAGGCCAGGGACAATGTCATGGACAAACACAAATAGAAGCTATCTGCACCCAAAAAATATAGAGAAACCTCAATGGATGGCAGATGAATTCTTCAAGCATTTACGAAAAAATGAGAAGAAAAGGTAAAAGAAATAGAGGCAGAACTATGAATGCAACTTTTTTAATTATTTGTACATAGGTACAAGGAAAACTATTATAATAATCAATGCAGAGAAACAGAAGATGACAACTACAAAAAGAAGAACAAGATACTTCTTCCACAAGATCGAAGAAATCAAAGGGAAATTCAAGCCAAGAGTGAGGATGCTCTCCGAACAATAGACGAACACACTGAATGGGCAAGTAGAAACAAAAAGAGGATGGAGAAGAACTATATAAAAGAGATGAAAGGATGGCAGATTCATTCAAGGAAGAACTATTTGAAGACGAGCCTCCAATTTTAGAAAGTGAAGTGGAAGCTGCACTCAGAACATTTTGGAGAAATAAATCACCATAAAAAGATGGAATGCCAATAGAGCTACTTCAAGCTACAGAACTATAATCTACTTTATCTCTAATTAAAATCTGCAAACAAATATGAAAGAGAAAACAATGTCCCACAGATTTAAAATTTATTTGTTTGTTTATTTCATTTGTATGCTGCCTTTTTCTCAGAAGGGACCGAAGGTGGCTCAATATACTCAGAAATGATTGATATACATTCCAATCCCCTAAAAGGGACACTAGGGATTCCAGTAACCACAGGACCATTGCATCAGTTACCTAGGCTAGCAAATGATGCTCAAAATTCTACAACAAAGTATTTTACCATATATGGAGAAAGAACTATCAGATGTCCAAACTAAGTTACAGAAAGGAAAAGGCACTAGAGATTATACTGCAAATATACAGTGAATAATAGAGCACACCAAAGACTAAAAAAACAAACCACCCTGTGCTTTATAGATTATTGAAATGCCTTTGACTGTGTAGGTCATGAAAAAATTGTGAATTGCTCTTAAACAAAAATGGTTTCTTTACATTGGCACGGCATTTCTTCCCCACCTAAATCCCCTCCAACTCGCAAACTGGCTGGTTACAATGGCTATTTGTTTATACACTGAGAAGTATTTCAAAGCAACTTTCTTTTAAACCTCAAGACATTATTTTTCTTTAAATATTAGGATAGTCATTTATTATTATTATTATTATTATTATTATTATTATTATTATTATTATTATTATT